>NC_090843.1:42125427-42427638 GCF_028021215.1 Eschrichtius robustus
ATGGGAAACTCAGCTCAAAGAGCAGTTCCTGGCACACTTCTGTTTGCCACACTCATCCCCTTTCCACTGACAGTCACTCCTCGTGCTCCTTTCTTCACCTGCTCCTGATACACGCACACACACACACACACACACATACCCTCTCAATTTAATTAATAATAATAATAGTAATAGTAATAATAACAATGGCACATAACATTTCCTGACAACTTACTGCGTTCCAGACGTACATTATTTTATTTACTCTTCACAGAATCCTTAGAGGATAAGGATTTACCCATTTTAATCCCTAGTTTATGGCTGAGGAAACTGAGGCTTAGGGAGGTTAATAGTATGTCCAGTGTTGTCTAGCCATTACATGGCCAAACGAGGAGAGGAGTCCAGGTGGTGGTCAGACTGCAGAGCCCATGTTCTTTTTTTTTTTAAATTTATGTATGTATGTATGTATGTATGTATGTATGTATGTATGTATGTATGTATGGCTGTGTTGGGTCTTCGTTTCTGTGCGAGGGCTTTCTCCAGTTGCGGCAAGCGGGGGCCACTCTTCATCGCGGTGCGCGGGCCTCTCACCATCGCGGCCTCTCTTGTTGCGGAGCACAGGCTCCAGACGCGCAGGCTCAGTAATTGTGGCTCACGGGCCCAGTTGCTCCGTGGCATGTGGGATCTACCCAGACCAGGGCTCGAACCCGTGTCCCCTGCATTGGCAGGCAGATTCTCAACCACTGCGCCACCAGGGAAGCCCGAGAGCCCATGTTCTTTGATGCTCCAGTAAATGTCCCCAAAACATCTCTTAGGTCCCAGACCCTGTGCTAGGCATCATCAAATACTGTGTTAATTAATGTCCACTGTCAGATATAGTCATGGCTGGACCTGCCCAACTGGATACTTATTCCTGCACTGTTTAACTCCACAGATATTTTTAGCATCTCCTTGGTACCTAGGAGAGTGGGCAGTCCCTTGCCAGGGTGAGAGGAGGTGTATGTGTTCAGTGAAAGTCAACTTGTATTATTGTTATTATTATCATTGGCAGATCTTTTCACAGTGCTTTTCTCTGCCCTGTCTCTCATTGTGGGAATATTGAAAAATGAGTCTTCCTGTTTCTGGGAGGGCAATTTATTCCATGTAAAACGCCTCAAATCCCCTGTCCTGTCAGTTGCAGAGGGTCAGTGTGGGGCTGGCTCATAGGACCTGCCGTTAGCTAGCTCGGGAAGGAGCCTGAAGGAGTAGTCAGAACCGCCCACAGAATGATGAGGACGCATCAGTGTAGGTTTGTTGACTGCAGTAAATGCACCACTCTGTAGGACTTTGATAGTGGGGGAGCTTGTGCATACGTGGGAGCAGGGAGCGTATAAATAAAGTTCAAAAATGTGCAGATCTTGCGGAGTTACCTGGTGGCCCAGTGGTTAGGATTCCGGGCTTTCACTGCCGTGGCCCGGGTTCAGTCCCTGGTTGGGGAACTGAGATCCCACAAGCTCCGTGGCTTGGCCAAAAAAAAAAAAAAAAGTGCAGATCTAAAAAACTGCTGCAGGTGAAGTCTGCAGTTCAGCAGCATGGCCTTTAGATTCCGTCTTTCCATGTCTTCCTTGAAATGTTCAGAATGAGAACGAAAAAACCTAGACACTGTGTTTCATGATGCCAAGAAGGTTTAACCACAGCTTCCTATGGGAGAAACTGGCCTTGGCCCTTCTCCCCCTGTATGGCCACTGGTCCCCTCTGAGTGATCTGGGGGACCACAGTTCTGGTTTTGATTATCCAAAAGTGTTCTGCTTCCTCTTTGTTTCCCAACTTCTTGGCTGTCTTATTCCTTGAACGTGTGCTGGATTTATATACAGAAGATAAATCTGACTTGGTTGGTTTTGCTCCTTTCTTCAGGTAAAAGGATTCAGTCCTTTGACAAAGCTTTATTAGGAACCTTTGTGCTCGATACAAAAGCGAATGAGATCTAGTTCTTGCCCTCAGGGTGCTTATAGTCATGATACCAAGGGGGAAAACCCGCAGGTGAAGTTACAACAGCTGGACAGGACAACAGAGGACCATCCATCTCCCCAAACATTCATTGATCACCTCTCACATGCCAGGCCCAGTGCTCCAACCTTTCACTCTACTATTCCTTCTGACCCTTAATAATAACCCTGTGAAGTACTTGTAATTATCCCAATTTTGTAAATAGAAAGTTTATAATTTTGTAAATTGTAAAAGGAAGTCAGACGCTTCAATGATGCTTCTGATGCTAGGAAGCCGTAGACGTGGGGTTTAGGGGGGATGTTTGTTTCAGTTCCAGATCTAGTGCTGTCTCCTGGAATCCAGTTGTGACATTTTGCAAGTGCCCTGTGGCTTGGGGGGGTGTTGACTTTTTTCTTTCTTTTTTTTTGTTTAATAGGGACACACTGTCACTTTCCTAGTTTTGTTTTTTCCTCCTCTCTATCCTGAATACACTACTATGGAACAATAGGTCCTATTCCCAAACCACATTCCTCTGGTTGTGTACACATCACACACACACACACAGACACACACACACAAACGGAGCTGGGGAATAATGAGGTGTCAGGGAAATTACTGCTGAGCACACAGCTCTTGTATGTGTGTGGTGTGTTTGCACTTTCTCTCGGTGCCCCTCCCCTCTCCGCTATGTGGAATGATTCCTCTCTCAACAAGAGGCTGGAGTCTGAACTCTTGTTCTGAGACCCGGAGCCCCTGAGCTCTAGAACAGAAGATACAGTCCATACAAATGCTGCCCAGAATCTATCGACAGTAGGATTTATTTAGCTCCTTCCTAATTTAGGGACTCGGGAGGGAGAGCTGATGTCCACTGCTCTGCACATTGAGCTTTGCCATCTGATGACCCTGATACCCAGTGTTTTTCAGATTATACACCAAGATGGTTTTTTGTATCTGTGTCTGCAAATAGAATATCACCTTGATCCTACTCCTAGGCAGGACTTATTTCTGTGGGGCTTATTAGCTGGGAGAGCCTGCAGTGCTGTAAGTTTCAGCTGGTAACCTCCCAGCTGGTTTGCATTGGGTTTGCCCTTCTCTGGAGGCCTGGCAGCTGGGTAGGGCTCAAGGGCTGCCAGGTCTTTCAGCCTGGAGTTCATACAGCTCCTTTTTCCCTGGAGAAAAGCAATGACGGAAAAACAAACTTAACACATCTGACATGGAAATAGCAAGATAAGAAATAAAAGAGAGACCTGTTTGGCCTCACAATATATTTTGTTTCTGTTCCTGAATGTCTTTTCTCTAAGCCTAACAAGCACAGTTTAAAATAATGACACAGTGGGAATTCCCTGGCAGTCCAGTGTTTAGGACTCTGGGCTTTCACTGCCGAGGGCTCGAGTTTAATCTCTGGTCGGGGAACTAAGATCCCAGAAGCTGCACAGACCGGCCAAAAAATAATAATAAAATAAAATAATGACACAGAAACTTTATGGATACCTCCATAGGGCAGATTTCTGGTAAACATCAGAAACCAAGTGCCCCTAAGATTTTATACACACGTACACACACACACACACACATACATATATATATATAGATGGATCTATCAATGAACAAAACATGAAGTTTATCTTGTGGTAGTGGGAGACAGACAAAACACAAAATAGATATGCAAGTTATACTGCATGTTTGAATGTGGTAAGTGCTGTGGAGAAAAATAAAGCAGGAAAAGAGGGGGGCAGGGAGGAATTGCTGCCTGGGAAGTTGTGATTTTCAGTAAAGACCTTACTGAGATGGTGACGTTTGGCCAGAGACTTGAATGAGCAAAGATCCTGAAGAAACGCTATTGCAAATATTGAGAAAATATTTAGAATATTTAAATTCAGAACATTTAAATTTAAAAATATTTAAATTCTATTGTAAATATTGAGAAAGTCCTGCTGATGCCTCAGTGCTGCAGTTAAGCCGAGGGGACATAGTGTGCTGAGTGGTAGGAATTCTCAGTGAGTCTGGGTGACGCCGGAGCCAGACTTCAGTGGTCCTGGTACCTGTCATTGGCCCCGCCTTGGCTCCTGTGCTCCAAAAGTCATCTGCTTGTCTTTGGTCATTCAGTATCTTTTCTCTTCCTTTGTGTTTCCTAGGAACATGCCTTTGAAAGCAGCCAGAAATATAAAGAAGGCAAATACATCATTGAGCTAGCACACATGATCAAGGACAATGGCTGGGACTGATTGGAGAACATCTACCCAACCCAGTGTCCACGTGAATGCCATCCAACCGAACATTCTACCCAAGCGTGAGAGAGTGACTGAACACTTGGTTCCATCCATTTAGGGGCCTTGCCATCTGGGGCATTCTCCCACCCTGCCACCATCTTTCTGGTGACCAGCCTCTAAATTGCTGTCTCTCTGTCTCTTTGCTTTGTATCTGTTTGTGATTTGATCCTGGCTTCTCTCTCTGTTCTAGTGTTGGCTGAAAGCAAAACAACGAAAGGAACAGATGCCTGCCTGCATGGCGGCAGCCCACTTTGATAAAGGCCCCAGGGCCCTTGAAGAGCTGCCTGATGGCCTCTTGTCAGGAGAACAGTGGCACAGCGCAGGGGTGTGAGGAAGAGGGGAACCATGAGGGTCCCGGGTGGGTAGGGGATGGGAGGGTAGAGGTAGGAACAAACTTGTGCTGCTCCTGGAGACCTGGGAACTTAGGCTTGAAATAATCGACTTGTCTAAAAGGACAAAGAGAAAAAAAAATACCTCATGACTGCATTCTCTCTGATCAGAAGCTTCTGTTCCTGACACCAAATGTGCCAGGTTAGCAAATGAGCACAAGAAGTGGCCCTAATTCTAGCTGGCAGGGCAGGGGCCGGCCTGGTTCCCCTGGGCCGAGCTGGGGAGTGTCCTGGCAGCAGTGAGTGACTCGGGAAAAGCCCAGATGGTTTTGATGACTCTGATGCCTCACTGCTCCTCTGGGTAATCATCTTTGCCTCTTCAGCCACTGTAGGTGACAGGAGAGGGGACTGCCATTTGCAATGGGTGCAAGATCCAAACGTCCCAAAGGCTTTGACCAGCAACCAAGTAAAATCAGTGATGGAGGATAACAGGGAACAAAGGGGGGTGCAGTTTAGGAGCTCCTGCAGAAATGGCTCTGTTACTGGGCCAGAGAAAATAAAAAGTAGAACCAGTTAGCAGTTCTGACTGACCTTTTCTTCTGAACCTTAGTAAGAGAAGAGCATTGTGGCAAGGAGGGGGGTGGGGTGGGGTGGGGCATTGCCGGGAATAGTTTAGGTTTGAACCATAACAGGTTAAGTGCATCTTTCTTCTTTGGTATGCAATGGCTTCACTGAGATCAGCAATTCTTTGTACGTAGAGTTTTGGGTGTTTTTCTCCAGTTCTGTCATTGTAGATCGTGGAAAACAAAGTCCCAAGGCTTTGAGCTTAGTGATAACCTGGCTGGTAGATTTCTCATGCCCCTAGCTGTTCTCTTTTACTTGAATGTTTTGTGTGGAGGCAGATCTGTCAATTTGATCCAGCAATAAGGTCTCAGATTTGATGTCAAACGGCAAGTTATAAATTCCAGTATTACACCCCACTCCCCACCTCCCCATCCAAAGTTCGTTATATTAGGGAAGTGGAGAACAAATCCCTGTAAGGCTCTTGAGAGAGAGAGGAGTTTGTTACGTTTAATCAACACTGTGAAGTCTCTTCTACAGCAATTTAGCCAGTACATGGTGCATGACCGAAACTCATTTAACTGAGTTAATTTCATTGCTTAGACTGAAAATATTATTATTGCTAAGATATGTGTAGGTTTTGTTAGGTAATTCTCAGCATCTCATTCCCCAAGTAGGCTAATCCCATAGGAAAATTCACCTTAAAAGTCACGAAAGAGTGAGTTCATGGAGATGAGAACCTGTAAAATTCTTAACCAAGATTAAAGCAGCCAACCCAGGACATTTTCAGAATTGAGCCAAATTCCCAGAGGGGGCGAGTCTGTTGTGGAAATGCCTTTTTGAGTCTCTGTGTGTTGATTGTGGAACGAGGGGCTGAGATGGGTGTGGTCCTGCCCAGCCCCACGTTTAGCAGCAGACAGCTTCTGTAAGACAAAGAGGATTCTTAAAAATCGAATTTTGTTCCCGAAGGCTTCTTGCCCACATCTTTTGGTGCTTTTAGTAGCCTGGGAGATTAAGTTGTTCTCTCCACGTTACTAAAAAGCAGACTGAGGTTCAGAAGAAGTCTTTTCATTTCTGATCCCAGAGAAATAGTTCCTCTGGCTCCCAGGCCCCAGATCTCAATCAAAAAAAAAAAAAAAAAAAAAAAAAATTTCAACTTTCACATTCCTAAACTGGCTTGCCAGCATAGAAATCATAGATTCCCCTCCCCATCCCTGCTGAAGGCAGTGGCCCTCATTTCTGTATTTTGATTAGCCCCTTGACTCAGGAAACGTCCTGGCTATTGATAATCCTTTCCATAAAGAGAAGACGGTATGGGGGGTCGGGGAGGACATGGGTAAGTGTGTAAAAACGGAGCGTGGTGACATAGAAACTGGACATGAGGTGCCCTAGAATTTTCAAGGGGCAGAGGAGACTGATGTGCCACTGTGTTTGTGGGGGTGGGGCCTCTGACTCTTACACGGATCAGAGCAGGCTCCAGTTAGACCCCGGTTCTGGTATTTTCTTCAATTACTATCCATTGAGCATCCAATGGGCGCATGGCACCGTACTTGGTGCCAGAGATCTGAGCAGCATGTTGCAACAGGGGAAGAAAACCCAACTCATTAGGCTTTCCCTTTGTGTCAACCAAAAGTGCTTCTTATAACTTTAGCTTCATTCATGGCTTGTCTATCTACCGTCTATAGTATTGGAGAGACCGCAGCTGAGCGATGGAGATGCATCAACTCAAGGCCTCAGTCAGTTCATTTCTTAATTTCCTCACCAAATTATTGACTCAGAGCATAACCAAAGACCTCATCTATTCACCCCTGGGATGTTTGGGGAATTGGAGTTCAATGATAAAGCTAGGGTGGGGTGCAGGGAGTAGGGAAGGGGAGAAGAAGTGAGAAAGGAAAAGGTATAAAACCTTTTATTTATACTGAGGTTCAGAAGAAGTTTTATACCTCAGCCAGCAGCTGCCTTCATTTTCAACTGAAGTCCAACCGGCAGACTCTACTTCCATCTCCCCTGTACCTCCCTAAGTCATATGGCCCTGGCGGTCCTGGATTACACCCAGCCTGCTGGGCGGGATATTAGTCTCAGGCTGCTGATGTCCACCGATCGTCAGCTGGGCCTGCCTGAGTGCTCCCCCAGTTCCCCTGACAGCAGAGTAAATCTTTACTGGTGGATCAGTGTGTAAAAGAGAGGTGTCCCCTTGACAAAAAGATTTTCAAGTGGATATATAAGAAACAGTTGCTTGTGAAATATACTTTTGTAAATAATATTTAATTTTTTAAATAATATATTTGGTGCTGTTTTCTCAGATCCCCTGAGAGCACTTTTTATTTTCATTTTTAAATGCTGTGGTTTCCTCTGCATTTCTTGAAGTATATCTTAAGGGAAACAGTGATCACCAATATACTCTTAAAAAAGAAAAAAGAAAAAAAAAGATCTCCATCACTTTAGTCTGGACGGAGGCAATAAAGCAATGCCTCTCTGCATTTCTTCCTAATGGAACAGACTCTGCAGTACATTACCAAGTTGAGAATTGAAATATTTTCTTGCACCACTCTTGGCTAGAAAAGAAAATAGATAAAATCAAATAAATTTAGTAACAAATTAGAGTGATTCCTCTTGTTGGAAGAATTTCCAACAGATTGGAGTCTTGGAGTCTTGTTTTTAAGTGTGTGTGTGTGTGTAAAGCACTTTGGATTGTGCCTCCTGTTTTCGTTTTTACTGGGGACACTGTACCTACAGTTTACACCTTGGGCACATAAGATTTTTCTTCTCTTTTTCTCTGGTGGTTGTGTTTCTGAGAGGACCAACAGCACAGCCCTCGAGGATTTTGTTTTCCTGAGCGTGGAGCTGTTGCCTGTTTGCTCCTTTGTCTTTCTTTGTGTGCTCAACTTTTACAGACTGTAAAGGAAATCTGTTGTTGTGAAGATCAAGCAGAGTCAAAGCTGTGTTTCTCACTGAGATGTGAGTGTATTCATCATGAACCCAGGGCTCCAGCTGTTGTGGAAGCCACATCATGTTAAACATTAAACTGGTTTGGGTAGAAAGAACGTCAATAAAATAATACGCATACCTTGGAGGTAAACACCTTTTTTTTTTTTTTTTTTTTTTTTTAAGGTCAGATTGCCTCAGGTTCAGGAAGAGGCTGGAAAATCAAATCTTGAACACAATCATCTTACATATTTTAAAAAAAGAGTCTGCTCAAATGAGAAAACATGGTAGTGGTCTAGTTCAAGGAAAGAGATATTTAATATTTAAAAATAAAATACAGTCGTGAAATTGGCCAGCAGTGACAGGTAAAGCCAAGAAGAAACAAGCTGTTCTCATATTACCAAATTCTATCTGTCCGTGTGTTTTTGTATAACATTTTGGTGAAAGTGAGAGTCAGTTCCCTCTTCCAACCTGCAGAGACTATCTTTCAATACAGACTCTATTTATGCTTGTGTTTACAAACTGTATTTGTTGGGTTTGGGTTTTGTTTTTCTTTTTTTTTTTTTTTATAATTAAAAAATTTTTTTTTTTCAGTGGCATTTTCAGGTCACTTTGCTTCAATAACAAAGATAATTATTTTCAAGTAATTTGTCTTCACCTTTTCCTGTATTTGTACATAGTGATTCAATATTAGAGAAAAGTGCATTGTTTCTGTCATATTTCCAATCTGTGTTGGTGCTCATTTGAGAAAATAAAGTTTTCAAATATTAATTCTTTGGAGGGCTCATCTGTCTTAATTGACCCGGCATGTTTTATCTTGACATTTAACATTTAAAGTAACTGACAGACCTGTAGGTGGTCATCTGTCTAACCCTATTCACAGATCTGTCAACTGAGGCCCTGAGGGGTTATTTTCCCTAAGGACACTTGGCTGATTGATGAATACAAATCAGGTCTTCTGTTTATCTACAAACATTTCTCCTGGCTTTGTAGATCAGAAATGCAGAAATGTATCATTTCTGTCTACTAAGCCCCATATTCTTAGACTCTGCAAGCTTTTCTGTTTATACCAATTTTCTTTAGAGATAGAATTACATTAGGTGAAGGGAAAAAAAAGTAAAACAACAAAATAATGTCAAAAAGAGGCAACATTATCTCTGAATGGTTGGCTAACAAAGGGAGATAAATATTCACAGTTGTAATATATGGAAAATCAAGTCTTCTCACTCACTGGACAAATATTAAACATCTGTTAGGTTCTAGCCACTGAGTAAGGCAATTCAACCATCCTAATAAAGTAGCTGTCTTTTTCCCCAAGTACCTTTCCTCTAGTCTCGTCCATATGCACACACAACCTTGCATAGCTAGTCATTGTAAGTACAGTTTTAACAAGGCTAAACATATTTGCCTAGACATCATCAATTTATACTGTATCTTAAAGCACTTTTTCAAAAGCTTGCATCCATAACTTATAGAGTTCCTACCTTGTGCAGGCAACCAAAATAGCAAAGAGGATATTAAAGCCACACAAGTGTATGTGTTTGTGAGTTTTCACATTGGTGATAATATTTGAAAAGCTTATTCCCTCTAAAATAGGAAATACCTTCTCTACGTCCCTAGACTTTTTACTTACCTATTCTGGGCCCAGCTACAGTTAACTTTTATTTGTCCTTGAGTGCATTATCTTATTCCTGTGACCTGTTTTGCTTCAATGCCTATGCCTGTTATCATTTCATTCCTGTTTGCCTTTGGCAGGCAGGGAGGAGAGAAAAGATAACATGTGCAGGAGACAACCAGTCTCAGACCAGCAGCCCTTGGACCCTCCTCACCTTTGCAAGCTCTCATAGCCCACAGTGGCTGTCCAGGAGATCACGCTGGAAGAAAGGGAGGGAAGAGCAGAGATGTTCATGGAGTGCTTGGTTTGCGTGAGACCCTGTGTTGGGTGCTTTGCTTCTGTGACCTCATGTAGGATCTTCACAGTGAGGTACTTCCTCATATCATTCTAGGAGTCCTTCCCACCCTGTGGGAAAACAGTGACAAATGCTGACCATCCTCATTTTGTAGATGACAGAATTGAGGTTTGCTAGTGACAGGATCAGGAATCATAGTCAATCTGACTTCACAGCCCTATGTTCTTTGTTCTTTCCCTACACCATGTTCCAAATTTCAGCCTCTCTCTTCTCCAGCCTTCTTTCTTTCTTTGTTTTTTTTTTTTGGGCCGTGCCATGTGGCATGCAGGATGTTAGTTCCCAGACCAGGGATTGAACCCATGCCCCCTACAGTGGAAGCGTGGAGTCGTAACCACTGGACCTCCAGGGAATTCCTCTCTGGCCTTAATTCTAGTGTGGCTTCACAAGACACTTTCCCAGTACTGATGAACCTATTTGCAGGGCGGGAAAAGAGACAGACGTAGAGAACAGACTTGTCGACCCGGGAGCGGGGGAGTGGGGGGGCATGAATTGAGAGAGTAGCATTGACATATATACACGATCATGTGTAAAATAGATAGCTAGTGGGAAGCTGCTGTATAGCACAGGGAGCTCAGCTCTGTGCTCTGTGATGACCAGAGGGGTGGGATGGGGGGAGTGGGAGGGAGTCTCAAGAGAGAGGGGATATATGTATACGTATAGCTGATTCACTTTGTTGTACAGCAGAAACTAACACAACATTGTATGTAAAGCAATTATACTCCAGAAAAAAAAAAGACACTTTCCCAGTCTGCCCACCATGACTGCCTAATAAATAGGGTTCAGGGAATGCAAATTAGAAAACTAAACAAAGCCACAAAGGTCAATGCTACCTAAAAAGTATTGTGTATTCCACAGCTGAATATAAGCAGGGCTTTGTTGTTTTTTAATACTCAGTAATGGATTACATATGTAATCCTTGGCCCCTTGATTAATAGTAGGTACTTAATAAGTGCTTGGTGAACACTGAATTAATGCAGAGACTTAACAGGTTAAGAAAAAAGTCTCTTTAACATGTTAGTTTCCCTAAGAGAAGAATGGAGAAGAGGTTAGCATTAAATATTACATAAAGTAAATGGTTACACTGTGAGCAATCAGTTTACTAATTTGCATTTATTTATTCAGCAAGTACTTTGGGGGCATCTATTATGTGCCTAGTCTAGTCAGGAAACTAACCCCAGGGAGCAGAAAAGCAGGGGTACTAATTGTGCTGAGTGAGAACAAAGGATTATGCATGGCTTTCCCTACTGTTGGCCAAATATCTAGCCACACGGACCACGACCCTCAGGCAGCTGTTTCCTGCAGAAGCAATTGCTCATAAATCCTTTAATCTGAACCCAATAATAGTGTACCAGAGCAGGGCACAGGGCAAGCCCTGGAATTAGAACACGTGGTTTCAAATACTGGTTTCCCTTAATAAAAAGGTAATCTATGGAAAGGGCTAGCCCAGTGCCAGTAAAGAGTCAATGATAATAAAATGATTGTTATCATTATGAATTGCTCAAGTCTGTTTTGCATTTGGAGTGGGATAAAGAAGACGACTGTATTTTGCTCTTTATGTATATTTTTTGTTTAATTTCAAAACAATCCCACGAAGCATCCCCATTTTACAGAGGAAGAAACTGAGGTTCAGAGAGCATAAATAACATGTCCATGGAAGAGCTGGGATTTTTTTTTTAACTCTTATTCTGATTCTGAAGCCCACACCATATCTGTGTCCCCAGCCTGCTGTTCAGGAAAAACGAATAACTACCAAATAGGAAACTTTCTGGCAGATCTGACTAAGCACACACCCAAAATGTCATGGCTATTTTGCTCTCTCATATTTTATTCTTTTTTCATGAAATGGAAACCATGGCTTTTCCACTGGAAGCCAAGAGCTTAGAACTGAGGAAGAGTTGTTGTATTATACCTTTATTTTACAGGATTTCACGGCTGTTGATTGCAGCACTATTATTTTTCATTTCTTTTGAGGGGAAAAAAAAGTGTTACTTTCAGTTGTTCAGACTGATTTAAAAGATAGAAACCCAAAAACTTACCCACGCAGAAGTGACTAAAGTATCCTAACACATGGCAGTTCTATGGGGCCATTAGGAGTAATGCTCCAGGCCAGCTTGAACAAGCCAAGGATTAAAAGTTCATGTTGCATGAAGATTCTTCTAATTCCCAAGTGACGTGGGATCATTTTTTTATGAGAGACAGAATAGCTAGAGAAGCTGAATTTTTCAAGGCATCAGCAAATTATTTGAAAACTATGACAGAACTAGCGAGTTATATTTATTTTGAATTAAAATCATGTTAATGATTTATTCCAAGCTCAGATATTAGCAAGGTCAAATAGAAAGAAGGTTGCTTTGGAGTTGGACAGATGGGGATTTGAAGCCTGACTGCATGCTTATCCATTGATCACTTTGAGGAAGTCACTGCAATTCTCAGGACTAGTTTCCATCATTTGTAAACTGGGGGTACCAGCAACGATGCGTAAGTTACTGTGAGGATCAAATAACAGCCGTAGAGGGCCCAGCACGTTGCCCAGACCAAATAGGCCTTAACATGTGTCACTTGTCCTTTTTTATTTGCTGAGTGATTGGAACTCACTGTTACGGGCACTACTAGCACATAGGATATTTAGGATTCAACAGTCATCCCTCCACAAAGGAGGCTGACACCCAGGGAGGTTAAGTAACCAACACTTGGTCACGGGCCTGGTAAGTAGCCAGAACTGGAACTGAAACACAGGGCACCTAGGCAATCAGGTGAGTGGTCCCTGCACCACGCTGCTTGCTTTTATTTCGAGAGGAGAGTGTGTACTTTTATGGAAAAAAAAAAAAAAAAAAAAGGAAGGGTGTCAGCTAGAAAAACATCCTTGCATTTTAGGATCCTGTTTGAAATGTTTGTAGTAACCATCTTTGGGTCGTCTTCAATAAAGCAAAATTTGCTCATTATCCTTACACCCTGGACTGATGTGCTAGCAACCTGTGGGAGAAGAAGCAGGATGTTCTCAGATGAGCTCACCTCCCCAGCCTCCCTGGACTGCCTGCCTCCAATTCTGAGCCACTTCTCCAAAGCGCGGCCACACAAGCACAGCAACCAAGCCGCTGAATCAGGGATGTTTTATTTATGGCTTTAATAATGGAGTCTCTTGGGAAAACTTTGGTTTCCCATTCCCAGAAGCAAAAATTCATCTACAGAATGTTCTTGAAATTTATGACTGTTTATTTTTTTTTTTTCTACCATAATCTTTGAGCCACCTTCATAGTGTTTTAAAACATCCCTTCACAAAAGAAGGATAATTTGAGCTGATGTTCATTGGGCTGGTATGTTCTGAACCAAGCCAGCGCAGTGTCAGAAATTGAGAATATTGGTTGATCACGCTGCTGATGACACAGTCCTATATTGAACATGGTATTTATTACCAAAACTGCCATGAGTCCAACAGGGGCTTGTTTTAGCTTTGTTCAGTTCCCAGACCCTTATTTCCACGGCCATTGGAAGAATAGCAGCCACAACTCCTGGAGGCACTCAGGCTTGAAGTCGTTTCCATGGTGACGAGACATACCCAGGGCTCAGGTTTCATTTCGTGTATATATCTCAACAATATTATAAAGAAATAGTACCAGCGAGAATGTCAGCCACATGAGAGAGGCAGGTTGAGGAGAGGGAAAGCCACTAACCTTCTGGGGCCCTGGCTATAGGAGGGAGCTCTGGGAGTTTCTGCTTAACCAGGGGGAGTTGCGGCTTAACCAGGGGGAGTTGCGTAGTCATCTTGCAAAGAAAAGGTCAGAGTTACCACTGACATAACTGGTTTGGACCTGTTGTGTTCAATGTATCAGATATTTCATCTTGCCTTGGGTAGAGCTAGATTCAGCCTGAGGGAGACTTACCTGAAAAAGCAGATAAGGCAGGCAGAACTCAACAGGGGAATGCCTGGAGAGATCTTTTCTGCCTGCGGGCATGAGACTACCAGGCACTTGGGGATTAAAAAGCAGGCTTCCAGGCTCTAGTTAGCTGTGTGACCTTGGATAGGTTGGTTACCTTTTGAGGCTCAGCTGACTCATCTGTAAAAGAGGGTTGTTGTAAGGACTAAGTGAGATGATGTGCATTAAGTGCCTGGCACCCCAGAGCTAAAGAAATGTCGGTTTTTGTTGCTTAAATAGTGGTAAAGGCAAAGCACGGATGTGTGCTATTCAAACTGGAAAAATGCATGTGCACCAATAGTCAAATAACAAGGATTATTAGTAGGCTGGTTTATAATCATTCTTTTTCTTTGCATGCACTTTCTGAACATGTTTTATTTTATATTTCTTTATTTCTGTATATTTGGCAAATATTAAATATCCCCAAGGACAATAACTTACCCATTCTTTCAACAAGTCTTTTTTTTCTTTTATAAATTTATTAGTTTTATTTATTTTATTTTTGGCTGCGTTGGGTCTTGGTTGCTGCGTGCGGGCTTTCTCTAGTTGCGGCGAGCGGCGGCTACTCTTCGCTGTGGTGCGCGGGCTTCTCATTGAGGTGGCTTCTCTTGTTGCGGAGCACGGGCTCTAGGCGCACGGGCTTCAGTAGCTGTGGCACGTGGGCTTAGTAGTTGTGGCTTGCGGGCTCTAGAGTGCAGGCTCGGTAGTTGTGGCACATGGGCTTAGTTGCTCTGCGGCATGTGGAATCTTTCAGGACCAGGGCTCGAACCTGTGTCCCCTGCATTGGCAGGGGGACTCTTAACTACTGCGCCACCAGGGAAGCCCCAGCAAGTCTTTTTGAGCCAGGCAGTGTGCTAGGGATAACTAGACTAGGTCCCTGCCCTCAGGGAGTTTTCTCAATCTCTTCAGGGAGTGCTTGTGTAACAAGGGAGAGAGAGGGTTGCCCAGTAAAGAAAAGCTCAGAGTTACCACAGCAATTACTGGCTTGGACTAGAAAGTATAGTTCTAGAAAGGCTTCACAGTGGCCCCTTGCTGCCTGTCTCCCACTGGGTCCTTATAGCACTTGACTCAGGCCTCTTCAGTGGCCCTTACCAAGTTTATTTTCTACCTCCTTCCTTAGGACTCCTTCCTGGGCAGGGACCCAGACTCTTTATAGCCGAGCAGTGAATGTTTAATGAACAAATGATCGTGGGGAGTTCCCTGGTGGCCTAGTGGTTAGGATTCCGGGCTTTCACTGCCGTAGCCCGGGTTCAATACCTGATGGGGGAACTGAGATCCCACAAGCCGCGTGGCCAAAAACAAACAAAAAAAAATTGTGTGGATGTAAGGGATGGTCAGCCAGCCAACAAAAGAATTATTCCTTTCAATCCCAACCCAAAAGGAGACATGATATTTATTGAATGTACGTGGAGGAAAGGAAAGATTGCTTCAGCTTTTGCCTTCCTTCCACTGGAAACAATAAGGTAAATGAGAGAAGTTTACTTATTATTTATGTATTTATTTATTTATTTTCTGCCGCACCGCACGGCTTGCGGGATCTTAGTTCCCAGATCAGGAATTGAACCCAGGCCCTCGGCAGTGAAAGCACGGAGTCCTAACCACTGGACCGCCAGGGAATTCCTGAGAAAAGTTTAGGAGACAGGAAAGGTAACTAAAGTGGGCATGTTTTACATCTCCTGGTGGGAGTGAAGGTTCTTAAATGGTTTCATTCAGTCTAACCAAGTACAAGCGGTGGGGAGCATGGGGTGGCGGGCAGTCACTCATGTAATAGCAAGGCAGGAGGATTTCTCCACCTGGGGTAAGCCGGACAGAGAGCTGGGCAAAGTCTTGGGGGAACACACATGAGTCATTTCAGCTGTCTGGTCAGAGGGTGATGAGCAATCTGCTGCCCAAGGAAAGTCCTCACCAGTATGGCCTGGACGCCAACAAGTTGTGGTTCCCTATCACTCAGTCATAGGCTGGGAAGCTGGTGAACAGGGATTCTAATCCTTCTTGTGGGTCGCATTAAGTTCAGCCTCTACATCTCCAGGCCCCACTAATCATTTCCTCTTCCTCTCTCTTCCCTATCTTTCAGGGTCTAGGGAATCCCTTTCAAGTGAAGGATAGAAGTGAGGAAATCTTGCTTTCATTTGTGGTGTTTTCTCCCACATACCTTGTTCTTGCCTAAAGTCCTTTTTTCTTACCCTTGATGACCTAGGATTTTGAAACTCGAACCTCAAAAGCTAAAGAAATACAAATATTTTTTCAAATCAGATGTAATTTACAGACAGCAAAATTTACTTTGTTAGGTATATAGTTCTATGAGTTTTGACAAATGTGTAGTCATGTAACTAATCATCACCACAATCAAGATAGAGAATACTTCCGTCACCTCAAAAAGTTCCTTCATATCCCTCTTCTAATGAACCCACTTCTCCCATCCCCAGCCCCTGACAACCACTGATCTGTTTTCTGTTCCTATAGTTTTGCCTTTTCCAGAAGGCCATGTAATAAGTAGCCTTCTGAATCTGGCTTCTTTCCTAATGCTTTAACATAATACTTTAGAGGTTCATCCACGCTACTGCATGTATCTGTAAGTCATTCCTTTTTATTGCTTAGTAGTATTTCATTCTATGGATATACCACAGTATTTTCACCAGTTGATGAACATTTGTGTTTTTTCCAGTTTCTGGCTGTTATGAAAAAGCTGCTTTTAACATCTGTGGACAGGTTTTGTTATGTATTTTGTATATATTTTCACTTTTCTTGGGTAAATGCTTAGATGTAAGATTGTTAGGTCATATGGCAAGTGGATGTTTAAATTTAGAAGAAACCATCAAACTTTTTCCAAAGGGGCTGTGCCATTTTGCATTCCCGCCAGCAGTGCGTGAGAGATCTGGTTGCTCCACATCCGTGTCAGTACTCAGAGTTGTCTGTCTGTTTGTTTATTTTTCAGTTTAGTCATTCTGATAGATGTGGATACTCATTTTTTTTTTTCTATCTGATTTTTACTGACACATTTCTCCTTTGGGATAAATGTGCAGAAAATCCTATCTGACCAAATAAAGCCAAGAGGAAATTTAAGAGTAAATTTACATAACAAGCAAAAATATATTTTGCTTCATAAGAAAACACAAAGATAAGAATGAAAAAATGAAGATGTGAGGAGCAGGTGTTGGGAAGAGGGACCGAGGTATGGGGTCTCATAACCCTTCCAGTATGGTTCCTTTTTGTTACCCATCTAGGTAGGACACATACCTTTGGCCAAATTTTCTGATTAATCCATTTGGAAAAATTCACTTCTGCTCTCAGCATATATTATAAAACCCACCACTTTTTGTTAACTCCTGTTTTCCACCTTAGTCTCCTTTAAACCAGAAATGCCAGCTCTCACAGAAAGATGGGTGGGACAATGGCATTGTTAAAATAGCCACATGGAAAATGATTATAAAAGATTACACATTCAAAGGAAGACCTCACCCTTGACCCAAAATTATGTTATTTTTTAGTTCTTTAGAAAGTGATTTGACATGAAGAGTCTTTGAATTTTTTTGAGGACTCATCTTGTTCTTTTCCTTGTCACTCCTCATTCACTTCATTGGCACACACATTTTCAGGATAATCTTGCAATTTATATCTCGGCCATTTAGTTCCAGGCTCCACTGAGACTATTATGGCCTCTGAAAGAGGCTGTTTGAATCGAGATCCAGAAAACTCAGGTCTGAAATAAAGACTATAACCCTCTCCTTATGCGTGAGAATCGAAAGGAAGGCATTTCTTCCAGCTGTATTTGGGACACACACCAGGGGCTTTGTTTATCCATGGTTGCTTTGTACACCTCTGTGCAGCCAACAAAAGGAACAAAACACCCCACACCCTACCCTGACAGTCTATGTCCCACTTCCTTTCCTCCAAGGAGAAATTGCTGCTTGTATCCAAAGCTGCTTACACCCATCACCTCTCTTTTACCAAATGCAAGGGACAACAAGGGGGCAGAGGGGTGGGAATTTTGAAGAATTCAGGTAATCTGCTGACTGGTTGGCAAGGCTTATTTTTGGTTTCTAGGTAATAAATCATGACTTACAAGCTGAAGGCTACTCCTGGCTTCAGCCATCATCTGCAACCATACTCCCCAAGGCCCTGTATCCAGGGTGACCCAATACTTTGGCAAATGGAGAGCATGCTGAAACTGAGCGTTCATGTTTGAGAACCAGACTCTAGACATTTGGTTCAAAAAGTGATGGTGACACAATGGGGTCAAGCGAAGCTGTCAGGAAAATAGCTACTAATAATAGCTCATATGTATTGAGCACTTGCTCTGTGCCAGCCACCAAACGCTCCACATGGTCTTTTATTTTTTTGGCTACGCCACACAGCTTATGGGATTTTACTTCCCTGACTAGGGATCGAACCTGGGGCCCAGGCAGTGAGAGCGCTGAGTCCTAACCACTGGACCGACAGGGAATTCCCATGTTCTTTTTTTTATTAGCCCTCTCATTAGCCCCATGATAGGTCCTACTGATATTATTAACTCAGTTTTACTGAGGCTTAGTGAGAGAGTGACTTTTACCTAAGGGCCCATAGCAGATGGTAGAGCCAAGTTAAAACCAGGTAATGTGAGGGACTTCCCTGGTGGTCCAGTGGGTAAGACTCCACACTCCCAATGCAGGGGGCCCAGGTTCAATCCCTGGTCGGGGAACTAGATCCTGCAGGCATGCTGCAGTTAAGACCCGGTGCAGCCAAAATAAATAAATATTTTTTAAAAATGTTAAAACCAGGTGATGTGAGTCTTCATTCTTAACAACTACTAAATTCTATCTCAAATAGAGCCCCATTGCAGCAAAAATCCACAGGTAGATAAGTCTAACAGTGGGAGAATGTGAGGACCAAAATTTCCCAGATTTTGAATTCTACTTCGAAAATCAATTCATTTCAACAAGTCATTCATTTATTCATTTAACAAAGATTTATGAACATGTACAGATGCTGGGCATACAATAGTAACAAGATAGCTATGGTTCCCGCCCTCATGGACCTTACAATCTTAAAGAGAAACAGTTTGTAAAGAGACAATTAAGTAAAAAATGATGTATTTTTTATCAGAGCTATGAAGGCACAATGCCAAAGAGAAGGAAGAGGAGCCTACATCTGATTGTGAGAGTGAGGAAAAGCAGCTGAGTCTCAAAGAATAAAGAGAAATCACCCAATAGACAAAGTGTGTATTTGTGTGTGTGCCTGCACACGTGTGCACAGGTGCTTGTGCATATGGGGTGGGGTATTGCACAGAGGGGAAAAGGAAGCATACTATTCATACCTGAGAGCAGGTGTTTGGTGTGCCTGGAACACAGGGTTCAAGGGAAACAGCAGGAGAGGAAGATGAGGCTGCACAAGGAGGTCAGGACCAGGTCTGTGAAGGGCCTTATAAGGGCCTTTAACTCACAGGCAACAGGAAACCATTAAAGGATTTTGAGCAGAAGCATGACATAGTCAGATGGGCATCAAGGGAAATTCCCTGGTGGTCTAGTGGTTAGGACTCTGCGCTTTCACTACCGTGGGCCCAGGTTCAGTCTCTGGTTGGGGAACTAAGATCCAGCAAGTCAAATGGTGTGGCCAAAAAAATAAATAAATAAAAGGATGGGTATCAAATTCCAACTTGGTCAGTTATGGAAGGAGGCATGGGGGCAGGGAGGTAATTTAGGATGATGGGGCAATTTCGAAGATGAGAAAAGATAAAATGTCTAACCTGGGGCAGTGCCCCTGGGGACAGGGAGGAGGAGACAAGGGAGTATGATTAAGAAGACAGAATCCCTGGAGTTGAGGACTGTTTCACCATGAGGTAATGTAGTGGTTAACTGCATGTGGCTCCAGACTGCACTGGTTGCATACACTTCATAGCAATGTGACTCGGCCAAGGTATTAATACTTAAACCCATCTGCCTCCGTCTTCTCATCTGTAACATGAGGACAGAATAGTACTTACAGGAAAGGGTTGTGGCTAACATCAGATGAGATCCATGCGTCGAGAACAGTGTCTGGCACAGTAAGTGCTCAACAAGTTTTCTGTATACATCATTTTAGTATGAGAAGGGGAGGAATCTAGGCTGGGTCCCGGGTTCCTGACCTGGGTCACTGTCAATGTCAACTAGGTGCAGGCTACTCTCCCTGAGAAGGTTGTAATCTAATAGAGCACCTACTGAAAAAACATTGTGAAACTGTTCCTAATGGGCCACAACTAAGATTTGATGTACTTGTTGAGCCACGGAAGTAATAAGTGACACTCCTGAGTAGCTCCAGGTTCTGGGCTGCCTGACTCATAGCAAGATTTTCTGCCTTTGTTCTCAGAAGATATTTTTCAAATATCAAAAATATTTCATGTGATCCTAATGCTCTTAAAGTAATCCCAGATCACTAAAAAAAGTACTAGGTACTAGGAAATGCTCCCTGAAAAGATAATTTCTTCAAATATCTAAGTTTTTATTTTAAATTTAACAAAGCTTTCTAGAACTTTCTATGTCTCCCCCCGCCCCCCCCCCCCCCCCCCGCCAAGTGAATTCTATCTCCTCTGAGTTCCTGGGAATAACTTTAGTGGGAATTTATGCTTGGCTCTTCTATTTTTTCCTTTCAGGAGTAGATCTGAATCTACTCCTCCCAGTTTGAATCTCTTTTACTTTCAGAGAGACACTATGGTATAAATGATTTTCAGCATGTGGTGTTGCCTTCTAGCCATCCATCTGTTCATCCATCCTTGGATCCATCCATCCACCCACCCACCCATCCGTATACCCACCCAGACTCTTTGACTGTGTGGTACACTGGTGAAGAGCCTAGAGTTTGGAGCCAGAAACACCACTATTAAACTTTACCACTTAGTACCTATGAGACCTTGAGGCTGTCATGTGACCTCTCTGAACCCAACTCCTTGTTTGTAAAATGAGGACACAAACAAGTATCTCCTCGCATTTCTCTTGTGAGAATTAAATGAGAATGACTATTAAGCATGAAGCACAGCACTGGGCATGGACTACACGCTCAGTCATTGGTGTGTGGTTGCCTTTATTATTCTGCAGACCAGACACTGTGCCAGTCACTGAGCACACAGCAGTGAACAAGAGAGTTAGGGGCCCGGCCTTCATGGAATGTATAGTCTAGAAGAGGAGAAAGACATGGAATTAGTCATTTCTCCCAAACAATCCCATCTCATTAAACAGTACTACTATTCTCCCAGTTTATTAGGTTCAAAATCTAGGACTCATCTTTGGTTCCTCTCTTTCTATCAACCCCCCCTTCCCCCTACCCGCACACCCAGCCCCCATATCTAACCCATAGCTAAGTCCTGTTAGCTGTACCCTCAAAAGATATCTCAAATCTGGCCAGTTTTTAACATCTCCTCTTGCCTGGACTCATGGCAACGACCTCCTTAACTGGTCTCCTTACTTTCATTCATGCACCTTATAGCACATTTCCAAGAATAGCCACAGGGATCTTTTCAAAGCTTAAATCAGGGACTTCCCTGGTGGCGCAGTGCTTAAGAATCTGCCTGCAAATGCAAGGGACACGGGTTCGGGCCCTGGTCCGGGAAGATCCCACGTGCCGCGGAGCGACTAAGCCTGTGTGCCACAACTACTGAGCCTGTGCTCTAGAGCCCGTGAGCCACAACTACTGAGCCCATGTGCCACAACTACTGAAGCCCGCGCACCTAGAGCCTGTGCTCCACAACAAGAGAAACCACTGCAATGAGAAGCCCGCGCACCGCAAAGAAGAGTAGCCCCCGCTCGCCGCAGCTAGAGAAAGCCCGCCTGCGGCAACGAAGACCCAACACAGCCCAAAAAAAAAATAAAATCAAAGCATAAATCGGATGTTGCCGGTCCTCTGCTTAAAACCCTGCAGTTAGAATAAAATTCAACCTTCAAGGCCCTACTTGCTCTCATACCTGCGGTCGCACTACCACAGCCACGTGGACAATCATTCTGTGCCTTGAAGCATGAAGCTCTTCCCATCCTCCTATGCCTGCCTCCTCCTCACCCCCCAGGTCTCTGCTCAGATGGCATCTCCTCAAAGGGGCGTCTCTGACCGCTGCACCTCATTACCCCCACTCCCATCACTCTATCCTCTTACCTTGTTTTATTTTCTTGATATCACTTCTCTTTTTTTCTCTGTCTCTTTCTCCCTCCTGCCCTTCCCTCCTTCCTTCCTTCCTCTTTCTCCCTCCCTCTTTTTAAAATCTCTACATATAACTGGTCTCCATGAGGGACAGGACTTTGTCTTCTTGCCTCCGTATCCATGTGCCTTGAATAGTACTCGGCACATAGTTAGTGCTCCATAAATATTTTCTGAATTAATGATTGAAGGACTGAGTGAATAGTAAAGTCTGTGTGATCACAAGAACAGTATGGCTGGGGCAGCGTGGTGATGCCTGCTCAACTATGTACTGGAAAAGACTTCCATCTGTCTCAAACTGAAATTCAGTCCTGCCTGATAGCAAGAACTTGGACTAGAATTTTCTCAGGATTCCTTCCAATCCAAGCTTCTGGGATCCATGCCTTTTACTGTGTCCTGAAGTGTCCTCCTTTCACCTGGTTCTCAGCAATACTCATATTAAAGAGCTGCTGTGGCCAAATGGTTGGTGAAATGGAGACCTGGCCACCATTCTTGAGAGAGCAATGGATCACCTTCCTAAAAGAGGCATTGCCAAAACTCTACTGAGGTTATTTTATAGCTGATATCATAACAAAGGCTCCCATTTGTAGTGCACTACTACATTTCATCCACCTTGCCTCCCTCTTGGCTAATTCTTACATCCAGTCTGCAGAGTAAGCAGTTTCCCCCTCCTCGTCTTGCATGTAAGGAACCTGAGGCCCAGAGAAGACTCCTGACTTGCCCAAGGTCACAGAGCTGGTTAAAGTGGGGAGCTGGGGGGCTTCCCTGGTCCAGTGGGTAAGACTCCGTGCTCCCAAGGCAGGGGGCCTGGGTTCGATCCCTGGTCAGGGGACTGGATCCCGCATGCATGCCGCAACTAAGAAGCCCACATGCTGCAACTAAGAGTCCACATGCTGCAACTAAAAGATCCCACATGCTGCAAGGAATATCCCGTGTGCTGCAACTAAGACCTGGGGCAGACAAAATAAATATAAAAAAATACATATATTAAAAAAAAAAAGTGGGGACCTGGGATTCAAATCCACGTCTGTCTGGCTCTGATATCTGGGCTGGTTCCCCAACAGTCTAGAGCAGGGGTCCCCAACCCCCGGGCTGCGGACCAGTAAGGGTCTGCAGCCTGTTAGGAACCAGGCCGCACAGCAGGAGGTGAGTGGCGTGCCAGCAAGCAAAGATTCACCTGCTCCCCATCGATCCCCATCTCTCCCCATTGCTCGCATTACTGCCTGAACCATCGCCCCCGCTCCGTCCGTGAAAAAATTGTCTTCTACGAAACCGGTCCCTGGTGCCAGAAAGGTTGGGGACTGCTGGTCTAGAGGGCCAACTCCTTAATGTAGGTGGTAGATGGCACTGATGTCAACCTAGCTGATACTAATTCAGGAAAACAATCCTGAGATAAAGAGTTGGAGAAAGAAGACTCTGTAATGAGCCTGCTGGCCCAGCAGGAATGATGAGTTTTATCTACTGCAGATCAGAGCTATTTGGCTTCTGGAGATTCAAGGACAGAATCCTGTGGGGACCTTGGAGAAAACTGTTTTCAAAGACAGTGAGCCTGGGCTCCTCTGGGCTGTGCCGGTGGTGGGCAATGTCCTCACCGTAATGAGAACCTGCCAGGTGAGAGGAACAAGGAAGGGTTTGTAGGGACACATGTGTGCCAGGAAGGCCCTGGACAGAGGACAAATGGGTGCTGGGGTGCAGGAGAGGGAAGAGAAGTAGATATGCCCACAGTATCTACTTCTTTTGTAGTCCCCTTCCTTCTCCCAGGATGTTCTTCACTGCATCCCTGGCTGAGATACTGTTTTGTTCTCCTTACAGTCTTTCATTAGGAGAGAAGGGAATTAGCTGAGCAGTGAGGGGGGAACTTCATAGACAATTGCCACCGAAATCCCATCAAGTTTTTAAATGTCACCTCCTCAGAGTGGCCTCCCTTGACCTTCTTCTCTAAATAAGACACCCCTCACCCCCACCATCATTCTCTCTTTTTTTTTTTTTTTTGCCGAGCTGAGCAGCTTGTGGGATCTTAGTTCCCTGACCAGGGATTGAACCTGGGCCCTTGGCAGTGAAAGCCTGGAGTCCTAACCACTGGACCGCCTGGGAACTCCCCCCACTATCATTCTCTATTACTGCATCCGAGCGCTTCTCTTACCACCATTTCTCACAATTGGAATTACATACTTACTAATGTTCACATTCTGTGTCTGATTCTCCCCCTAGGGCAAAGACCATCGTTTTTTTATTCACCAATGTGTGTTCAGAACCCAGAACGGGGCTGGTGGGAGGGCAATGTTCAAAAACTGTTTGTTGCATGAGCGAAGGAGTGAATGGTGTCTGGGTGGCCGATCCTCAGACGGGTGGTCTCTGTGGCATGGAAATAAATTACAGTGTGTTCATTCCCCTCAACATCTGCGTATGAGTAAAATCATGTTAGGTTAATACCAAGGATAGGTCCAAAGGGGAAGTCAGGACCACTCCCCAAGAGGTGTCTGAGGAAGTCCTACCCCTTTGCCTACTGAGGTGCAGGGGATTGGGGGCTGCTTTTATGGAAACGAGCCTAAGTCAACTCAGCCCTGGTCTCTCCTCCCCACGCCAGCCCCCACTCAGTGCCCAGCGGGGGGCAGGTCATGCTGGGGCTTGCCCCACTTTGTGCTGCCAGGAGCTCCCGCCAGCTCCCATCAGATACATGCCGGCTGTTGGCAAGCGAGAAGGAAGCAAGCTGCTGCAAGAACAAAGTCTGTCACCCTCCTAGGCTGGAAGTAGTAGCTGAGGGAAGCCAGCTGGTACTGGGTTAAGGGGACCATTATTTGCCATCTTATAAGCAGGTGTTTGAGGGTCAGATTATTTCTCAGCAGGTTGAAAAACGGGGCAGGCATGATGTTTTGTTTCTCCTTTGGCCTTCGTGAGAGCAGGGTTCGCCCATGAGGCCTGATTGACCTGGTTCTTTTAAGGGGGGACCTTGAAATGTAGCTGAGCATACAGACCCTACGCGGTGCCTACCCGTTCTTCCCAGTGCCATCCTTTACTTGTCAACTGTGAGACCTCTGATAAGTGTCATGAGAGAAGATAAATGGAGTCAGGAGACTCCTCACTATGGCCTCAGCAAGATGCGTCACAGTCGAGACTGGGCCTCTCTTTGGGACTTCTAAATGGTAGGAATCTAAGGAAGGGAAACAAAGTTCTGCTTGTTCTTATGGGCTTTCATATCAGAGAGGTTCCCGTCGTGGGTCTGCACATTTAGAGATGATGGCCATTTTTTTCCCACTAGTGTGAGGGGCTTGGATGACCTTGATTTGCCCTCACATTTTATTTTCTTTTAATTAAAAAAAAAATTATTTTATTTTATTTACTTATTTTTGGCTGCATTGGGTCTTCGTTGCTGTGCACGGGCTTTTCTCTAGTTGTGGCGAGCAGGGGCTACTCTTCGTTGCGGTGTGCGGACTTCTCATTGCAGTGGCCTCTCGTTGCGGAGCACGGGCTCTAGGCGCGTGGGCTTCAGTAGTTGTGGCATGCGGGCTCAGTAGTTGTGGCTCGCAGGCTCTAGAGCGCAGGCTCAGTAGTTGTGGCGCACGGGCCTAGTTGCTCCGC
The DNA here is from genome assembly GCF_028021215.1 of Eschrichtius robustus. Lineage (NCBI taxonomy): Eukaryota > Metazoa > Chordata > Mammalia > Artiodactyla > Eschrichtiidae > Eschrichtius > Eschrichtius robustus. The sequence continues at coordinate 42,151,056 of NC_090843.1, forward strand.
GGCACGTGGGATCTTCCCGGACCAGGGCTTGAACCCGTGTCCCTTGCATTGGCAGGTGGATTCCCAACCACTGCGCCACCAGGGGAGCCCCACATTTTATTTTCTGGAAATAAAGTTAAGACTGTTTATTGATCACCTACTATATTCCAGGCACTGTACTAAGCATATTTTCCAAAGTTGTCTCACTTCACTGGTATAAAACCATTTCAGGATAGATTATTATTTCTTTTATATACATGAGAAGATGGAGGTTCAGAAAGATAGAATAAATTTACTAAGCCCCTCAGCTGAGAGACTGAGTCAGAATTTGTACTCAGGTTGCCTGGCTCCTAAATTTGTGTGTTCTTCCCATCCAGGACCCATGAAGAACAAGAATGCTGGAACAAATTACAGGGTAACCCAAATACATTACTCATCAGTATGAATCTAACACTAAAGATTGTTTAGCTGTTTGCTTTTACTGGGGAGTGACAGAGGAGGGGTAGGAGGGGGGCATTTTTCTTTTGCTGGGGTTCAATCTGCTCTCGGCACCCTGTCCCGTCCAGACAACCCGAGTCTCTCTAAGTAGGCCACCTTGCTACTGTAGTGTCAGAGAAAAGGTGACTTCGGTAGGGACTAATGTTAACTTGGCCCAAACTTCCATCCAAGGTAGCTGAAGGATCTGCATCATTGGATAAGAACCATACTTTTTCAGTCCAGGAATATCTGCCCAGGAATATCTGCGGGGATAAAAGCTCCAATAAAATGAAAGTTAGCCTGTATTATTGTCTCCTGCCCTAAACCAGAGGCAGCTCAGCAAGACAGAAACCCCAAAGCAGTGTCTTGTCTCGGAGACCAGTCACCTGGATCTCTATCCTTCTGCAGGAGACAAGCCTCTGCCTCTGCCTTCTGGGATGGAGCCTGAGCTCTCCCAGCCCTCGGCAGCCCAGCTCCAGGAAGTTTGCTGCTTCCTTATTTGAGATGTATGATTAAACTGTAATCATACTGTGAAAGGAGCCAGCCAAAGCAGTGGCTATTAATAGGGAGGTGAAGAAAGCTGACTCAGGAGGAAGCTGACTTAGACTGGAGGGGCGAACCTGGCCACCTTGGCCTACAATCCTTGGTCAGAGGTCAGTGAGAGAGAGAGACCTGAGCTCTTTTCGTTCCTGGGCCAGAGGACCTGGATTTCTGTCTGGATTTCTCAACTTTGGAAATAGAAACCTGAAGCAGCCCTAATCAAAGGGATATACGGCTGTCTTTCCCAGGTCCTTGGGGTGTCTCAGAGACCTGAGAACAAATAAATAGCTATGACTCAGCAGAGCAGCCACGCTTCCCTCACGATGTCATCAGTCAGTGCGTCTCGGAAAGGTGCGGGAGCTACATTTCTGTGGTCTCTCTCAACTGAGAAGCCAGTGCTGACCCAGCCCTTGGCTGGCCAGACCTTCCCATTGGCAGAGACGTCAGAGCAGGGAGATTCTATTTCTGGCTTCTTGATAAGGCTTGGGGAAGTGGGTGTTACAGAAAGGTGCAAGGGGAGGATGAAGGGCATGGTGCAGAAGGGCCTGATAATGTGGGAGAAAGTTTTCAGTAATTTCTGTTGATGTAATGCCTTCTTCAGGGAGTTAAGACTTTAGCCATTCGGTAGACTTGCCATCCTCTGGCAGCTGGAAGCAGGATAGATTCCAAAATCTGGCCATGGCATGCCACAGGAAAAATAGAACTGCTCCTGGATGCTGGGTTCAGCGTATCCCTTACTCTGTACCAGGCACTGAAAGAACACATGTTCTGCATATGTTGCTACATTTAGTCTGTACCAGCCCCCACAGGGGGGGATTATTACCCCTCTTCTAAGGGGAAAAAAGTGAGATTCAGAAAGGTAAAGTGACTTGGTCACACAGTAGCTGACAAAGATCGTACTAAAAACTAGGTCTGTCTGAGGCCAGAGGAAAAGCCAGGCTTCCAGCTCTTGTGCCCAAAGCACATCCCTATCTTTTCTGCTTCTTCTACCTTGACCCAGCTGTCTCCCCTCTGTTGCTACTCCAGTACTCATGCTGAGCTCAAGGTGGTAAAGGTCTGTATGTGTGTTGCTGGGAGGTGCTGAGAAGTGGGGGAGTAATATGTTATAATCTTCTCACCTTTCCTTTAGTTGGTTAGGCATGTCTAGGTATGTTTCCTCAAAGTAGAAGATTCATTTTGGTTCCTGGATCTCTGAAGAAGGAGGTTCAGATGCAGATAGGATGTGGGAGACTTTTTTCCCCTTCCTTCCTAAATATATTTATTAAGCACCTATTGGGCTCAGCTCTGGGTGGCCTGGGCACTTTCAGATTATAGGACAATTGAATGACACCATTGATCTGGTATTTTTCTCTGATGTTTTTCATGTATCCTAGGAACTATCCATATGTGTATATCTCTTTAAAATTACAAAGGCGTCATAATCTACACAGTTATATGTATCTATAAAATACCTTTTCATAGAAAAGAAAGAAGTGACTTTCCTTCCACTGATCGTCATAGGGGCCACTTCCTGAACCTGAAAGAAATTCCGGGATCCCAAACACCAGGTCCTAAACTCTAGCACTTACATGAGGGAAGAGTTTCAGCCCCCAGCAGTCAGGGCACCCCAAATACAGAGGTGGGACCAGAACAAGCTTGGTAGTTTCCAAGCCCTCAGGCAGTAGATCATCTAGGCTCTTGTTTTGGGGTCTTATGTACTCTTTTGGTCAATTCTTTTTTCTTCCTTTTTTGGAAAGGCAAACAAGTAGCCTACCAGCAATAACAGTCAACAGGATGATGGCAGCCTCTAGGTTCAGAGAGCGCCTCCTCTCACTGTAGTCAAAGTTAATTAATTCCCACTGTACCTTGAACTAGGTCACCTGCGGGTCTGTGCTGGGGCCTGACCTGGCTGTCAGGGGAGGGCATTTCTAGTCTGGCTCTTGGTGCACTGTCCTTGGCAGGGGGGGTGGAGAAGTGGGTATATTTCACCTTTGCGTGGGGTTGTCTCTCCTCTTCTCCTCCAGGGAGGTGACCATTTTCAGATCTGTGGGTGGGGAGGAAAATCTTCTCTTCCAGAAATAATCTCTTTCTGCAGCGGGGTTTGAAGCTGGACCAAGCTGCTAGTGCTATTTTTACCCAGCTTGCAGTTCAGGGTGTAAATAGCAGCTCTGGCTGTTTTTTCCCACAGCTGACAACAGAGTCGACCTCTTCAAGGCAAAGGCATTCTGGTGTTTTGCAGAGAGGAAACAACAAAGGTTGTCCTCGGGCCCAGGGGATGATTCCTTGACCACTGGGTCAGTATAGAAACAGGGGCGGCATCTCCGTGGTTCTGTTGTCTCGGGCTCGGCTGTAAACACCAGGCCCCGTGACAGCTGCTCGGCTGAGGCTGATTTAAAGAAGCTTGATGTGGAATCAGGAGGGGAAGTCTTGGCCTGAGCTGCTGAGGGTTCCAGGAGCCTGAGCAGCTCCAGGCTCCCCCTGGCTGCCCCCTTGCCCCACCTCTTGCATTAGCAAGCACTTCCTCCTAGGTTGCTGCCCTTGGAGGCTTTCTTGCCCCAAACCCACCAGATCAGGACTGAAGAAAGATAGAAAAAAAAAAAAAAAATCCACTCGAGGCTGCCCAGATGACAGAATGTCTCTATAAATATCCGCCTCCCAGTTCTCAAGTGATTGGAGGCCCCGCAGTCTTCAGTGTTGGAAGTGTCATTTAGAGGGCATTGGTGAGAGGGCTGGCTCCCTCCATGCCACGTGTGAGCAGAAGCTCAGAAACTCACCAAAGCCTTGGGTTATGTCGCCACGTGGCTTGGGTGAGGTGGGTGGGAAGTTCAGCTTCACAGAGGGCCATCGTTGGTATGGCTGATGCAAGATAAACCAGCAAAGACTGAGATGTGCCCATCACAGTTGGCAATTCTCTATTGCTTTTCTTCGGGGGAACAAATAAACTTCAGTGGCTTTTCTCTGAGGCCAAGTTTTTTACCCAAATCTTTCCCTGAGGGCTTTGGTCTGAAATTAGAAAGGAGTTATGAGTCAGCTCTTTGTTATGAATTACACAGCAACTCCTTATGGAACTGCCCATTCCTTTCCTTAGGTACACATCAATCAGAGAATTTCTCAAAGATCTACCACACACTCAGAACTGGGCATTTAGGCACATGGTTCAAGTTTCAGGTTCTTCCAGCAGATGATGTGTGGGGTAAGAAAAGGATTGAGGAAAGGCAAGCAGTGAGTAATCCCCAAATGTGCTTTTTTGGAAATGGTTTCTATGTAACTCCTTGAAATTGATTCTGGGCTGCTGTTAGTTGCAAAACTCACTGCCAATTATCGATAGCTAAAGTGACATTGGAGAGCTTCTCATGGTAAAAATAGGGGCAGGTAATAGATGAGAAAACAGCTTTGCATTTGAGAAGAGAGGATGGGAACATATTGTTTCAATCTGGGTTTCCACTGTTAGCTTGGGTTCTCTCGAGGACTGGCCAATGAAACCTGCTTCCTGACCTCCAGCAAGAAGTCTGCCAGAGAGCTTCTCAGGATGAGATCAAAGCTTTGTCTTAGCAGCCAGACCAGAAGAGATCCATGCTGGGTTCAGGGCATTCTGGCCCTAACTGTGCTCAGTCACATTAAACAGCCAACACCACCGCTTGCAGTAAAACCCGCTGAATTTTACATGTATTATTGGCTAATTTGGGGGATTATTGTTGTCCAGTTGATGTGGTAATTTTTTTGTCCACCAAACTTCAAATTTACAAACAATGGGTTTTTTTGGAATGCCTCTTGAAGCCTGAATGGTAAATGTTTACCTTAAGAAACAAACAAAAAAACCTGGAGCAGGAAGAAGTGCCCTGGTGAATAAAACGAAAAGCATGTGCAGACAGTCATATTGCTAAACTGACCATTTGTTTCGAAAAATGCTTCCAGCTCCAGCCTTGACATTGGGCAAGTTGGGAACACTGTAACAGGCTTCCTGTCAAATATTTCCCTAGATTCCTGGAATCCAATTTGAAGTGCCGTTTCCCCTACGCCACCAAGGAGTTAAACTTTGGCTCTGCTCTCTGGTGACTAATAGGCACCGTGTGGCTCTGAGATCAGCGAGAAAGAAACTGACAGTCGGCGTGGGAAGTGTGTGAGATTTCAGTGCTCTTGAAACGCCTTTGATGGGCATGGTGTGCGAACACAAGGATGATTGCCATCTAGTGCCCTCGATTGTGTACTTTTATCATGAATTCTTGGTTCTTCCTTTGAACTTTGCATGATTTTAAATGAAGATCTTTAACTCCTTTGGGAGCTTGATATTACTGTGGTGGGTGAGGTAATTCCATGGAGAATGATATTTTAGACAGCAAACATACTTCATCACTTTGAAAAAGAACCCATTTTGATTGAAAAGAAAGCAGAAATCAACTGACCTGACCAAACCACACTTGACTTGTGCTAGAGAGACGTCGTCGTCTTTCCACTCTTGCTGTTTTCTTCCTGGTGAAAGAAGCCCAATTAGCATAACACTCCCGATTGCTCTGCACCCCCTCATTCTTCCCTGGGAAGGAGGAGTGGTTTAATAGGACTGTTGAGTTTCGAAGGAGAATCTGTGCCTCTTAAACATCTCCTCTTCCTTTTCTCTTGGGAGCCCACACTGCTCCTGCAGGGTGGGAGGGGGTGGCCCATTTTGGCCCAGCTGCGTGTCACTGAGTGGCCAGGTCTGTCTAATGCTGAGTTTGAGTATTGGGAAGCTCATGTACCTGACAATATAAGCCACATTCTCTAAATATCAGGTTTATTAGTTATAAAGGGCATTTTTGGTCCTCATCTAGCTTACTGTTATCTTACCTCTGATTTAGTTCAAAAACTTGCAGAGAAAAGGGGGTGATTGCTATCTTGGGGCCTCCTCGAAGCCCCCAACATTTACTGGGAGACTTCCTGGTAGTTAGAAAAAGCCTTGTGTTGGGTTGAGATCCTGGTGTCTAGATCCACATCACTACTTTCCTACAGATCACCAGGTTCCTTAGCTGTCAGATGAGTAAAGGGGAGTTAATAGGGTGTTCCTTCCAGCTGAAATGCGTCCATTCAAACTTTGTTTATTGAATGTCTACTACGTGCCAAGGGTGATCAAGATGGACCCTCTCTGTTGTCACACCGTTTATAATGTAACTAGGGTGTATCAATTAGAAATTTAATGTTCCAAGTGAAATAAAACAACTTCAAACAAGCTTAAGCAATAAAGAAAAATTATTGGCTCACTGGGGATCCAGGCACAATTTGATCCAGGAACCAAACAACAGGGCTCCATTCCTTGGCTCTGCTTCCCCTGGGCAGGATTCGTTCTTTTGCTGCCACATGACGGAACCCCTCCCCTCTCCTGGCGGCTTCAACCTTCCCACTATGGCTGCAGCGGAAATAGGATACGTCATTTACCAACTGGCCTGAGAAGAGCTCAAGTCCCAGCATCCCCTGCACACCTCTGAGGTCCACTCTGACGAGACCATTCTAGGTCACAGGCCATCCTTAAAGCAACGACCGGGCTCAGTGTGATGGGATGCACTGATGGGCTTAAACCCAGTGGGGCCCATCCCACATGACTCAGAAATTCGTGGACCCTACCCTCAGTGCGGCCGGGCACAGGGGGCGAAGAGCTGCGGGCGCGGGGAGACAGCGGGCGTCCAGGCGGCTGCGAGCAGAGCGCCCTCCGCCGTCGTAGTGAGCGCGGTGGTGGGGCTCAGGCTGGGCTGTGGGGGCTCTCGGAGGGGGGTCTCAGGAGCCCCTGGGGCCGCCGGAGGGTTGGGAGGGCCCGCTTAGGAATGGGATGGGCCCAAGGGCCTTCCTCGAGGCAGCGTGGGAGGGAATGGCCCCAGGGAGTGCTCGAGGCTTTTTTTCTTTTTTAAATTTTATTTATGTTTTATTTTTGGGTCTTCGTTGCTGCACGCGGGCTTTTCTCTGGTTGCTACTCTTTGTTGCGGTGCGCAGGCTTCTCACTGCGGTGGCTTCTCTTGTTGGGAGCACGGGCTCTAGGCGCGCAGGCTTCAGTAGTTGTGGTGCACCAGCTTAGTTGCTCCGCGGCATGTGGGATCTTCCGGGACCAGGGCTCGAACCCGTGTCTCCTGCATTGGCAGGCAGATTCTTAACCACTGTGCCACTAGGGAAGCCCGTGCTTCAGGCTTTGTGTCCTCCCTTCCCCCTTCCCGTGGGTGTGAAAAGAAAAGGAAAAAAAAAAAGGAAGGAAGGAGGGAAGGAAGGAAGAAAAATTTGGGGACCTAGTAGGAAGAGAGAAAGGGCAGCAACCAATAACTGTCCATAATATTGTAGAAGGAAAAGAAAATACATAAAATGATTCTGCTCGGAGGGAACAATTCAGCTTGCAGAAAACACAGATATCCCGTTATTACCTGGTGAGTCAAGCACAGGCCTAGGAATCAGAGATCTGGATTCTGAATTCTGTGCAGGGCCCCATTACACAACAGGCCCCTTAAGTCATGGAGGTTAATAGACTTTGCTCCTTGATTTGGCCCCTTAGGAACTGCCCTCCAGTTGGATTCTCCTGCTTTGTGGTCCCCTTTTTCTTTATGGAAAGGAGAATAAGGTGCCTGAGAGGACTGAGGTGATAGCCACAAAGCACCTGTCACTAAATAAACCCAAGCTATCTGTTGGCCTCTGCTTGTTATTCTTTCAGATTTATGGACATTCAGCCAGCGGTTTAGGGGTTAGACATTAACCACACTGGAGCAGATTAGCACTATAGGAGCCACAGGACTTCAGTGTACTAAGTTCAAAAGATCTGTGTGAAACAAAATATAACCCAAATGAGTTGAAAACAGACAGAAATGACATCAAACCTGCAGGGTAGGAAGAGTGCTCCAGCTAAGTACCCAGCTACTTCTCAAGAGGTCTCAGTACTTGCCAAGCAACTCAAGAGTATCACTGGGGCCTAAGCAATCCTTTACTTCCTCATTCAATGAACATTTTTTGGGTACTTTCTATACAAGAAGCTACTGTAAGAACACATAATCAGTTATGAGGCTGCCACTTAAATCCTTCTTGGAAGAAAGAAGGAATCTCCATTTTCAAATAGGTAAATTATCATAAGAAACCAGATTACTATATGCAAAGCTAAAATGATCTAAAGATCTACTATTATACCAGAGACAGAATGTAAAACTAGTTTCATTTGGGGGTGAAAGTTGGAGAAGGAGTGGGCCATGGCTGGATTTAAGTGAATCTTGTTTTAAGACATAAACAAATATATAGGGTTACATTGAAAGCTTGCAATCAATTACAGTCTCAGTCCTTTGAACACCCAACAGCAACAGTTTATTTGCACCTTTCTTATCGTTCTTATTCTGACTCGTATCACAGTCAGTTATTTATTCATTCAGTTATTCGGTCAGTCTCTCATTGAACATTTAAGGCAGGCTTGCTATGCACCAAGTACAGTGTCAAAGGCCAGTGTACGAAACAGAGTGAGATGTGGCCCCTACATTCCAGGGACTCAGTCCAGGAGGGGAGGAGGCATATAAAAAAATAACTATAACATGAGAGGTACCATAACAGAAGCATGCACTGAGTGCTTGGAGGTGAAGTCTTTACAAAGGAGGTTACATTTGATCTTGAAGATAACAGGAGTTTTCTAGGCTGAAATTCCAGATTATCTGGAAAGTCCCTGAAGGAGGAGCCAGCATGGTGTGTGAGGAAATGGGAAATAGTTTGGTATGGAGGGATCTTGAGGTATGGAGGGAGAGTGTCAGAAGAGGAGGTTGAAAAGGTAGGTGGGGTAAGAGGTAAGTCGCCAGAGCTGCATGCATAGATCTCGCTATGGGCTTTGGACTTTATTTTACAGATAAAAGGGATTTGTTGAAGGACTTTAAGTAAAGGAAGGACAATATTAGGTTTGGGCTTTAGAAAGACATTCTGGCAGCGGTCTGAAGGAAGGGTTATTGTGGGGAGGAACTGGAGAGCCCGTGCTCCGCAACAAGGGAAGCTACTGCAATAAGCCTGCGCACCGCAACGAAGAGTAGCCCCGATGCAACTAGAGAAAGCCCGCGCACAGCAATGAAGACCCAATGCAGCCAAAAATAATAAATTAATTAATTAACTAATTTTAAAAATGTCATACAATGTTAACAGTTCTTTTGCATTTACTCATTCTTCCAACATTGAGCACTTCACATGTTCTAGATGCTGTGCTAGGGACAAAAGACATCTTCCCATCCCTCAAAGAGCTCATAGTCAGTCCAGTAGAGGTGGGTAGGGGGATATAGAGAAGGGAATACAATTCAAATATACTGTGAAGTGCTATGATAGAGGTAAGCACCGTATGCAATTAAAGACAGAGAAGGACAACTGAACACAGAGGGTAGGAAGTGAGGGTGGTGACATGGTTAGAGAAGTTTTTCCAGAAGAGACAACACTTGGGCCATGTGATACAAGGAGGAGGTCAGGTTGCAGGTCAAGGGGACAGCAACTGTAAAGGCAAGGAAGAACAGAATTCATTATGGCTGAACATAGACTACATGGAGGGGAATGGCAAGAGATGAGCTGGGAGATGTCGGCAAGGACTTTATTAGGCCCCTAGAAGCCCTTCTGTGGAGTCTGAACTTTTAGCCTGAAAGCAACAGAGCCACTGAAGGATTCTTATAGAGGCCTTCAAAGTAAGTCTTTTGCTTTTGACATTTTTCTTATTTCCCATTCTCTCTCCCTGTCTCTTTCTCTTCCTCTCTCCCTCTTTCCCCTCTTCCCTTCCTTTTTCTTCTTTTCCTCCTCCTTCCCTCCTTTTCTCCCTTTCTCCCTTCCTCCCCCTCTTCCTTCCTTCCCTCCCCCTCTTCCTTCCTTCCCTCCTTCCCACAAGCATGCTTTTGGAAATTGCAGCTGATCTGGCCTATACCTAAAGAGTAAGGGCATTATTTATGATTTGTCCATGCTTGGGCTAGAGAAAAAGGAGTTATAGATCCCTGAGTCCTGACCTTTGTTGGCAAACAGAGTGAGAGGATCCCAGAAATAATTCATATCACCTAGAGACTTTCCTTCCAGTCAAATCTGGAGATGTGTTCGGTTTTAATAAAGGTACTGTTACCTCCAAGGTGTGGACAGGAAACTTAACTGAAGAGAGGTCTACACTCTTGCTGCTTAAAATGAGGTCCCCGGTCAGGCGGAATCAGCATCACCAGGGAGCTGGTTAGAGAAATAGAATCTCAAGCACCACCCCAAACCTGAATGAGAATCTGCATTATTAACAAGATGCCCCGGGGACTTGCCTGGTGGTCCAGTGGTTAAGAATCCGCCTTCCAATGCAGGGGACGCAGGTTCGATCCCTGGTTGGGGAACTAAGATCCCACATGCCACGGGGCAACTACTGAGCCCGTGAGCTCCAGAGCGCAAGTGCCACAACTGGAGAGAAGCCTGTGAGCCGCCGTGAAGATCCCGCAAGCCACAACTAAGACCCAGTGCAGCCAAATAATTAAATAAATAAATATTAAAAAAACAAACAAAAAGAAAACAAGATGCCCTGGTGATTCCCAGGTACATTCAAGTTTGAAAAGTCCTGATTTACAAGATAGGAAAACTGCTTAGCTGGTAGAACTTGTCACAATGTTGCAATCTTAAGTTTTTTTGCAGGGCTAAGTGACATGTAATCAGTTTGTCAACCCCTATGATTATGATTTATGTCCAAAAGTAAACTCAATCAGGGGTTAAACTGTTTGTACTCCACTAAACATTTCCAAGAAATCTCCTTGGAGTCAATGAGGTTGAGATCCCTTTAAATGAAGGGCTTGCCCTCTGGCTGATGGGTGAAAGATTCATCTTTTCGCGCCATTGTGACAAAATAAACATAACATAAATTTACCGTTTTAACAGTTTTTAAGTGTACAATTCAGTAGCAATGAGTACATTCACATTGTTATGCAACCATCACTCCCATCCATCTCCATCTATCTTCCCAAGCTGAAACTCTGTACCCACTAAGCAATAACTCCCCTTTCCCCCACCTCATGTCCCTTGGCAACCACCTTTCTGCTTTCTGTGTCTATGAGGTAGACTATTCTAGGTACTTCATATGAGTGGAATCATACAGTGTTTGTGCTTTTGTGATTGGCTTTTTCACTTAGCATAATGTCTTCAATGTTCATCTATGCTGTAGCTTGTATCAGAATTTCCTTCCTTTTTAAGACTAAATAATATTCCATTATATGTATATACCATATTTTATTTATCATTTATCCATCGGTGGACATTTGGGTTTTTCCCATTTTTTTAGCTATTGTGAATAATGCTGCTATGAACATGGATGTAGAAAGATTCATTCTTATAACCAGGCATTCATGCCAGGCAGGCAGCTCTCCTTTTCCAGCTTATCCACATTATTTTCTAGAAGCATACCACAAGGAACACTATAAAATTCACAGTTAATGGATGTTCTAAATGAATTTTCTTTAATATGTCAAGTCTCTATTTGACTCCTCATTAAGAAAAGGGAATTTGCTGTTGTTTGTTTGGAGCGAAATGTCTGTTCCGTTTAGCGTCTCTGTCTGGGGGCAATGGCCTCCTGAATACAAACTGAGAGTCAGAGCCAAGGCATTAATTTGTAAAGCTCAAGTATCGATTTGGTGAAGCCATTCTCTTCCCTGATGCTATTCCTATCAACCCAAATTATCTCTGTGACTATAGGAACCATTTTTTCCCCTGGGTGTGCTGGGCAGCTGGTGACAAGTTCCTTGATGATAGGCTCTGACAGAGATGAACAGTCAGCGCTCCTGGGCAATCTGGGTCTTCCCTGCCAGAGTGTTGCTGGGCAGAGGAACTTGCAGCCCTGAAGCCAAGGGGTAGATGCCCACCCAGACAGACTCAGGGCTCCATCCTGATTTCGGTGACCCATACCAGGGCTCAGATAAGAGGAAGAGTCCTTGAGCTTACGGTGGAACTATTCTAAAGAATTATTTAAAGCGTATTAGCTCCTCATCATGATCATATTTCTCTTCTGGAGTCTCCAGTTTACTTGTGCCACTTCAGGAAGCTGGGGATTGGGGTGGGGGAAAGGGCGAGGGGGGCAGGTGCTCCTTGCATGCTTTCCCACAGGCATCCAGTGGGGATGCTCTCATAACCCTCCATTTCATCCCCACTGTTTCATCCCTGGAACAACTCTGGTTTATCCCATATGCCTGTGAAGAGGAGAGGGTTACAATCACACCAGCTCATTTGGAAAATGAACACTGAAACTCTGGATTTCATCTTCTGTGCAATCACTTTTGCTTTGCAAACTAAATCTAGACGTAAAGACAGGGGAACCACTAAGTCCTCCATTTTCATGTTAATTCCTGGCCTTCAAGGATGATTAACTTTACCTAGAAACTGTAAACATATTTGGGCTAATCGTTTATGAGATCTGATTAAGAGCTTTACAGAAAAGATTTGCACCACGTCAGAAAGGCTCTAGCAATTTGGGAGAGTGCACATGTAAGGAATTTCCTTTTACCCAGTTATAAAAGAAGAGCTAGAAATCACAGCCAACTACCCAAGAAAGGGGTGAGGATCTCCTGCCTTTTTGAATCCAAAAGAAAGAAAGTTTGCGTATTGGTGAGAACATTTGAAGAATTCCCATGAAAACCATTGATTAAACCAAAATACGTAACATGAGATGAGATTATATGTGTGTGCAGCCACAGCAACCTGTGACATGCTGGAAGGATCCAGTGAGAGTCCGGAGACAGGCATAAGATAATAAAGCATCTATAGGCCACTGCCTAGAGTTTACAATTTGCCCCGATCTGTCCCAAAGAAAGGCCTTTTCCTCTCCATTCATACATACTTATCAAAATTTCACCGCTCGTGGGAAGACTGCCCAGGCTGACCCCTCTAAACCGTAATCATCCTTCTGCACGCTCTCAAAATATGTGTCCTAGGGCAGCCCACATGGCATTAATAACACATTTCTTTTTTTTTTAATTTTACTTTTTATTTTTGTCTGCGTTGTGTCTTCATTGCTGCCCGCGGGCTTTCTCTAGTTGCGGCAAGTGGGAGCTACTCTTCGTTGTGGTGCACAGGCTTCTCACTGCGGTGGCTTCTCTCGTTGCGGAGCACGGGCTCTAGGTGCACGGGCTTCAGTAGTTGTGGCGCGCGGGCTCAGTAGTTGTGGCTTGTGGGCTCTAGAGTGCAGGCTCAGTAGTTGTGGCACGGGCTTAGTTGCTCCACTGCATGTGGGATCTTCCCTGACCAGGGATCGAACCCGTGTCCCCTGCATTGGCAAGTGGATTCTTAACCACTGTGCCACCAGGGAAGTCCCAATAACACATCTCTTAATGGTCATTTGCATGACATTTTTCATGAAAAATGTGGCTTGAGCTGTTAAACAATCTATAAGCTCCGTGAGGTAGGGACTATTTGGGGAGAGGAAGGTGTTGTCTGTTGTTGGTTTTGGCCTTTTTTCTAGGATGTCCTAAAGCAGCACTTCTCACACTTTAACATGCATGGGAATCAACAGGGGATCTTGCTAAAATGGAGATGTTGATTTAGCAGGAATGGGTTGGGCTGGAGATTCTCCACTTTTAACCAGCTTCCAGGTGTTGTTGCTGGTTGGAAGACCACAGTTTGAGTGGCAAGGCCCTATAAAACCAAGTAAGGTGCTTCAAAATAAACAAGTAACACTTTCTCTTGGTAATAGTTCTGGGAAAATGCTTCTTCTGGGGCCTGACCCCTTCAAGCACATGCTACCTTGCAATAAGGCCTTATCCTTTGATCACTAGACTGTCCCCTAAACCAATGGAAGCCTGAGGACATGATTTTATTATAGTGCAGTTTGGATTTGTGTTTAAATTCTAGGAATATGAGCCGTTTTACTCATGTAATTTGAAAGGCCTGGTGAGTTATTTGGGTATACATAGCCCAGCCCTGCCAAGCTAGGCCACTCTTGATAAGAGCCACAATTATACTATCTGGTCCCTTAAAAAGGAGCACATGCCAGCCTGTACAGAGTGCTGAGAGCTGTAACTCCCCTTCTGGAATAGGGGCCCTGAATTTTCTCCCCAGTGGTTTAGGTAGGTAGAAGCAGTGTTTACCTGTGTCCGGTAAGTCTCTGTTTCCCAAGTCCTGCTCTGTTACAGGCAAAGACACCCCTTTTCTTTTTTAAAAAATTTTTATTGGAGTGCAGTGGATTTGCAATGTTCTATACAGCAAAGTGAATCAGTCATACATATACATATATCCACTCTTTTTTAGATTCTTTTCCCATATAGGCCATTACAGAGTATAGAGTAGAGTTCCCTGTGCTATACAGTAGGTCCTTATTAGTTATCTATTTTATATATGCCCCTTTTCATTTCACCTTCGAAACTAGGAAAATTAGTCTTTAACTAGTCTAAGCAGACCTCAGGAAATGCTTTTTAACCAGAGGGACAGGTCAGAAGGATAAGCTGGCACCACTGAAAGTGCAAAGACACAGCTACCTGGACTCAAGTCAAACCTCTCAAAGCCTCGGTTTACTTGTCATAGAGTCAAGGTGTTGGACTGGAAGATTCTTATCAGCCCTTAAAGTCTGTGATTCTAATCAGCATATCAGGGAAAGGCACAGAAGGAGACAAGAATTCTACACCTGGCTACTTGAGGGCACAGTGTGACCGGGAGCCTCTTGGCTCTTCTCCTCTGCCTGGTCTCAGCCCAAATGCTTGCCCTGAGATGGTGCTAAGTTATCCCTTCCTAGACAATTTGGTGCCTCACATCCGCCAGCCTGTTGTAGAAAGACTGGAAAAGATACGCCCTGTGCTGCCACCTAACGGTTCCTGTTCTATCCAGGTGATTCTTCAGCACCGTTTGGATATTGTACAATCTTTAGGCTCTTTTATACATAATCCATCAGCTATGAGAATCAACCAGAGAGAATAAAAATAGGGTACTTCCAGGTGCCATCTCATTCAGGGAATCAGGGACCATGACTGTAAAAACTCTAAGGGATTTTTAAACTTTGTCATTTCCTCCTTATTGTTATTTCCTGTCTGTTTCCCTGTAGTGATTAGCAGTAAAACTCGGAAAAACAAAAAGGGCCAAGGTGTTTGTTTTCAAGGGCAGTGAGGAAGCAGGGAACTGGGGAAACTGAACTCCAGGGTTTGAGGTAAACAACTCCAGGAGATGGAGTGGGTGGAGGGAGCTGAATAGCTGAAAGGAAAGCAGGCTGAGTCCTCAGCCTTGCTTGAAAAAGGAAAGAGGGGGTGGGAGAATGAACTTGCCTTCTAGTTGGAATGAAGGTAACGGTCTTAATAGCATTGTTGTTCTTTCCTATTTTGTCTTCAGATGTACCAGTCTGTTTTCAAGCCCAGGAAACGAAGCAAATGTATAGCTAGTGTTGTAGTTTAGGGGCCTTTGTAGCAAATGATACTCCTCTAGAGTAAGGATTCTAGATGCAAATGTCTACAGAAATGCCAGGCAGATAAGGTACCTGGATGGAGGCAGCCTGGGGTCAGGCTATAGGGAGTAGTGGGGACTGTGGTGAATTGGAGGGCACTTACCCCATCTAAGGAGGTAACAGCTACTCAGCCCCAGGTGGTTATGGCCCTAACCAAAATGTGTACCCATATTGCCTGATAGTTCAAATTTTCAAGAGAAGCAGGAAATTGGAATTATTAGTGAAGTCTCCTTATTTTTTAATGTTGGCCGCTAATGCTGCTTTGAAAACAAACAGCAGCGTTGTGTGTGCCAAATAAAACATGTTGATGAGACATATTTAGCCCAAAGTCCAGCTCTTTGAAAAGTTGGATCTAGAGCAACTTGCATTCTGGAATCTTAAAGCACTAACATGCTCCTGGCAAGGCATGTGGTCTTCTGTCAGCAATAGCAAACTACAGTCCAACAAGCAAATACCAGATAAATTGGGGAAGTATAAAATGCTTTGTGTTTAGATTTGTTCATTTGTTAATTTTTCATATCCAGCTGGAAAGCCTTGAGTGTATTCATTCAATAAATCGAAGCGTTTATTGAGCACCTAATATGTGCTAAGTAATGATAAATAAAACTTTTTCTGTAAAGGGCCAGAGAGTAAATATTTTAGGTTTTGAGGGCCATACAGTCCCCCACAAAACTGCTCAGCTCTGCCCATTAGAGTTGCAAAGCAGACTTAGACAGTATATAAACAGATGGGTATGGCTGTTTTCCAAAAAAACTTTATTTACAACGGGCAGTAGTTCAGGTTTGGCCCATAGTCCATAGTTTACCAATCCCTGATCTAGAATATCTGAGAGCTTGCAGCCTAATGCAACAGTTTTCTTTAAGGAGTCCTACATGTTCATGCTTTACCTATTAAGACACGGGTTTAAGGTGGTATCACTATGATTTTAAACTTATTTTTGTAAGTAAGATGCCCAAAATAGCTCTCTATGATCGTTTAGTATAAGACAAACTATCATAACTATTCTGTAAACATAAGCAAGTTACTATAAACATTGGAAATAATTCTGGTCCTACCTAGCTACTGAAGTTAGTTTGGCAAGGCTGTCTGAATATGAATTTAATGTAGGATAATTCTTCATAAAGAGGACCATTTACATAGGAGAACAGTGAATATTTGACTGAGCCACTTACCTCAGTGGAGTGATTCAATGCCTGTTTTTTTGGATTTGAAACTGTTGTGAAGAGGCAACACAAAGCTGAACACACCTGTTTGTTTCCTGAGTCCTAGGATTTACTACTTGGAACTTTCATAAGTATGTTCTAAAGAGGACAAATGAAGCAATATATCACTTTCATCTTTATATTCTCAATGAAGTAATAGTACATAGAAGATGCTCAAATTTTTTTTGCTTTATAAATGGGAGGCATACAGATTGTGGCCAAGTTAATTTCTTCTGATGTAACTTCTATGAACTATCAACTAAAGATGCCTAGCTGTTTATACGGCTGTAGATACTGTGTATTGGTTACTGAAATGTATTTGTAACCTCTTTCTCCTTTGCTTTCTTCTACTATAGACTCCCATGCAGGTAAGGAGACCATATATTCCAATTCTGACCAACAAGTTATAAATCCAAGTACCTGCTGGGGTCTTCAAAGAAAGTTTCCTAATAGGGACTGATTCAGTTTGACCTCATATCCCTTCTCTTTTCTTCCTAATCTAGAACATAGATGCAGTACCTTAGCAGTTCAGTAGCATTTTGAAACCATGAGGATAAAAGCAACACACTGAGGATGGTGGAGTGGGAAGAAAGAGGAAGGTCTGATGATATCACTGAGCAGCTCCACTAGCCCTTTGTTTTTTTGTTGTTTCTTGTTTTGGCTGTGCCATGCAGCATTCGGGATCTTGGTTCACCGACCAGGGATTAACCTCATGCCCCCTGCAGTGGAAGTGCGGAGTCCTAAACACTGGACCGCCAGGGAAGTTCCAGCTCCACTAGCCCTGAACTGACCACCTTTGGGTTTCTTTTTTTTTTTTTTTTTTTAATTTATTCTATTTATTTTATTATTATTATCTTTTTTGGCTGCCTTGGGTCTTCGTTGCTGCACTCAGGCTTTCTCTAGTTGTGGCGAGCAGGGGCTACTCTTCGTTGTGGTGCACAGGCTTCTCATTGCGGTGGCTTCTCTTGCTGCGGAGCACGGGCTCTGGACACACGGGCTTCAGTAGTTGTGGCATGCAGGCTCAGTAGTTGTGGCTCGCGGGCTCTAGAGTGCAAGCTCAGTAGTTGTGGCGCACGGGCTTAGTTGCTCCGCGGCATGTGGGATCTTCCCGGACCAGGGATCGAACCCGTGCCGCCTGCATTGGCAAGCGGATTCTTAACCATTGCACCATCAGGGAAGTCCGGGTTTTTTATTACATAAGAAAAAAAAAAGTCCCTGAGGGGTAAAGCCATTATTATCTGGTTTTCTATTACTTGCAACCCAACCCAATCTTATATAATTGGGGCTATTTAGAGTTTCTTTCTATCCTCATACTTCATCACCATTGCTCAGGATATGAAATTTCTGGCATCCAATGTAGTCGTATTAATTCTCCAACTCTTCCTATGTCGCTTTAAAGAGTTGGGTTAAAGACATTTGAAATCTTGTTACAAACCCAAATAATATGTAATGATCAAAATTCATTGGTGTTCTTAGGAAGTCCTATTATAATACATCAACATCAACTTCAAAGAAAATGTTCTATAATACAGCTTCTAAGAAATCAAAGGTGTCAACAGATTCTTTCTGAACTAGTTAGGTAGCAAATATTTTATGCCAAGAAATCATCCAAAAAGTAGTTAAAATATATGAGTATATTTTACATTTTAAAGTTTCATGGCCCCTAAAACCATCATATTTTATGACATATACATCAGATTATTATAAAGACCTTTCAAATTTTGGTTTTTAAGAGCTCCCAGTTGCCAAATTTTGGACAATTTCAGCATAAAAAAAAAAATTAGTGATGGTAATAGATTGTAACACATTAAAAGAAAAGTAAAAAAAAAAATCTATGAATCCACAGTGATTCACAAGCATGTCAGCTAATAAATGTAGACAAATGATAGAATTAGAGTTTGCAACTGCCAATATAATAATTGATTCAGGGTAGGATCATTAATGAATGCTAAAGCCTTTGAGTGAAAGGATTTTGGGGAACAAGATAATCATATGGTTTCAAAGTAGCATCCTACATTGGGAATTCCCTGGCGGTCCAGTGGTTAGGACTCTGCGCTTTCACTGTTAAGGGTCTGGGTTCAATCCCTGGTCGGGGAACTGAGATCCCTCAAGCCGCGTGGCATGGCCAAAAAAATAAATAAATAAAAATAAATTGAAGCGGCAAAGTAACATCCTTCAGGTCAATTAATAATTCCAAAGGGAAAATGTATCTTTACCACGGAAAGATCTGTCAGACACCATCTTAACCAAGAGCTAAAACTTGGCATCATCAATAGTAAGACAACAGGCAGTGTTCTGATCTTATGCACTAAGAGGTACACAATACCCCCTATGCAGAATTCTTGAATGCTTAACCTGAATCTAAACAGAAGGAAACAATTAGGCAAACCCAGAATTTGGAGAAATCTGCAAGACAACTGGCTTGGATTCTCTGAAAAGTTCAATGTCATGGAAAACACCAAAAGGTGGAGATTTTTCTAGACTAAAAGAAACTAAGGAGATAACGACCAAATGCAACGTGTAAACCTTGATTAGACTCTGCATTAGGAGCGAAAAATCCAACTGTAAAATAAATTTTAAAGACCACTGGAGAAATCTGAATATAGATAGGATATTAAAGTATATTATTGAATTAATGTTAATTTTCTTAAGTGTGATAGTAATGGTATTGTGCTTATTTGCTAAAATGTCCTTTTTCTAGGAGATCCATATGGAGATATTTAGGGGTGAGTGTCATGATGGCTGCATCCTACTTTTTAAAGAAGTATGGTGTGTGTGTGTGTGTGTGTGTGTGTGTGTGTATGTCAGAGAGGACAGGGATTTCCTGAGACATGGGACAATCAAGGCTAAAATAGGGACAGTCCTGGGCAAACTGGAATGGCTGGTCATCCCAACCATTCTGCAACTTGTGTCACCTATGTGACCTTGAGCAAATCATCATTTAGCTTCCCAGAGTCTTGGCTTCCTCATCTATACAAAGGGTATTATCTACATGCTACAGCATGGATATACCTTGAAAACATTATGCTAAGTGAAAGAAGCTAGACACAAAAGCCACATATTGTATGATTCCATTTATATGAAATTTCCCAAATAGGCAAATCCATAGAGACAGAAAGCCGATTAGTGGTTGCCAGGGCCTGGAGGGAGAATATGGGGAATGATTGCTAAGGAGTATGAGATTTCTTTTTGGGGTGATGAAAATATTCTAGAATTAGATATTAGTGGTCATATAACTCTGTAAATGTACCACTGAATTGTACATTTTAAGAGGGTAAATTTTGTGGCATATTATTTATATCTCAATAAAGCTGTTATTTTAAAAATTCAGTAACATAAAGCTTCCGGGAATTCCCTGGTGGTCCAGTGGTTAAGACTCCACGCCTTCACTGCCGAGGGCCCAGGTTCAATCCCTGGCCGGGGAATTAAGATCCCACAAGCCGCAAGGTGCAGCCAAAAAAAAAATTACCTGTTTAATAGTTTTATTGATATATAATTCACATACCATACAATTCGATTCACCCATTTAAGTAAAATTCAATAGTTTTTACTATATTGATAGAGATGGGCAACCATCACCACAATCAATTTTAGAACTTTTTTTTTTTTTTCGTATTTTGGCGGCATGCGGGATGGTTCCTCAACCAGGGATGGAACCCGGCCTCTGCAGTGAACGTGCCAAATCCTAACCACTAGGCCACCAGGGAACTTCCCAATTTTAGAACATTTTTATCACTCCAAAAAGAAACCCCATGCCCATTAGCAGTCACTCCCCATTTTCCTCCACCTCTCCACAGCCCTAGGCAACAACTAATCTGCGTTCTTTCTCAATGGATTTGCCTATTCTTTCTTTCTTTATTTATTTTTGACTGCGTTTGGGTCTTTTTTGCTGCGTGTGGGCTCTCTCTAGTTGCCATGAGCGGGGGCTACTCTTTGTTGCAGTGCGCAGGCTTCTCATTGCGGTGGTTTCTCTTGCGGCGGAGCGCAGGCTCTAGAT
This sequence comes from Eschrichtius robustus, assembly GCF_028021215.1. Taxonomy (NCBI): domain Eukaryota; kingdom Metazoa; phylum Chordata; class Mammalia; order Artiodactyla; family Eschrichtiidae; genus Eschrichtius; species Eschrichtius robustus. The sequence goes on from NC_090843.1 coordinate 42,171,601, forward strand.
GTGCAGGCTTCAGTAGTTGTGGCTCGTGGGCTCAGTAGTTGTGGCTCGCGGGCTCTAGAGTGCAGGCTCAGTAGTTGTGGCACACGGGCTTGTTGCTCCGCAGCATGTGGGATCTTCCCGGACCAAGGCTTGAACCTGTGTCCCCTGCATTGATAGGCGGATTCTTAACCTCTGTGCCACCAGGGAAGGCCCCGATTTGCCTATTCTTAGGAGTGGAATTGCTGAATTGTTGAGTTATACGGTAACTCTATGTTATTTTTTTGAGGGGGCCATGTCCTGCACCTTGTTGTGGAATCTTAGTTCCCCAACCAGGGATTGAACCCAGGCCCTCTCCAGTGAAAGCGCTGATTCCTAACCACTGGACTGTCAGGGAATTCCCAAATGGATAATAATTTTAAAATATTTTAGGCTAAAAAAAGGAGATTGAAATACTTGTGTGAGATCTAAATGAGTCTTTGCTCTTATAACACCTCATGCCACCCTCCCCAACACACATTATCATATCAAATCACCACTCAGTATGCCTTTGTCTTGCCCTTAGATAATAACAACTTTCTAATTCACCCAGGGCCAGCTCCTGGGTGTTCAACCTGTGAGTCATACAAGATCCCATACTCAGAAGGGCCCTACATTTGGTTGAATGCTCTGCTGTCACCATGTTGAAATTCTTTTTTTGTTGTTGGTGTTTTTTGTTTTGTTTTTGTTTTGAAGTTCTTAATAATTTTTTTTTTAATGCCTAGCTCTTTTTTTTTTTTATAGAGCTTTTTTTCTCTTTTTATTTATTTATTGGCTGTGTTGGGTCTTCGTTGCTGCAGGCGGGCTTTGTCTAGTTGCGGCAAGCAGGGGCTACTCTTTGTTGTGGTGCGCGGGCTTCTCATTGCGGTGGCTTCTCTTGTGCAGCACGGGCTCTAGGCGTGCAGGCTTCAGTAGTTGTGGCTCGCGGGCTGTAGAGCGCAAGCTCAATAGTTGTGGTGCAGGGGCTTAGTTGCTCCGTGGCATGTGGGATCTTCCCGGAGCAGGGATTGAACCTGTGTCCCCTGCATTGGCAGGCAGATCCTTATCCACTGTGCCACCGGGGAAGCCCAATAATTTTTGAACAAGGTGCAGGCACCCCCATTTTCATTTTGCACTGGGCTCTGCAAATTTTGTAGCTGTCCTCAATCCACCTTTGTACCCCAGCGCTTAGCATGCTCTGTGGGTGTTCAATAAAGGTTAATTCTCTTTCCTGGTCCCTGTACCCTGAGATGTGCATTGATCTTCAACACAGATTTACCCAGAGCCTCATCTGTGCCAGGAACTGTGTCAGCAGCTGGGGATACAGTGAGGAGCCAAAGCAGGCAGCTGAGGCCCCCTCCCCCTTCACAGCAGGGGAACTGCTCAGAAGGTTGTTCACGCAGGCAGATGAGCCCACCTAACCATTTGTCTGAAACAGCAATGACAGCATCTGACTCATCTGTACTTTTAGTTAGAGAAAATCACATCACCTTGGGATCCTTATTTTGCGAGTTCTGCTTTGTCACAGGAAAAGAAAGCTCTGATAACTGAGGATGGAACTTCAGTTCTCCTCCATGGCATGAATAAAACGTCAACTTCGCCATTTTCAGTATGTTTGTGGTGTCTATCACATTGACATCTGGTATTAAAGAAATCTGTCAGCACCTTTCAATTCAATTCCATTTCTATGTACAAAACACTGTGCTAGGCACTGCTGATAGGAAGATCCTTGCTGGATTTTTTTAAGCTCATCACACAAGCTCTTTGTTGTTGTTGTTTTTTAAATATTATTTATTTTTCTGCGCCAGGTCTTAGTTGTGGACTCGGGATCTTCATTGCAGCATGTGGGATCTTTTTAGTTGCGGCATGTGGGCTCTTAGTTGTGGCATGCACGTGGGAACTGTTCCCTGACCAGAGACTGAACCTGGGCCCCCTGCATTGGGAGTGTGGAGTCTTAACCACTGGACCACCAGGGAAGTCCCTGATCACACAAGCTCTTTGGACAAAGATTATGGTGGGCTACAACTTCATGGGGAGTCAGCAGAGAGCAGTAGTCAAACTAAAATCCCTGATATAACTGGCTCCCACTTGCTAAATGTTTTTTACTAGCTCTGAGTCCCAGGGGCAATTCCTTAGTCTTTCTAAACTTCAGTTTTTTAATCATTTGATATGACCCTGGTGTCAAAAGGCTGTTGTCAAGATTAGATGAGATAATGCACACACAGTGTCTGGCTCTTAGTAAGAAAGCCACAATAAAAACAAAACCTAAAACATCTTGTAGAATTGAGCTATTTGGCCTCATAATGGCTAAATGATACCGTTCCTGGCACGTAGCCCTGAGTCATAAAATACCTCTGCCTGCAACTTCTATTTGTCCAGTTAGAGGTGAAGGCAAGCAACTTCAGCCAGCATCACCCAGCACTGTGAAGTCAGTGAGGCCCTCTTCTCCACTTTCAGCCTCGGTAGTGACCCACACACTCCCAGGCACACACTGTCTTTTGTGGGGGAGGCTGAGCAATGGGGCCGGAATGCCTGCAGCTGCTGGTGCGGCTTGGGGGGAAGAAGGTTTGACCTGTCCTGGAATCTTTAGCTTCTTTGGAACCCGAAGCCCACTCCTGCCCAGCACAGTCTGCTCACTGAGCACCTAAAGACTGGGGATCTCCCCCGCCACCCCACCTCCCATCATTGGCCAGTCATTAGAAGTGGCTACACCCCCAAGGACAGGGGCATGATCTTGGACAAGACAGGTGGGCAATTCTCAGAGAGACCCTCATCTGAGAGCAGTTGGCCAACTCTCCCAGCAGGTGGAGGATTGAGTGCTCAGTTGTGAAAGGGGGAATCTAGGTAGGCAGTGTACCCCTGAATCCATTCCAATAACAAGAGGTAGGAATTTCTGTTCTACATTTCAGCCATTGCTAGGAGTTCTGGAATGGGGGTGGGTTTGGGGAGGATAGAGAATTGGGAGATGGGCCATCTGCTAAATTTCATAGTTGATTATCTGGGATAATTGATTGAAAACTGCACATATTATGGTTTTATGTATACATATATATATATATATATATATTTTAAAATTTATTTATTTTTTAAAATTTTTGGCTGCGTTGGGTCTTTGCTGCTGCCCACGGGCTTTCTCTAGTTGTGGCAAGTGGGGGCTACTCTTCGTTGTGGTGCACAGGCTTCTCATTGAGGTGGCTTCTCTTGCTGCAGAGCAGGGGCTCTAGGCACGTGGGCTTCAGTAGTTGTGGCACACGGGCTCAGTAGTTGTGGCCCGTGGGCTGCAGAGCGCAGGCTCGGTAGTTGTGGCGCACGGGCTTAGTTGCTCCGCGGCATGTGGGATCTTCCCAGACCAGGGCTCGAATCCATGTCCCCTGCATTGGCAGGCGGATTCTTAACCACTGTGCCACCAGGGAAGTCTGGTTTTATGTATATTTAGCCAAACTTAGATTCAAGCAAAAAAATTTCTAAACAGATCAAGAAAAAGTACAAACAATGCCTTTATCATAAAATATCCATTTACAAGAGTCTGCTTGTTTTCTTTTAAAATCTTTATTCTTGTACAGACATAATGGTTACATAGTCAAAAAACCCCAAAAAACTAGGGCTCTGGAAATAGACCAAACTGGGTTTAAATTCCAGCTCCATGACTTATACCCTGAGTGACCTCTATTTAGTGACCTTTGTAATGAAGATAATATTACCTACCTCACTGGATTAATGAGATAATGAGATAATAAAATTTGTATTTATTTAGCCATTCGTAAAGCTTTAAAGCAGGTTGATATGAGAGAGAGTGTTGGTGGCTACTCAACACAGGGTAGCCAGAGATTTCCTTGAGGAGACGACTTTATGCTGAGGCCTGAATGACAAGCAAGAAGCAGGCAAGTGGGGACTTCCCTGGTGGTGCAGTGGTTCAGAATCCTCCTGCCAATGCAGGGGACATGGGTTCAAGCCCTGGTCCGGGAAGATTCCACATGACGTGGAGCAACTAAACCCGTATGCCACAACTACTGCAGCCCGCGTGCCTAGAGCCTGTGCTCCACAACTAAGAGAAGACACTGCAATGAGAAGCCCGTGCACTGCAACAAAGAGTAGCCCCTGCTCTCCACAACTAGAGAAAGACTGTGCGCAGCAACGAAGACCCAATGCAGCCAAAAATAAATACATAAATTAATTAATTAAAAAAAAAAAAAAAGAAGAAGAAGAAGCAGGCAAGTGAAGATCAGAGGAAAGAGAGCTCAGTCTAGTGCAAAGAACCTGAGGCTAGAACAAGCTTGGCTTGTTCACAGAACCAGATGGCCAAGTGGCTGGAGCATGATGAGGGGAGGCTGAGGAGCACACACTGTAATCCGAGGTCGATTTACCGTGAAGTCAACGGAATGACATTTTGCAACATTACAATAAACTAGTGAGAAGTTACAGACCTCTGATTTGGATATGAAAGGCATCTTCTTTTGAAATCTTTTACATTTAGTTATTAAAAGACTGAAAAAAATCCAGAGTAAAAATTAGTAGAATATGAAAGAAAAGTGATAAAGATGATAATTCAATAGTAAATACTCTGACATTGAGAAATGAAGTAGAAAACAACAAAAATTATAGATTCTACAGAAAGTACTAATGTGTTAGAAGGAAGAGACAAAACTTGAATAGAAGATATAAATAAACTCCTAGATTGTTTGATAATCCAGTTAATGAAAATGAGGGAGGGACTTCCCTGGTGGAGAAGTAGATAAGACTCCACGCTCCCAATGCAGGGGGCCCGGGTTTGATCCCTGGTCAGGGAACTAGATCCCACAGGCATGCCGCAACTAAGAGTTCGCATGCCACAACTAAGGAGCCCGGGAGCCACAACTAAGACCCGGTGCAACCAAATAAATAAATATTAAAAAGAAAAAGAAAAGAAAATGAAGGGCTCGTAAGAACCCATCAAAAAAAGATTTTGAGTTCTTGCTGATTTGATACGAAATATCAATGTCAATGAAAGTAACATAACACTCGGAATTTACCACTAAAATAAGGATTTCAACAACAAACCAGGGACTTCCCTGATGGCGCAGTGGTTAAGAATCTGCCTGCCAGTGCCGGGGACACGGGTTTGAGCTTTGGTCCGGGAAGATCTCACATGCCGCGGAGCAACTAAGCCCATGTGCCACAACTACTGAGCCTGCGCTCTAGAGCCTACGAGCCACAACTACTGAAGCCCACACACCTAGAGCCTGTGCTCCGCAACAAGAGAAACCACCACAATGAAAAGCCTACTCACTGCAAGGAAGAGTAGCCCCCGCTCGCCACAACTAGAGAAAGCCGGCAGGCAGCAACGAAGACCCAATGCAGCCAAAACTAAATTAATTAATTAAAAACAAACAAATAAAAAACAGCAAACCGGTTAAATGGTTATTGTCAAATCAAAGAATACTTAAGATTAATTTTTAACAAGAAAGCATGAAATGGCCTGAAATCTTATAGCTCATCTGCTAAATTTGACATCAGTCCTAAAACTTTACATAATAATGAGTCGTGAAGCTGAAAAAAGCTCTTCTAAATGATGATAAAAAACAAATTTTGAGCAACAAAGCTGGAGGATGAATTATCTTTCTATCCTCTCTTTAGGAAATGAAATTCAAGATGATATTAAAATTTGTTATCTTTTGAAGGGACAAAGAATTGGTAGCCCAAAAATGTAGAAAAAAGTATTATAGTTGTGTTAATCAGTTAATTCATGAAAACATCATATTCTGTTATTTTTCTGAACTCAGTGATATCTGTAATATTTGTAAGCCTTTGTAAGTTTGAAATTTATTGTAGTTTCCATTCGGATTCTAAATAACTATTCATTTTCAATTTAATTTTTTTTGTAAAAAAACCCCAACTTTTTGAATGTATTATGTGAAATGGATTAACAAAAACATTTAAATTCAGATTAAAGTGGTATAGATCTAGTATAAGTTATTTATTTATTATCAGACAAGAAGAGTTAGAATATATAATATTGTTCATTACTTTATAATAATAAAGTGTAGCTAAAACGACAATTTTTTTATAAGGATCATAATAAAGTACATATTATTTTTCAGTAATTGTGAATTAGTGCACATATTGATCAGGTGCTTTCAATTTAATTTTTTATTTGTGATTTTATATTTTTTCTTAAAGAGGCTACTCTCCTTCCCCCCAAATAAATTGTATAAGTTTCAGGTTCCACAAAACCTAAATCTGCCCATGGGTATAAAATGAGGTCTGGCTTTGTTGGCTAAGGGAGGGATCTGGATTTTCTTCTAGGTATGATGGGAAGCTATTAAAGAGTTTTTGGTTAAATGACATGAACTGACTGATATTTTAGAAAGATTGCTCTGGCTGCTGGGTTATATGCAATCAACATGGTGTTAGTGGGGACATGAAGAAGGGGGGCTATGTCCATGCTTATGGTGATGAGGTGTGGGGCGTGGCCACAGCTGTGCAACACCCAGACCCTATAGAGAAAAAGCCAGGACAGGGGTTTGGGGCAGGAGGTGATAAGCCCCAGCTGGAAGAAGATAAAATAGCCCTGGGTGGATTCAGAATTATTGAGGAAGAGATTGACTTTCTTATAGGATGGGGGCCTGAGTTAAGGAAATTGTGATCTGAGAAGGCTGGAGGGCTTAGGGACATGGGGAATAAATTACTGGTAGGGAGAGAATAAAAAGACACAAAAGGAATGAAACATGGGACACCAAGGGTAAAGGGAGAAGTTGAGAGATTAGTTGGACAGAAACAAAGGATAATAATAATAATAATAATAGCCAACACTTCCATAGTGCTCACCTTGTGCCACGTTCTGTGCTTTGCATGCATTAACCTATTTTTTTTCTTTTTTAAATTTTATTTATTTATTTATTTGTTTGTTTATTTATTTATTATTTTGGCTGCGTTGGGTCTTTGTCGCTGTGCGCGGGCTTTCTCTAGTTGCTGCGAGTGGGGACTACTCTTCGTTGTGGTGCACAGGCTTCTCATTGCGGTGGCTTCTCCTGTTGCAGAGCACAGGCTCTAGGTGCACGGGTTTCAGTAGTTATGGCACGCGGGCTCAGTAGATGTGGCTTGTGGGCTCTAGAGCGCAGGCTCAGAAGTTGTGGCACATGGGCTTAGTTGCTCCGCAGCATGTGGGATCTTCCCAGATCAGGGCTTGAACCCATGTCCCCTGCGTTGGCAGGTGGATTCTTAACCACTGCACCACCATGGAAGCCCCATTAACCCATTATTTTAGAAAAATGGGCTGCAGTTGGATTGTGGTATGTTCTAAGTGCCAGGCCAGGAAATATGGACATATATTATTTTATTGACAGTGAGGAGTCACTAAAGATTTTTGAGCAGATATGATTAGAAAATAAAAGAGAAGAATAAAGTTTGCTTAGATAGGGGAACCTAAAGAACCCCTGAAATTTGGAGTAAATATTTGTGGGAATAGCCATAGATTTCTTTTTCTGGAGGAGAAAATCCATAACTTCAATCCAATCACAAAGGTAGACACTTCAAAAAGGGCTAGGAGCCACTGGCTGAGCAGTTTCAAGCCCAGATGACCAGCAGGATGGCAGTAGTGGTCAAGAAAAAGAGGTCCCAAGGCAAGAAATAAGGAGGTGGGTTGGCTGGAAGAGAGTAGAGATGATCGCTTCCCTCTGATATCTATTGCTTTCACAGTGCTGTAGGTGGACCTTCCAGTGGGCACTAGGGATGGAGAACCCAGGCTGTCAGAGACAGAGCAAGGTCACAGACACAAGCAGGGAGTGGCCTCCATCACAGGCTAGAGTTTGAATGACATTGTCAAGGAAAACAGAAAAGGAGGCCAAGGACAGATCTTTGAACATATTTAATCTGTCTGCTCTGCATTTTCCTAAGTGCTTTCTGACAGATTACTTTTCTCTACACAGGAAATTCACATTTTGAACTTTAGTTCCTAAAATACATTAAATCACACTTTGGCTTTGGAGGAGGGGCAGGAGGGGATGCACATAATGACTACTTAAGTGGTTCACTTCTCATCTGAGGAAATTATCTTTTCAAAATGATCAAGGTGCTTCTGACCCTGTTCGAGAGAGTGTGGGTATTTTTGAGCTAAGTTAGGAAGTGTGTAGGATAATTGTTAGCACTCAGAGGACCTAGTTCTAGCCCAGTGCTGAAATCTCAGGAACCCACAGAACTTCTTCTCTCCCTGGAGGGAAAGGAAAAGATCTCTGTTATCCTTTCCCTGCTCATTACAGAAAAGCTACTTAAAATATTTGGGTAGATTGCAAATTGATAGCCCTAGCCTGGGTCAGTGGTCATAACTCAGCTGTACTGTTGTGTAGAAATATCCCAGAGAATACCAGCATTTCCCCAAGAGTTTGTGTAATTTTGTATGGGTGCTTAATTTCAAGAAGAAAGGAGCAGAAGTTCTAATATGTCATACCCAGAAACTACTTAGTCAGCAACATCATGGAAATTTGTGGAAGCAGTAAAATGTCTAAAGTGGCCATCATGGTCCCCATAGTTAACATATTGAATGTTCACATTTTACCAGGCACTGGGTTAAGGCTATATATTCATTATTCATTTAATTCCCACAAAAATCCCATAAGATACATTTGGTTTATGGGTCTCATTTTATGCATGCAGAAGCTGAGGCTTAATGAGCAAAATTCATGCCCATAACCATTGCCAGACTGTTCCTGCTTTACTCTGGGGCACAACTCATCTGCAGACCTTTATATGACCATAGTCTAGCCTTGTAGGCCCAGGTTGTCCGTACAAGGGGCAGTAATAAACACACTTAGATCTACCAAGTTGCACTGTAACTCTGTTTACCTGTGCATTCTCCCACCTGGTTCTGAACCTTGCCTGTCTGGCTCTAAATGTCCTCACTTCTATGAACTTCAAACACTGCTGGCTTGGGACTTCCCTGGCGGTCCAGTGGTTAAGACTGCACGTTTCCACTGCAGGGGACGTGGGTTTGATCCCTGGTTGGGCAACTAAGACCCCCGTGGCCAAAAAAAACCAAAAAAACATTGCTGGCTTCCCTCAGGATGCAGCTGGGTGTAGCCCCAGTACCTGCAGAGGGTGGGGCACAGCTAAAAAAGCAGGGGCCTGGATTAGCACATGCCCTGAGGTGAGGCCTGAGGAAGTCCACTCAGGTAAACAGAAGAAGTACTGGCAGATTAGGAATACAGGACAGGTGTCATGGGATGGCCTTTCCCCACCTGTATCCCCTTTTATGGGTTGAACTGTGTCTCCTCAAAATTCATATCTTGAGGTCCTAAGCCCCAGTAAATCAGAATGTGATCTTATTTGGAAATAGGATCCTTGCAGATATAATTAGTTAATTGAGGTCATTAAGGTGGACCCTAAGCCAATATGACTGGTGTCCTTATAAGGGACAGTTTGACACAGAGACACACACACAAAAAGAATGTCATGTGAAGATGAAGACAGAGATCAGGGTGATGCTTCTACAAGCCAAGGAATGCCAAAGATTGCCAGCAAAGCACCAGAAGCTAGCATGGAACAGAATGTTCCTCACAGCTCTCAGAAGGAACCAATGCAGCTAACACCTTGGTCTCATGCCTCTAGCTTCCAGAATGTGAGACAATAAATATCTGTTGCTGAAACCACACAGTTTGTGTTACTCTATTGCAGCAGCCCTAGAAAACGGATACACTCCCTTTCTCTAAAATTATAGAGCGGTTCCACTCTGCTTCCCGGTTTCCTGAACCAAAGCCTCAGAGTCGGTGGCTCTGAAGAGAACGTTTCAAACAAAATGCCTCCTGCAGAGCTTGCAAGGTCTGCAGAGCTCATTGGAAGTCAGCAGGTAGAGTGGCGTGGAGAACTCCAACCCTGCCTTGCACTTGGAGGACACTCTGTCTTATGTGCGCTATGGCCTGAAGGAGGGGGCCCCAGATGTAGAGCTGGGTGCTAACTCTCTTGAGGGATTAAAGTATTCCACCCCCAAGTCATGGATTTTGTTTAATCTGGATCCTAAAAGTCTTTGTTCTCAGCCTCTCTCTCCGTCATTCTCATCAGGCTGTTACCAACTTGCTTCCAGCCACCTGATGAAGGCAGCGGGTTTCCATGGTTACCCACAAGCATGCAGCAAGGTTTCATTCCTAGGAGGCTCCAGCATTAGGCAAATAACAAAGACAGGGCCTCTGGCACACTGAAAATAACCTGGATCCAATGATCCGCATGGGATACCAGGGGCAACTGGGTCTCAGAAGCAAGTCAGAAGCCTAGTTGTTAGAGCTGGTCATCAAGGCAGAGGCAGAGCAGCAGTCATACTTAGTACTACTGTCTGGCAGATTCTGAGCCCCTTCCTATTCAGGAGGTGCTACACCAAGCACTTCATGGGCATTACCACCTTTTGGTCCTTGTTTACTAAAGCCCTCTGTTTTATTAATGAAGGAACTAAGCTCATGGGACTTGTTGAAGATCACATAGCTGGTAGTTACAGAGCAAGGATTTGAACCCCAGTGCTGAATAGTATCTCCCATCTATCCCTCCAGACCCACTTTCTGCTCTTCTCCACCCCAGAGACTGACCTGCATGGGCTGCATCAACAGCCCCCTGGCTCGGATTAGGTCTGTTACTGGACGCCCCACCGGCAAGGGGGAAGTAAGGAGGGGTGGCTTTTGTCTGGTTGTGCTGTCTGTACAGAATCCTCTTCTTCCTTTTTCTCCCCTGGGGTCTTTCAGTCTAGGGCCCTATTCCAGGCTACTGCCCAATCCCTTGTGGTTACCTGTACCCACTCTTTTGTAGGAAACCCCTTTATAATAAGTCCTTCTTTATTGTCTTCTTTCTAGGGAGACCCTGACTGCTCCACCAGGTCTGTCTGTTGCTGAAGGCTTTGCCTTTAACTGTATGCCATGCTTCTCCCGATTCCCAGCCAGTGTGATGGAGTTGAGTCCCGGAGTGTTGGGTCGGTGCTCTTTAAACCCTCGCAATCTAAGGGTAGGATTGGTTTCTAAGACTCGGGGTTGCGGGAAAGAGGCGCTGAACCTGAGGTGGGTGCCCTGTGGTTAGACCGGAGCGGGCCACAGCACAGCCTAGAGAGTTAAGCAAGGTCTGATACTCACCTGTAAGGATTTTCAGTTCCCATGTGATCTTTCCTGTCCTGGCAACTCCCCAGTGTTTGGTTACTGCAATGAGTTTAGCTAACTGTACATTTTGAGTGAACAGTCCCCACAAGACTGTCCTCGCTTCAGGTATTGGCTGTAAATATGTGGGTTCCCAAGACCTCCCTCCCTTCAGACTAGCTGGCTACAAAATCAGAGGTTCCCACGACCGCCTCAACTTTTATAATTTGCTAGAAAAACTCACAGAACTCAGGAAGTGCTATCCTTAAGACTACAGTTTTTTTTTTAATTAATTAATTTAATTTATTTATTTTTGGCTGTGTTGAGTCTTCGCTGCCGTGCGCGGGCTTTCTCTGGTTGCGGCGAGCGGGGGCTACTCTTTGTTGCGGTGCGCGGGCTTCTCACTGCGGTGGCTTCTCTTGTTGTGGAGTACGGGCTCCAGGCGCGCAGGCTTCAGTAGTTGTGTCTCGCAGGCTCAGTAGTTGTGGCTCACGGGCTCTAGAGCTCAGGCTCAGTAGTTGTGGCGCACGGGCCTTGTTGCTCTGTGGCATGTGGAATCATCCCGGACCAGGGATCGAACCCGTGTCCCCTGCATTGGCAGGAGGATTCTCAACCACTGCGCCACCAGGGAAGCCCCATGACTGCAGTTTTATCAAAATCAGTCAAGGGCAGAGTCCAGGAGGGGTCCAAATGTGGAGTTTCTGGTCATCCTCTCTGCATGGAGGCATGGAGTCCTGACCACGATATGACAATATGCTCATAGTCTTGCCAACAAGGGAAGCTTACGCAAGCCATTGATGTCCAGAGTTTTTATTGGGGCTTGGTCACATACTGCCCGCATGGCTGACCTTTAGTCTCCAGCCCCTTCTGGAGATCAGAACTGATATGCTGTGACCCAAAACCCTCACCATAAAACACAGTATTAGACTATCCAATGACCAAAGCCTCTAGGCAAACAAAAACACTCCTCCTGTCAGACAGGACATTCCAGCGGCCTAGAGATTACCTTTCTATAGCTAAAGACAGAGAACCAGACCTTTCTTGGGTAAGTTTAGTTTTTCATTACACAGCTGCTTTGTTCTTTATTATCCATCAGACCCCCTTGGCTATATCACCAGTCCTGTCTCTCCTGGCCAGCCCAGGGTTATCACCATCCACGTGTCTGCCGAAGTTTGGAATGAGGCTAAGGAGATATTTGATGGAATCTGTAGTGAGCTTAGCAGATCTTACCCACTGCAAGATTCAACCACTGCAACCACCATCCCTGTCACTGTGCTAGCAGATCCCATGTCTGAATCCACCTTACAAAAGTTTACCAAAAAATCCGCTTTACAAAAAAGTTCCTTTTTGTGTCACTAGGGAGAGAGTTCACGACCCCCTTCTAGTTTTTTTTTTTTTTTTTTGGGCAAGCCGCATGCGTGCCCAGGACTTTAGTTCCCCGACCAGGGATCGAACCCGTGCTCCCTGTAGTGGAAGTGCAGAGTCCTAACTACTGGACCACTACAGCCTCCTTCTAAATGCTCTTGCAGAAGACAACAGTTGCCACATGGAGAATAGTGGTGGCCCCACTCCGTCAGTCATGGTGAACATCTTCCCCATCCTACCTTTATTCTATCACCTACCACATTATATGTCTGCTTCCTCCTCTAGTCTTAGGCCCCTTGAAGGCAGGGTAATGTCTTATTTATCTTCTACCTCCAGTGTCTACCATGTGCTAGTGTCTCACAGGCATCCTGTAAATGAACTTCTCCAGATCCCCCTGCACAGGGGCACCATTTAGTGTTTTGTTTTGTTTTTTTTTTAATATATTTTTAATTTTTAAAATTTTTGGCTGTGTTGGGTCTTCGTTGCTGCATGCCAGCTTTCTCTAGTTGCGGCGAGCAGGGGCTGCCCTGTTGTGGCGTGCGGGCTTCTCATTGCGGTGGCTTCTCTTGTTGTGGAGCATGGGCTCTAGAGCGCAGGCTCAGTAGTTGTGGCTCACGGGCTTAGTTGCTCCGTGGCATGTGGGATCTTCCCAGACCAGGAATCGAACCCGTGTCCCCGGCATTGGCAGGTGGATTCTTAACCACTGCACCACTAAGCAAGTCCCCATTTAGTGTTTTTAGATGACTTAGGAGAGTTGCCTCTGACTGCATGCCTGCCTGCTCTTTAACAATAATAACTCATATTTACCTAGAAGACTTACCTGTTTACAAATATTATCTCTTTAACCTTTGCACCTATGGAATAGGTACTCTTACTATCCTCATGAACAGGCGGAGAAATTGAGGCAAAGACAGCAACTTCCCCAAGGCCATTTAATCTCCAGGTGGGCCGGCAGGGATGGAGCTGGGTCTGCCGGATTCCAGAGCTCCAAGCCCTTAACCACTATTTCATAATGGATTGGGGCAGTCCATTGAGATGAATGCAATTGATAGGCCATTTCCAGAAGAGGATTTAGCTTGAAATCACGTTTAGAGTTAGGAATGAGATGATAAGATAAAGCGACTTGGAATAATCTGTGAAGGACTGAAGTGGAAGCTAGTGATTATGATTGAGAATATACTGGAAATAAAGGAAAAAATATTGATTTTTTTTTTTAAGGCAGTAGAAAGCCACTGCAAGTGGATGAAAGAGATCATCCACGGGTAAAATATAAGCTGAAATATTTCTGTGCGTGTTTTTTTCCTGACCTTAGAGTAAGGTCAGCTCTCTCTTTTCTATATTTTTCATATTGCATGGACAATCTATCCCTTTATTTTTAGGTTAATTTCTATTTTTATACATGTAATATTAATACATACATGTATATAACAGTATAAAAAGGTAACATTGCCTAAAGATTTCTAAAAAAAGTCAGTCCCTGGCTGATCTTTACGTACCTTCCAGTTCTATTCCCCAGAGGCAATCACTTCAGCTCTTTCAGCTGTTTCTTCTTTTTTTGGCTATGCCGCATGCCTTGCAGAAACTGAGTTCCCCCACCAGGAATTGAACCCAGGCCCTCCGCAGTGAAAGTGCGGAGTTCTAACCACTGGACTGCCAGGGAATTCCAGCCATTTTCTAAATGATATGCTTTTATTCAACCTCTTGACTGATTGATTTTAGATATAATCTATTGACTTTCCACCGTGCTAGATGAGGGTTTCGCTTTTCCATACCACCTTTCCCATTTCCCTTTCTCCCACGTTCTCTGCATAAGCATATCAATACTTTTTGTTACATCAAAAGTCAGTGTTTAGGGAGTTCCCTGGTGGTCCAGTGGTTAGGATTCCGGGCTTTCACTGCTGTGGCCAGGGTTCAATCCCTGGTCAGGGAACTGAGATCCTGCAAACTGCATGGTGCCTGAAAAGTTAGTGTTTACATTATTATGACCAAGCAAATATTGTTGACAGACAAGCCAAGTAGTATTCTCAACCACACCTCCTTTTTCATACAATCTTCATTTCTCCTATGTTAAAAATTGCCATGTTTTTTCATTTGCCTATTTGTCTATGAACCCATCCAAATTCCCCCAAGCAGTTCATACCTCTGTCATCTACGTATCAACAATGCCTCCCAAATATTCACACAAGCCTCTTCCATAGTTTTCCCAGCTCTCTCCCAGAATCTTCCTTTGTGCTCTTGTCTGGGCACAATATTCTCCTGGGCTGTACACAGCTGCTGATTTGGGAATTCCTAGCCTTTTATTTTTATATGTCATTAAAAAGCAAAAAACAAAACAAAAAACCACTGATGCTTATACACTATACCTTCTGAAGTTTTTTTTTTTTTTGCATAATAAATTCCTATTTGAATTTTATAAAGTAATCTACTAACTATTTTGAATACTGGAAAATAAAGGGAATGAACCAAGCATTATTCTGCCATTCTGCTTTTCCTATTCTAACTGTATCCTTGGGTAACCAAATGTAGATAAGGAAAGATTCCTCTTTATGGAGCTCTTCCAGATAACAAGTGAAAAAAAGAGTCTTTGAAATAAAATACCACCATTTTGTAATTCTTAATAAATTAATGGATCTAGGCTTTGAGCATCAATGACCACTGATGTCACAAAAAGAGAGACAACCAGATATTATGTGCCTCCCGATGAAAAAACTCAATACCACCTCTGAAAGTGTGTTGCCAAAAAAATCAAACTAGAATCTGATTAACATCAATATCCAACTACCAATATATAGGAAATACAGATCAAAAACAACAAACAAACAGGAAAAATTGCACCACTGGGATGCAGTCAGCAAAATCCAGATTATGGGAAAGTTTATAGGACAAACAATCCAGTTTATTCAACTAATAAATTGCAAAAATTAGAAAAACGGGATGGTGGGGGATTTTAAAATTTAAGGGGATTTTAAAGACATATTGACAAATTGCAGTATGTGACCTTTATTTTAATCCTGATTTAAACATATTAAAGAAAATTATGACATTATGAGATATTGGAAGTTTAAATGCCAACTAAATATGATATTAAGTGATTATTGTTAATCTTCAAAATAATACGGGAGTTGGGGAAGCAAGTGGAGGTATAGATGAAACAAAGTTGGCCATGAGTTGATAATTTTTCTTTTTTTTGGCTGCAGTACGTGGCTTATGAGATCTTAGCTCCCCAACCAGGGATTGAACCCGGGCCATGGCAGTGAAAGCGTTGATTCATAACCACTGGACTGTCAGGGAATTTCTGAGTTTATAATTTTTGAAGTTGGGTAATGGGCACACAGGAGTTCATTGTACTATTCAGTTTGCTTTTATATGTTTGAAATTCTCTATAATAAAAAGTTTTAAAATGTAACCTTGAGGTAGTTATAATCCAAACTAAATGAAAAATCTTATAAAGGGTAAGCTGACTATGCCCCAAATTATCAACCTGGCTGTGGTGATTTTGAAGACACAGCCCCAAAATTCTGTGATACTCTCTCCATTAAGTGGTGGCTTCTATTTCTCTGCCTTTTGATTCTGGATGAACTTGTGATTGTTCTGCCCCATAAAATTCAGAGGAAGTGATGGTATGTGACGTCTGAGGCTGGGTCATAAAAGGTGCTGCAGCTTCCTCCTGGTTCTCTCGGGACACGGCTCTGTGGGAAGTCAGCCACCATTTAAGTAGTCTGACAACTGTGAGACCACCTTGCTGGAGAGAGTTTTTTTTTTCAGGTTTTATTTCAGTCTTTAAAACAATTTTTCCCCCCAGAGCTTGAAACGTAACTTATAGTTTAGCATGTACAGTGGCTAAACCTCTATGATTTAATATATTCCTTTTTGAAAAACAGACAAAACCCCCAGGCTCAAGAATCAAGAACTTTCCACAGGAATATTCGAAAAGGTGGCGGGGGGGGGGGGCGGGCAGGGAGCTTTAAAACTGCAAAATAAAGAAATGGAAAGCTGGGTTTGTGCATAGGGGCCTCTCGCTGGGTATTCTTTTTTTTTCCCCCTGAGTTTTTCTTTTTTTTTTTCTTTTTGCCACACTGCGTGGCTTGCAGGATCTTAATTCCCAGACCGGGACCCCTGCAGTGGAAGCAGTGGAGTCCTAACCACTGGATCGCCAAGAATTCCCTTGCTGGGTATTCTTTTCCATGTCTCATTTTATTACAAAGACTACCACCCCTGACTTCTGATAAGCTGAGAGGTAGAGTTCTGGAAAGCAGGTACTGTCAAGAAGACAGAGGCTCTAGCAGCTACCCAGATCCACTTTTTGAAAACATGAGTCCTGTGTCTGAAAGAGTCATTAATCTATTTGGATATCCATATTTTCTCTTATGAATTGAGGTATAGGAAGTGACTTAGGTCATTTCTAAGAATCCTTCTAGTTCTAGAATTTTCTAATCAGTAATAACAAATTTTTTTTTACATTACTCATCCAGTTTTTCACTTATCTTTTATTTAAACAGCATGATTAAAAAAAATTTTATTGAAGTATAGTTGATTTACAATGTTGTGTTAATTTCTTCTTTACAGTAAAGTGACTCAGTTATGCATATATATGTATATTCTTTTTCATATTCTTTTCCATTATGGTTTGTCACACAATATTGACTATAGTTCCCTGTGCTATACAGTATGACTTTGTTGTTTATCCATCCTATATATAATAGTTCGTGCTAATCCCAAACTCCCATTCCTTCCCTCCACTACCCCCTCACACCCTTGGCAACCACAGCCTGTTCTCTATATCTGTGAGTCTTAAACAGCATCATTTATTAAATTTTTCAACAAATATCTGACTCAGACACTGTTGCTAAGCGCTGGGCACTGTTCTTACATCATCTAAGGGAACTTGGCCTTTTTTTTAAATTGAAATATAGATGATTTACAATATTGTTAGTTTCAGGTGTACAGCAAGTGATTTGGTTATACATATATATGTATATATTTTATTCTTTTTAAAAATTTTTTTCCATTGTAGGTTATTATAAGACATTGCACATAGTTCCCTCTGCTATACAGTGAATCCTTGTTGTTTATCTATTTTACATATGGTAGTGTGTATCTGTTAATCCCATACTCCTAATTTATCCCTACCCCCCCTCCACTTCCTAAGGGAACTTGTTGATCCAAATTTAGGCATGGCATAAGCAGAGAAACTGGTCCACATCCCAATTGCCCCTTCCCCCCAACCTCCTTCGTGTTTTTGCAGGTTTACTAGAGTCAGCACTGAAACACTCTTTTCATGTTTTTAAAAATCTTTTCTGAAGAAAAGGCCTTTTTATTCAGAAATTACCATATACAGTACTGAACTCTGTTCATTTGGGTATATAAATATCAAGGAAATTGGCTTGGGTACATAAATATGGAGGAAATTGGCATTAAATTCTAGGTAGTTCCATGGCAAAACTGCTACAAAAATAAATAACAATATTATTTTATGCAGTGCTGTTTGGTAATCTTACGGTACATTTCTGGACTGACATTTGGAGTTTGGGCTTTGTTCTTAGGCTGGAAATGAGAAGAGCTAAATGAAATGATAAGTTAATGTCTTCTTTGCTTAGGCCAAATGATGAGAATTCGGGCCTAAGAGAAATTAATTTGAATTTTAAAGAAATGTCCAAGGTCAACCTGGGCTCCAGTTCAAAAATTTTGTTTGCTTACTGTGGTTTCATTAAAACATCCCCACTAATTTTATAATGTTAATCCAGTGTGTATGTATGTATATGTATGTGTGTGTGTATGTATATATCAGTGTGTAAAATTTTTTCATTATAAACACGTCTATAATACTTAGATGAATCAATATGGTTAATCTGTTCTCTGCTTTCTGCAAGGTAAATTAAAAATCAAATTCATTCTAAAGAAATTAGTGCTATACTTAGAAGTAGGTTAGGAGTTAGAGATTTAACTTCAGAGACGTCTGGAGTTGATAGTCTTGTTGGTGTCTCCCAAATTTATATCTCCTGTCCAGATTTCCCCTTGGTTGAGCCCCAGATTTATATATTCAACAACCTGCTTGATATTTCAGTTTGGTTACAAGCTACATAAACTAATTCTAACTGCCTGAGGAAAAGGGAATTTTATGGAAAACTGTGAGGTTATAGTAGGAGAGGTCGAGAAGACTGAAGAAGACAGAAAAGAGGCTGACAATTCCAGGATGTCTTGGAAGAAGGAACTGCTCAACTATCTCCCCCTATGGTTTCCTGGGTCACTCCAGACAAGATTCAAAGTCCTGGAGAGAGTTTGGCTGGCCCCAGCTTGGGTCATCTGACAACTCCTTGGTTGATCTAGTGTGATCAGATTTGCAAAGATGTAAAGTTTACCAATACCCGTTGTTGGTGTAGATGTGTGAAAACAGGCATTCTCACGCATGACTGCTGCAAATAAATTGTCTCAGCTTTTTCTGGGAGTCGATTTGATAGTACACTAAGATATATACTTATATATATTTTTAAGGACATACTCTTCAATCAAGACATTGCACATTTAAGAATTTTTCTAAGAGAAAAAATTTAGTTAATTGAGCAAAGATATAGATAGTTGGTTATTTTATTATTTCTTGGAATAGCAAAGTTGGAGATGGCCTAATTGTCCAAAAATAGGAAACTGGTTAAATAAATGACTATATAGCCATACTAGAGGGCTTTACAGCCATTGGAAATTATGATGTAGTCTCATATTTGTTTACATGGATATATGTCCATTATGTACTGTTAAATGGAAAAAAGCGCAAGTTATAAATAGTGTATACAGTATGATCCCAGTTTTCTAAAAATAAATACATATATGTACATTAAAATGTTTTTAAATTGGGGTATAGTTGATGTACAATATTATGTACGTTTCAGGTGTACAACATATATATATTTTAAAAGTTTAAAAAAACATAGAGGGACTTCCCTGGTGGCGCAGTGGTTAAGAATCCGCCTGCCAGTGCAGGGGGACACGGGTTCGATCCCTGGCCTGGGAAGATCCCACATGCCAAGGAGCAACTAAGCCCATGTGCCACAACTACTGAGCCTGCACTCTAGAGCCCGTGAGCCACAACTACTGAAGCCTGCGCACCTAGAGCCCACGCTCCACAACAACAGAAGCCACCTCAATGAGAAGCACGCACACTGCAACGAAGAGTAGCCCCCACGGGCAGCAGCCTTCAAAGACCCAACGCAGCCAAAATAAATAAATAATTAATTAATGAATTAAAAATGAAAAAAATAGAACATTTGCAAGCAAGTGTGTTTTCACTTCTATAATCAGAAAAGACAATAAATTTATTTTAAAAAGGAGTGTTCATAAGTAAAAGTAGAGTCAATATTACTTAAATGTGCTTGGAATTCTTTTTTTTTTTTAATTTTATTTAAATTTTATTTTTTTATTTTTGGCTGCGTTGGGTCTTCGTTGCTGCGTGCGGGCTTTCTCTGTTTGCGGCGAGTGGGGGCTACTCTTCGTTGCACTGTGCGGGTTTCTCATTGCATGGCTTCTCTTGTGGCGGAACACGGGCTCTAGAGCACAGGCTCAGTAGTTGTGGCACATGGGCTTAGTTGCTCCGTGGCATGTGGGATCTTCCCAGACCAGGGCTTGAACCCTTGTCACCTGCATTGGCAGGCGGATTCTTAACCACTGCGCCACCAGGGAAGCCCGCTTGGAATTCTTTTAATGCAGGTGAGTTGGAAAAACACTCCTGTGTTTCTCCTTGATTCTCACAATGTTACCACACGATACTTCTGACAAAAAATGTGTGGGTTTTCCACACATCAAGCAACTACCAACACCAGCTGAGTGTCCTACAATTCAATTAAGTTCTGACACCATCTACCTGGATTTACCTTAACCTGTTGAATCCACAGGTTAAGGGCTCAATCGCACAAGACTCTCCCCACTCCAGATTGTAATTGCAAGTAAGTCCCAGATAATCATCTGTACTTCTGATCCACGGGCAATAAATCAGGGTTCCCATGCACCCCTCCTTGGGTTCAAAAATTTGCAAAAATCGTCACAGAACTCGGGGAAACACTTTCTTATGGTCACTGGTTTATTATAATGGATATAATAAAAGATATGAATGAACACCAGATGTAGAGATACATAGGATGTGGTCTGGAAGTGTCCGAAGTGCAGGAGCTTCTGTCCCTGGGGCATTGGGTGTACCATCCTCCTGGCACGTAGATGCATTCACCAACCCAGAAGCTCTGTGAACACTGTATTATTGGGATGTTTATGAAGGCTTCATTACATAGGCATGATTGATCATTAATTCCATTTCCAGGCTCGCTCCCTTCTCTGGAGAAATGTGGGAAGAGGGAGATGAAATTTACAGCTTCTATTCATGGCATGATCTTTCTGGAGACCAGCCCCCATCCAGGAGCCCACCAAGAGTCACCTCGTTAGAACAAAAGACATTCCTATCACCCAGGAAATTTCAAAGGATTTAGAGGATCGGTGTCAGATTCTCCTATCACTTAGGAAATTATAAAGATCTTAGGAACTCTATGCCAAGAACCAGGAGCAGTATTATTTCACAGTAGATTATTTCTATAAAATGGTATCTCACTTTTAACTTTGTGACACAGCCTCCAAGATTTTAACTGTCATGATGCTACCTTATTAAAAATAGTAGCATCAGTGATAATAATAATTAACAGTTATGGAGTGCCAGGCACTATGTTAAAAGCTTTCTACGCATAATATCATTCAAAGCTCACCACAACCTTAATGAGGTTGATATTGTTATTGGCCGCATTTCATAAATAAGGACACTAAGGACTTATATCAAGTCAGTGGAAAGTCCCAGACTCCCACCCAAGTATTGGGTTGGCCAAAAAGTTCCTTTGGTTTTTAAGTAAAAATAAAAGACACATTTTTCATTTTCACCAAGATCTTTATTGAACAACGTATTCACCATTTTGTTCCACTACCTTCTGCCATTTTTCGGGCAACTTCATAATTCCATCTTCCCAGGACTTTTATCTTTTTGAGCAAAGAACTGTTCCAGGTGCCTTTCACAGTCTTCCAGGGAATTGAAATTTTTTCCATTAAGAGAATTTTGTAAAGACTGAAATAAATGGAAATCTGAAGGTGCAAAATCTGGTGAATACGGTGGATGAATCAGAACTTCCCAGCCAAGCTGTAACAGTTTTTGTCTGGTCATCAAAGAAACATGCGGACTTGCATTATCCTGATGGAAGATTATGTGTTTTCTGTTGACTAATTCTGGACGCTTTTCATCGAGTGCATTGGGAGCAGTACTTGTTGGAATTAATTGTTCCAGAAGGAGCTCATAATAGAGGACTCCCTTCCAATCGCACCATATACACAATGTCATCTTCTTTGGATGAAGACCAGCCTTTGGTGTGGTTGGTGGTGGTTCATTTCGCTTGCCCCACGATCTCTTCCGTTCCGCATTATTGTACAGTATCCATTTTTCATCGGCCATCACAATTTGTTTTAAAAATGGAATGTTTTCATTATGTTTCAGTAGAGAATTCCATGGTCAAGAAGGTTTTTTTCACTTAACTTGTGTGGAACCCAAACATCAAAGCAATGAACATAACCAAGCTGGTGCAAATTATTTTCCAAGCTTGATTTGGATATTTTGAGTATGTCGGCTATCTCCCGCCTGGTATAATGTTGATTGTTCTCAGTTAATGTCTCGACTTGATCACTATCAACTTGAACTGGTCTATCCAACAGCGGAGCATCGTCCAGCAAGAAATCTCCAGCACAAAACATCACAAAACTCTTTTTACATGTTCGATCAGTCACAGAACCTTCTCCATACACTGCACAAATCTTTTTTTTTGCATTTCAATTGTGTTTTTACCTTTCTTGAAATAATAAAGCATAATATGCTGAAAATGTTGCTTTTTTTTTTCCATCTTCAATATGAAAATGGCTACACAAAAATTCACTCATTTTGATAAGTTTTTTTAAAATGACAGCTGTCACAATACAACCTAACAAAATTGTTTCGAATGAGGTTAAAGACAACTAAGTGCTACTAGAGCCATCTTATGGAAAAAAAGCGAACCAACGTTTTGACCAACCCAATATATTTAAGTCAAGCCTGTGCTTTTAACCTCTAAGCTATCTTTCCTCTATAATTAGGAAATTAAGGCTGAGCAGGATCATTTATTTATACCATTGCCTTGTTCCAGAAAGGACTTCAGGCATCTGGTTAAGTCACTTGTCCAAGATTACCCAGACAATAAGTGGCAGAGCCAGGAATCCAATCTCTTTGTCTCACGAACTGTATAAACTAAGTGAGATAACACAGATGTAGACCCACATCATATATTTCCTCATAACCATGAGAAGGGGAAACAGGGACATTTTCTTTGGCTTTCATTTTCATTCTGGTTGGATATGTTCTCAGTGTTAGAGTTCCTTGCTGTATCTTTTGAGAAGGGATGAATAGAACAAGAGGGCTTCAGAATAAAAGGACTGGGCAGTAGGTACATAGGCTGCCCGTGGTGGGCAGATGAAAAGGCCTGAGACCTCGTGAGCAATGTGCTTGGTACATGGCAGGCAACCTGCAAACACAGCTTAGTAAATAAGCAGAGTTCAGGAGGAAGGGTAAGAAAGAGCAAAGAGAGGGCGAAATGGGCAGACAGAGGAAGCCAAGTATTAGAGGAAGTGGAGGGAAGGCAAAGGGAATGGGGAAGGGAACACATATCTGTTCAAGAGTGAGAATAAAAATAATAATTCAATTTGGTTGTGCAAGTTTTCAGAGAAGAAAATTAGGAAAGGTAAACATCACCAAAACAGCCAGTTTTTAAGAAACTGCATATCCTAAAGTATGTCTCAAATCAGGGACAGTCCCTTCAAGTCTGAGCAACTAACAGTTTCATCAATCCCTCTCAGTCCTTTCTTCTTCTTGAATGTAGCATTGTCCCTCTTCAGACAAATAATCCATTTCTTTGGGCCCCAAAGACCCAATCCAAACAGGATTGTGTAAAAAAACGGTCTTTTCTTGGGAATTCCCTGGCGGTCCAGTGGTTAGGATTCAGCGCTTTCACTGCCGTGGCCTGGGTTCAATCCCTGGTTGGGGAACTAAGATCCCGCAAGGCTCGACCAAAAAAAAAGCGGCCTTTTCTTGGCGATACCTTGAAAAAATAAATAGGATGAAACATACACTCATATTTTGGTATGTGCCTAAAAAGTGGAACATTCATTTGCTTTCAGTTTGAATTATTATAAAAACATTGCAGAACTTGTTCTTTTTTTTTAATGAAGGAGCCTGTCTCAATTTAGTATCCTTAACCAAATATGCTTTAGTCTCAGGGCAAGAACTGGCTATAAAGAAAATATAGCTCTTTTAAGAGCAGCTCTTTAGCCCTGGCTGTTCACTGAAAGCTAACTATGAAGGCAAGATGCATTTGAAACTCTTCTCATTAAGAGCCATGATGTTTTACTTAAGTTGGACTTGGCCACTCTGGATAATGTGAAACAGAAGTCACTTATTGAGAGGCAGGGACAGGAAGAGGAAATGGCTGATTGGGAACTAGAGTTCTCCAAAGGTGATAGGTACACTTATTAATCTCCTGGGATCTACATTCAGTTAGCAACTTGAGCTGACTAGCATGTGTGTGGAGTAATGTTTAAATCGTTAAAGTGCATGTATACGAACTTAACATCACAAGAATTTATCTCCTCCCCCACCCCTCCTCTTTAGACATTTCCTCTTTTACCTAAACTATGCAAACAACATTCAAAAAAAGCAACCCAATTCAGACTTGGTGGATAGAATCTCGTGGAATATTGATCATGAGAATTTCTCTTTTGCCACCAGACGCGGACAAAAAGTTCTCTGTTGTAAGTCAATTAATCCAGGGCAAAGAAATTTCCAAATCTCCTTGAGTTTAGTTTGCAATTCTTCCTTCTTTCTCCAAAAGTGGCATAATGTATATATTTATTTTTAAATATATGTATTATATATATTTTAATGTAAGCAATTTAATCTTGTTTTAAGGATTAAAAAAATAAGGTAATTGAAGGAGTTGCAAATTCAACAAAGTAAACAGCACAAAGTAAACAGTATTTCTGGAAATACTGTACATAGAAACGCACATGGTAGAAAATGTACCATGATAGCCAGTGGCTAAAAGCCTGACCTAAATTAAATTTAATCCCTCATTGATTACTTTGTAAAACCTCAGGTCTAATACAAACAATAGCCATGACACACAAATGTGACAAAGGCACAAATGCATTAGACTTCAACACCCAATAAAATGATATGAGACATAGAAGATCTGTGCTCTGATACTATTTTTAAAAATTGTGATGTTCTCAGCTCTAAGAACCCCTGAGAGAAAAATGACTCATTTTATAAATGCATTTTTGTAAGCGAAGTAGATTTAGAATTTAATGGTGACATTTAGTCATTATAAAGCAGACAGTTTCATGAAGAGTAATTTGATATTTATAACAGCATCATTATCAATTAAATTTATAAAGAGTAAAAGTGAATCAAAAGTCCTCGATGAGCAAAGATAGAGAAGTGGGAGCTGTAATGGGGTTGTCAGCTGTTAGAAGAAAAACAAAGGATGGTTGTAATTTTTGTAGTTGTTCATTTTTAATTCCACTGATCTTTAGGTGTGCATCATGATAGAATCAAAGGCCTTTAGTATGAGGTAAATGTATGTAAGTTCAGATTTCCTGATGGCCAAATCTTCTTGTGGATTTCATTGTCTCCCTTATTTTTCTCTTTGTCTTAGTCATCTAATAGACTAGTTTCTCTTCTGCAAGGTTTCCTAAAGATTTTGTTTTGTAGCAATTTCTGGTTGGTGACCAGTACATGAAAGACAGTTGTTTACTACATTCTAAAAAAGCCACAAAGGAGTGTTTCCATTGTTCTTTGGTTACACATTCCTGTCTATTCAAATTGTGAACCAACTTGCTTTTCTGTTGCTTGTAGTTTATGGCCCAATGTGCTCTGTACTACCTTCTGAGGACAATGCAGGTATTGTAAACGTCAGAAACATATGTAAGCAGTCAAACTCCATTGTATAATATATTGTGCCAAGAATGTATTTTTCACACATGGTGTGTTAGTGAAGAAATAAAACCTTGAAAATAAAGTGTTTTCTATTAGGTAGAAAATGGTAGGTGCCCCAGGGCAAAAATTAATTGATGCTCAGGCATAACCTCTTGATTGAAAGCTTGCTAATTTTACAAGTGTAAATCTGTGAGCTAAATCACATTTTGAGCCTAAGGATTCATGACTAGGATAAGTTTAATGCTGAATTAGCTCTTATAAAATGTGCTTTCTTAGAATAAGAGCATTAGCTCCAAAATATAGGTTCTTTGGTTGCCTTATTGCACCAAAAACAAAATTAGTGAAATTTGACAATAGCATAAAACATTTACCTTAATTAATAATAACACATATTTAAGCATAAAATATGTTCAGTAATTGTTTCCTGAGATTCCAGCATCTGGAAATGCATTCACAATATCACCTGACCAGCAAACAAATATTTCATTTTTAGGACTGAAAAGATGAAGTTTTAACACTTAATTATTAAGGCTATGTTTTACAGAAACTATAGTATATTGTTTTAAGTTCTTTTTTTTTCTTTGTGAATGTCTGCTTTGAATTTGCATTTATTCCTTGGGGTTTGTGGTTTGGTAAAACACAGTGGCAAATACATTTATCTAAAGATTAAAAAAATTTTTTTTTCTTATGACTCTTCTAACTGCCCAACTGAAATTTTAGAAGATCAAAAGGAAAGTAAGCAATAGATGCTGATTTTTTTAAAGGATAAAAGAACAGAATGTCTGGCTCATTTACTTCTAATTAAGGTCTGCATGAAACCATTAAAGCGGAAATGTGTTTATGTAACCCACTTAAAAGCTAACCAATCCAGAGAAAACAGCCCTCACTGGGTGTGTCAATACACAGTTTTGTAATATAAGAAAAGAAAAAGTGACCCCAAAAATAAGATCCAATGGTTAGTCCCTTTCTTAAAATAATTTCCCTCTACTAAATACATGAGTACCCAAATGAACATCCACAGATGGTGGTTTGCCTCTACGTATTAGGAGAAAACAATAATGAACACACTGTGCAGAGAAATTGATTTCTTTATTCACCCACAGTTATTCAGCATTCAGTTGTGTGCCAAGCACTGTGTTCTGTCTATCCAAGTGTCAAATGCCTAATAGAATAAGGTGAATTATCGTGTCTCTCTGCAGTGAAATTATAAGTGTATCTGTAGATAGCCTTTCATTTTCACCCATTGTTTCCTTGAAATTCATATTCTTTTAGACATTTTTCTCTCATATTGAAGGCTAAGTATGATTTTTAGGAAACGGTTAATTTTATTTATTTATTTTTTGGCTGTGCTGAGCTGCTTGTGGGATCTTAGTTCCCCGACCAGGGATCTAACCTGGGCTCCCAGCAGTGAGAGCGCTGAGTCCTAACCACTGGAATTCCCGAAAAAGGTTAATTTCAGATCTTCCACCGTATAGGCTTAATCTGAGAATGTTCTCTTTCACATTGTTCCAAGTAAATTATTCTATTTTTTCAGGGCTGAGTTCTGAGGCTGTTGGGCCTGCTTAAGCCACTGTGTGTTGAAAAGTTTAGTAAGATATCCGTGAATGTAAGATCTTGTAGGTCAGTGTATTACTTTGATCAGAGGTTTTTTGCCCAACCAAGAGGACTAAATTTGACATTTTTCAAAACCATGAATCATTTGGTAGCAATATATACTATTCTTTCTGGAATATTTGCCTATGTCCTTGTCAATGGTAAATTCTCTTTTTGGTCTAAAAATTTAGACTTCTTGGCAGTTTAATTTTCATAGCTATCCCCCCCTCTACCACCTGCAATAGTCTGTTTGTTAGTATTCAGATTGGACTTTCTAGATTTTTTTTTTTTTTTAACTTTAGAGCTGGACCCTTATTTTGGCTCCTTGATTTGAATTCTCTAATTCTGGCAAGATAGGATTCTCCAGTATTACACTAAGATGTCTCCAGGGTAACAGAGCAGAGAAGTGGTAGGATATGCTAAATAAGGCTCTGAGCTATTTCAAATATTATGTGGAAAGCAACCAGGAATAATCAAAGGCACTATAGAATATCAAAGAAAGGCACTCTGAATGAACCTATATTGAAGAAACAAAATGCATGTAAAACAGAGCCAAGCATGCTGTCTTTTGTATAACAAAAAGGGGGAATTAAAAAACATATATTCATATTTGATTATATTTGCATAACGAAACACTGGAAGAATAAACAAAAAACAATAAAAATTATTACCCATGAAGTAAAAGAGCTGAAGGGGGAAAAGGGAAGGTGTAGAACATTTTTGTGGGCTTCCCTGGTGGCGCAGTGGTTAAGAATCCACCTGATAATGCAGGGAACACAGGTTGGAGCCCTGCTCGGGGAAGATCCCACATGCTGCCGTGCAACTAAGCCGGTGTGCCGCAACTACTGAGCCTGCACTCTAGAGCCCGCGAGCCACAAATACTGAGCCCTGGCGCCACAACTACTGAAGCCCAAGCGCCTAGAGCCTGTGTTCTGCAACAAGAGAAGCCACCGCAATGAGAAGCCCGCGCACCGCAATGAAGAGCAGCCCCCGCTCGCCGCAACTAGGGAAAGCCCGCGTGTAGCAACAAAGACCCAATGCAGCCAAAAAAAAAAAAAAAAAAAATTAACCAAAACTTCAAAAAAAAAAAGAACATTTTTGTATTTAGTTTGACTTTTGAATCATGAAATAGGAAATTAAAAATTACCTGGAAGATCAGGATCCCCAATCAGTAGATTGGGATCTATAAAGTTATATTTAGGCTGTCCCGGGCAGATCCTCATGCCAATTGCGTCCACCAGCCCCATGAATCCTCAACTTACTCTTCTCTCTTGCTCAAGTACTAAATTTTCTGCACCTGTATTTGCAGGTGTCAGAAAACTCAACTCAAATTGATCTCAGCAAAAAAAGGAATTTATTGACTGCGGTAAGCCAAAAAGTCCAGGCATAGATCTTCAGGCACAACTTGATTCAGGCATTAAACTAGAGAACACTAGGATCCACTGTTGTATTATACTTCCTCAGAATTAGTTCTATTCTGTAGTTGCCAAGGAATGGTCCCTGGCCACTACAGGCTATCAAAATCACGACAACTAATTATACTTTTCCTCTAATGCTCCAATAAAAGTCCCAGAATTAAGTCTTATGGGTTTTGATTGGCCTCTGTTGAATCATGTGTCCATCTCCCAACCAATCACTGTAACCAAAATGATAGCTTAGTTGGCTTGCATCATTGGCTTAGTCTAGGTCACATGTTCCACTGTGGGAGCAGGAGCAAGTGAGCTTCATCTGAAGTGCATTAGGTACAGAGAAGGAGAGGAGTAATCCCCCATAGTGAAACCAGGGTATACTGTCAGGAAGGATGTTAAATGCTGGGCAGTCAAAACGTTCACTGTGGACTTCCCTGGTGGCGCAGTGGTTAAGAATCTGCCTGCCAATGCAGGGGACACGGGTTCGAGCTCTGGTCCAGGAAGATCCCACATGACGCGGAGCAACTAAGCCCCTGCACCACAACTACTGAGCCTGCTCTCTAGAGCCCGCGAGCCACAACTACTGAAGACCGCGTGCCTAGAGCCCCTGCTCCGCAACAAGAGAAGCCACCGCAATGAGAAGCCCGTGCACTGCAACGAAGAGTAGCCCCCACTCGCCACAACTAGAGAAAGCCCGCGCAGCAATGCAGCAAAAAAAAAAAAAACAGTTCCCCACAGCACGCCCTCAGAAAGACTCCTCATCCCTTAGGGACTCTCAGTGCTCACTCCCACCAGACAGCTCCCGCTTTGGAGAGATGACCAAAAGTAGCTTTTTAAAAGAGATTTGAGACTCCGGCATTAAAATGAGTTTCTCAGCCTGAATTAGGCTATGCAGATAACATTTCACTTTTCAAACCAGGTCAGAAAAATTGCTGTGTTAATCAAGAAAGAGCAAAATTTAAATAAAAATTGTTTATATCCCAAAGACTGAAATTTATGAAACAGTTCACGATGAACAGTTTAATAGAGCTGTCTTTCTTGAGTTAGACAATAAACTCTCTTTGTGTGATTCTTTTGTTATGAAACCTGGGTAATTATTTGGGCCTTTAAACCCTCTTTTAATGTGTATTATTTCTGAATGATGACCATAGCCAGTTTTTAAATTAATAGATAAATAAATACTCCACAAGGGAAAGACTGAAAGGAGACATTCTTTCCAGGGGAGGCTCTGCCCTGTTATTCCATGGCGGGTCTCAATTAGCTTTGTGCCGCCACGCATTAGTGAATACGGCAAAGGCGTAAAGAAGATGCCCATAGGTCCGGGGAAGATTTCCATTTTCTCTTCATTTTTGGCACTGCAGGAACACTTCAGTCCAGGACACATAATCAGTTCGAGTGCATGAATAAAACTCTACTATATATAGTATGAGTGAATTCCAGGATGCAAACTATATATAGTTGAGCTAAAAAACAAGTTCGGTGTCATGTTACTCAGCTTGGCAATGTTTAAAACATTAAACAGTTCTTTCCAGTCATCCCTTGTTGGACGCTGGTCCTTACTGGTGCCTCCTTTGTGCACCCTTACTTTCAGCTGGTCTGTTTTCATAAGTCTCTTTTTGGACTTGTGTCAAGTGGGAGCTGCTTCTGTCTGACTCCCTCATACTGAGATGGCTCTAGCTTTTCTAAGCAGGAAGAGCTCAGGGCAGCAATCTGGTTGGGGAATTGCCTGGAATCTTTTGGGGGGTTACTTGGAGGGTGTGCTGGAGACTACAGAGGAGGGAGGGCTAAAGAGCTCACCCTAGGCTATCTTTTGGTGCTGTCACTACCTGTATATACCTGTTTGTTGTCTTATAGACACTGCTTATTCTGGCATGCACTTGTCCAGCCAGTTAAGCTAAGCTCACCCAACAGAAAGTCTCTAATTATTCTCTGAATTGCCCATTTCCATCAGCAGGGCACTGAGAGATCCTATGAGCATTTATTTGGACATTGGAGATGTAAAAATGAACAAGATTGTCCTTGTCCCAAGTTGTTCATGGTCTAAAGTGGAGTGGGGGTAAAGGGACATACAAAAACAAAAATAAAATATATACAATGACTGTACTTTAATGGTGCTTTGAAAAGTAACAGTGTGGGCCCAGGTGAAGGTTCCATATACCTCAGATTGCTCTCTCTATTTGTATCTCCTCTCTCTAGGCTAGAGCAACTCATATTTCATTTTTTTCCTCACATTCAACTCATTTCACAAATATATATTGAGTATTGACTCTGCTCATTGCTGAGGCTGCAGCTATGTTGGACTTTTATTCTAGTTTGGGAATCAGATAATAAACAAATCAACAAATAAGATATTATATAGTGATAAATAGAACAGGCTAAGTGTAGCTAATGACTGCTGGTGGGGAGGGGTGGACGTCAAAGGGAAAAGGTCGCAACCACAAGCACAGAGGTCAGGGAAGTCCCTTTTTTGGAGAGGGCACATGTGAGCTGAGACCTGATTGGTAAGAAATAAGCAGCCATGGGGAGAGCTGGAGGAAGAGCGCTGCTGGCAGGTAAAACTGGAAGGTGGAAGAAAGTTTGGGGTGTTTCAGGAACGGAGAGAAGGCCACATGACTAGAACCTAGAGTTAAGGGGGAGAATGACAGGAATTGAGGTCAGAGAAATCAGCAGGGGCCCCATCCTGAGGGCTGGAGATCGCGTTTGAATTTTGGCTCAGTGCAATTTAGAGAGGGGGAAATACTTTTTCCAGTGATCAGACATGCATGTTTCTCATCCAGGGTACTCTCTTCAGCATCTAAAGAAAACAGAATTAGTAATTAAAATATTGGCTGCTTGGTGAGAACAGAATTAGAGCAAAGGTAAATGAAAGGTCTTGAGGGATATTTTACATGGGCTACCGAAGGGGCCACACCATTGGGGATTTTCCCTTTTGAGTGTCTGGATATTTGTGAGCAACAGATATACTACCCTTCCTTGAACAAATTTTCAGTCCCCAGGTCTCCTTCTTTTTTAAGGTTGACTGTCCATTTGTCTTTATTCTTTTTTTAAAAAAATAAGCTGTAGTAACTACTTTTAATGTTTTTATTTTATTTATTTATTTACTTATTTATTTATGGCTATGTTGGGTCTTCATTGCTGCATGCAGGCTTTCTCTAGTTGTGGCAAGCGGGCGCTACTCTTCATTGCGGTGCGAGGGCTTTTCATTGCAGTGGCTTCTCTTATTGCGGAGCACGGGCTCTGGGCACGCAGGCTTCAGTAGTTGCAGCATGTGGGCTCAGTAGTTGTGGCTCACGGGCTCTAGAGCGCAGGCTCAGTAGTTGTGGTGCATGGGCTTAGTTGCTCCGTGGCATGTAGGAACTTCCTGGACCAGGGCTCGAACCTGTGTCCCCTGCATTGTCAGGCAGATTCTTAACCACTGCGCCACCAGGGAAGTCCCGATTTGTCTTTATTCTTTTTTTAAAAAAAATTTTATTTATTTATTTTTGGCTGCGTTGGGTCTTTGTTGCCGAGCACAGGCTTTCTCTAGTTGCAGCGAGCGAGGGCTACTCTTCATTCCCGTGCGCGGGTTGCTCGTTGCGGTGGCTTCTCTTGTTGTGGAGCACGGGCTCTAAGACACGCAGGTTTCAATAGTTGTGGCTCGCGGGCTTAGTTGCTCCGCGGCATGTGGGATCTTCCCAGACCAGGGCTCGAATCCATGTCCCCTGCATTGGCAGGCGGATTCTTAACCACTGCGCCACCAGGGGAGTCCTGTCTTTATTCTTTATCTCACTGTCACATTTCCTCACTGCCACAACTTTCGATGCATTGAGGATTCTCAGTTTAGAGATGAAATTTAATCACCTCAAGAATCTAATCCAAAGCCTATTCTACCATGGATCTTCGTGGGAAGTATATAGTTATATAATATCCCATCCATGTTTAGCGAATGGCTGTCAGAATCAACCCCAGAGAGTGAGACCTCCTGACTTGGTCTTTTGGTTTGGCTTGTCACCCTATAATCACTGAATGATAATGGTTTTAACATAAAATAGAATCTTTAACCAAAGAATCTGTCCACCTAGCAACTTTAGAACCCATACAAAATAAGGAGATTCTTCTTTTGGGATCTCATTTGTTCATTCATTCAAGTCCCTGGAAACCCAGGCAGGGCAATGGGCACGGGAGTAAAAGAGATGCATGATGTATTCCTAGCCCCCGAGTCTGATAAAGCTTTCATGTATATCTCTGGTTCTTAAAATGAACAAATTGTCCACTAACAAACTGTGTACTTATAACTGCCCTGGATTTGCAGGGTGTGTTCTCCATGCAGCTTACAAATATCTGCATTTAATTATCTTCCGAAGACTAATAGCCACCACAGCTTCTGGTTTCTCCTCTCTCCTCTCTCTTCCTTCTTTCTACCTCCAGGGCCCTTGTTGCTGTTGCCATGACAACTGGAATGGAAAAGCCTCAGAATCTTATCTCTTACTATGGGTATGTGCCTCCCTATAAGGACATTATCGTACATCAGCCAAACTGGATTCTAGGGGCTGTTCTTTAAATATACCATTAAGTCATGTTGAAATTGGAACTCTAGAGGCAAGATTATGATGGTATTTAGTCAAAGACCTAAGAATTCTCAAGTCTTTCTTTCAACTGGTCATCTCTTTCTTTGAGATCTTCAAAGAAAATATGTGCACTAATGACAAATCAAAGTATAGGAATGCTTTTTTACGAACTGGGACTTCACATCTAAACCCCAGTTCTAGTAAGTACATCCAGGCCTGGTGGAGATCCCTTTAGGCCTAAGCCAGGTTGGCTTGAGAAACCTGCTTGACCACTGAGAGACTGGAAAAAAGATCCTCCACCTCAAATCTGTCTTCTGGGCCCCAGGCTCTGGTAGCCACCTGCCTGCCATCTGACTCATCTTCATCTTATCAATCTCTCCATCCCTCTACTTCCTCCTCTCTATAAACAGCTCCAATACCCAGCCAGTGGCCCAAGCCAGAAAACTGGGAGTCATCCTTGATTCTTCCCTTTCCCTTGCCTCCCTCCATACCTAGCCCTTCCCAAATCCTATGGGCTCTACCTCTACAAAAACTCAAAGATGTCTGCTTCTCTGCATCTCCACTCCACCTCTTTAGAACAAAATGTAGTCATCTTCTGCCTGGGTTATTTTATTATAATAGCATTCTGGTTCTACTTGTTTTTCCCCAAAGCCCTTCTCCCTAAAGCAGCTAGAGTGCGCTTTGAAAAAGATAAATTCAGACCATATCACTTTGCTCTTTAAAACTTTTTGTGCCTCCCGTTATACTGGGAATAAAATCCATACTCTTCACCCTGGCCTACAGGGCCCTGCCCTGAGTTCCCTGAGCAACTGTCCGGCCTCATCGGGTACCACTCTCCACCTGGCCCCCACTCCACTCACACTTTCCTTCCTTCAGCTCCCCATGTGCCTTGCAAATATCTGTCTTTAATTTCCTCCAAAGTCGAACAGCTGCCATAGTCCTGGTTTTCCCACCAAACTCTTTTCTCAACTCTCAGCCTTTACATTCTCAGCTCCTTCTGCCTGAAACACATTTCCCCCTGCCTTTTTTTTTTTAATGTATTTATTTATTTTTATTTTTGACTGCGTTGGGTCTTCGTTGCTGCACGCGGGCTTTCTCTAGTTGCGGCGAGCGGGGGCTACTCTTCTTTGCAGTGCGGGGGCTTCTCATCTCCGTGGCTTCTCTTGTTGCGGAGCATGGGCTCTAGGCACGCGGGCTTCAGCAGTTGTGGCTCGCGGGCTCTAGAGCGCAGGCTCAGTAGTTGTGGCCCATGGGCTTAGTTGCTCTGCAGCATGTGGGATCTTCCCAGACCAGGGCTCAAACCCGTGTTCCCTGCTTTGGCAGGTGGGTTCTTAACCAGTGTGCCACCAGGGAAGCCCTCCCCCTGCCCTTTGCCAGCTCTTTGCACAGTTCTATTTCCTTCTCAACCTTGAGGTCTAAGTTAAATGTCACTTTCTCAGCAAGGCCTTCTCTGACCACCCTATCCAAAATTACCCTCCCCACCAATGATCCTCTATCAATACACCCTGTTTATTTCCTACATAATATTTCCCAGAACATCTAACTCTTTTGTTTATTCATTTGTGTATTTACTAAGTTTGCCTTCCCAACTAGGAAAATAAATTTGTTGAAGGCAGGGACTAGGTCTGTTTTATTCACAATCAATGGCATATAGCAGGAACATAATATCTGTTAGATACGTGAAGCATCCTGCCTGAAATTCTGCACCCAGGAAGGACTAAGAAACGCTTTTTCCTCTTCTTCTTTCCCTCTCTCAGTCAGGGTATTGATGGATGGAATTCCACTCAGATGGTACAAATGAAGAGATGTTAATGAAGAGATTTTTAACTGAGGCATGGGTGGGGTTAAGAGAACCAACACAGGATGCTGAGATACAAAAGACTAGCAAGAGCAGGGAGAGGTTATACCCCCAAGACAAGCGGAGGGGATGGAGGTGGGGAGGGAAGGGGAGTGAATGAATGATGTTCCCAGAGCCCGGTAAGAACTAGAGATGTGGAGGAGGGGCTGCCCAGCTAGAGATGTAGCCCCTGCCAGATTGGCAGCAGCTAAGCAAGACAGGGACAGATGAAGAAACACCCCATCCTCTCTCTCCTCTTTGCTTGTCTCTGATCCATGCCCCTCCTTGGCCAAAGCCAAGCAAGGGAACCCAGATAAATTGAATCCATTTGTAGCCCAGTCTTCCAGAGCACAGAGCAGGTGATAAATGGAGAATAATCAGCACAGATGTTGTCTTCTAGCAGCTGGAACTCAGGCTGGTCTTGCTCCTATTGAGGTAGAGGTCAATCAGATTTGGAGTTTATGCTTGGAATTTAACTACCACTTATACTATTATGCCTAAGGAAAAAAATGTGGATTTCGAAACAACCAACTAAGTAATAAACTTGGGAACACAATTCACTAGGGCAACGGAGCCTGCCTTTAGAGTGAATGAGTGGGTGAGTTGTTTTTATTATTAATAAGCACAGCACAGCCTACTCAGAAAAAGAAAACTCCTATAATCTTATCTGGCTACCTATAAATCAAATTATGGAGCATTTTGGTGCTATCCATAGTATCCTCACAAAATATATGGGACCAGTATTTGGCAAATTTGATTTCTAGTTTCTTTCAAACCAATTACAGAGAAAATGTAGCTACAACTTTTTTTCTGAGGCAAAAAGCTTTAAGTCTTTGAATTCTAGTTTCCATCCTGCTCTGAACAGTTGTTGTGTGAGAATGTCCATTTCTGACTCATTTTACTCTGCACCCAGAGTAATACAGAATTGCACCCAGCTGATTTTTAAAAAAAAATTTATTGAAGTATAATTGATTTACAAAGTTGTGTTAATTTCTGCTGTACAGCAAAGTGACACAGTTATACATATATATATTCTTTTTCATATTCTTTTCCATTATGGTTTATCACAGGATATTGAATGTAGTTCCCTGTGCTATACAGTAAGACCTTGCCGCTTGTCCATCCTATATATACTAGTTTGAATTGCTACTCCCAAACTCCCAGTCCTTCCCTCCCCAACCAAACCTTGGCAACCACAAGTCTGTTCTCTATGTCTTTGAGTCTGTTTCTGTTTCAGAGATATGTTCATTTGTGTCATATTTTAGATTCTGCATATAAGTGATGTCATATGGTATTTGTCTTTGACTTACTTCACTTGGTATGGTAATCTCTAGGTCCATCCATGTTGCTGCAAATGGCATTATTTCATTCTTGTTTTACGGCTGAGTAATATTTGTACCCAGCTGATTTTAAGGATATTGGTCATGGAGTTTTCGTAAGGTTTTACAGACATATGCTGGGGGAAAAATAAGAAGTGAGAAGCAAGTCTTCCTGAAAGATGATAATGCTGCTTGGGGAAGAAAGTCATTTTATCTTTATAACTCTAGCAGTCGGAGCTGGAGCTGGGTTGTATAGCTGGGGAGAATCACAATATTAATGTACAGCGTCTCTCTAGAAATCTTTATTTTAGAGTACGACTTGAACACTGAGACAGCTATATTGAATGTCTAAATAGGAGCAGAAAGGTCTTAGGACAGAGAAGCAGCTGCCCAATTTGCTGTATCTTTGTTAATTAAGTGCTAGATCTGTGAATGCAGCATCATAGTAGCAAACAGCAACCTCATTTTCAATTCATTTTTCTCTTTGCTTAAAATGTTCTAAATATTGGAAGCAAAAACTACCAATATTTAATTGGAATGTCCCCCCTTTGTCTACTCTGCATTGTGTAACAAGAAAGCATAAAATATACTTACTGTGTTTATTGATTAATTTGTGCTTAGAAAGTAATAGAATGCTAGTTTAAGAGAGGCTGCATTTTATCTTCCCTCTGTGTAGAAAATGTAGAAAAGAGTCAAATTGCTCTAAGCTCTCAAATGCTTGAAACACAGAGGCTTGTAAGGAAAATCAAATCTGCCTCTGATTTCCTTGTGTTCTGAGATTCCACAGACAGAAAATTCTCTCCTAAAGGAACTACATACCACCTGGCACATATCCTGAGAGAAGCAAAGCAGGGTGGATGGTAGAATGAAATATAAGCTCAGCGGAAGAACACTTGGAAAGCCACTTCATAACAATAAAGATCTTAATTAAATCACCCAGGACCTTATTCCATAATGATATGCACCAGGTGTTTCTGCTTCCATTTAATCAGCTCAGCATTGTTTCTCTTTTAGAAATGACACGTACTGTTGGGGTGTATCCAGCTGAAACACACATCAACATAAAGTACAATGCTTTTAAAATGTGTTGTCTCTCTCTCTCCCCCCATGTATATATAAATATATATATATATAAATATATATGTATATATATATATATAGCCTCATTTCTTTCACTATCTGTGGGCTGACCTTAATGGGTCACCCAGGATGAGGGATGAAGTAGAAATAAGGCAGTTCCATGTTTATAGACACAAAAACACAGTAACTGTAGTTTTATGGAAACTAAGCTTAAGAAATGCAAGGCATTCACTGGTTTCTCTCAGAAGTCTCTCAGATATAGGAGAAATATGTGTGAGCTTTGGGCTTTCATTTATCCAAATATGAGGAATTTATTTGCTAGAGTCAACCGACTGATAGTGGATGGAAAAGATTAGTGCAGGTCCTATTTGGCAGGCGTCTCGGCAGAAACCCATATGCTCTATGACATTGATTATAATTATTTTTCCATCATTCCCAGGTTACGTTCTTAGCAGGAATGTGAGCCAACTCTTTCCCTAAGAAGGCTCCTGCTGTGAAACCATCTTTGGCAATGAATCTTTAACAAAAGATCAGGAACTTGACATTTATTTTTAAGCATGAGAAGAAAATTTGTGCAATGTTGGAAGCAAATATGGGATAGGAAGAGCTTCTAACCAGTTGCAGGAGTAGCAGTGGAACAGGAAGAAATGTTATATGACAGGCCAGTGGCTTTACTTTTGTGAAATAGCAACTAATGACTAGGTATGGAATATGTAGACTACGTATATAATGTTAAGCTGTAATGTCTCTCTTTTTTTTTTTTTAAGAAAAACCTACCTAAATTCTTTTTTTTTCTTTTTTAATATTTATTTATTTAAGGACTTCCCTGGTGGTGCAGTGGTTAAGACTCCGAGCTCCCAATGCAGCGGGCCTGGGTTCGATCCCTGGTCAGGGAACTAGATCCCACATGCATGCCACAACTAAGAGTTTGAATGTCACAAATAAGGAGCCCACCTGCCACAACTAAGACCCGGATCAACCAAATAAATAAATAAATATTTTAAATTATTTATTTATTTATTTGGTTGCCCCGGGTCTTAGTTGCGGCACTCGGGATCTTCATTGCAGCATGCGGGGTCTTTAGTTGTGGCGTGTAGGATCTAATTCCCTGACCAGGGATCGAACCCAGGCCCCTGCATTGAGAGCACAGAGTCTTAACCCCTGGACCACCAGGGAAGTCCCTTTAATGTCTTTTTAAAGTAGAAGATGTGGGGGCAATGTGCTTGTTACTTTGGATCAGGTGTGTCTTCATGATTTTATATTCAACTGATCATCAAGGAGATTGTTAGGACACTGGTTGTAAGAGAAATTTAGGGTGATATATTAAGAAACAGGAAGAACAATCATTTTCATTCTAATTGACTAGATCAACAGAGATTTAAAAAATTTTTTTTCAGAAAGAGCATGTGCATTACAATTTGTGAATTCATTCATCTGAGTTGGGGGGTGAGTTCTTGGTGAAAAGGTTAAATAAAGTACTTTGGATGCTTCCACGAAGTGAGAATTTTTCATCCTCACGCTGTCCACCTACAGTAAGGAAATTTCTTCAAAATTAATTTAAAAAGCAACAGAGGCAGAAAATGGCATGGCTGTCAGAAAATTACCAAATTAAACATAAAAGAGTGTCAGCTTCTCTCTTAAAGGATGGTTATTTCTATTTCATGGTTTACTGCACTGTAATGATTAGTTTCTCCATTAAAATCAAATGCAGAATATAATTAAGTAAATCCTTCATGTTACATGTCTTTTAAATTTATTATTTTTTTTGGCTGTGTTGGATCTTCGTTTTCTATGCGAGGGCTTCCTCTAGTTGCGGCGAGCGGGGGCCACTCTTCATCGCGGTGCGCGGGCCTCTCACTGTCGCGGCCTCTCTCGTGGCGGAGCACAGGCTCCAGACGCGCAGGCTCAGTAGCTGTGGCTCACGGGCCCAGTTGCTCCGCGGCATGTGGGATCTTCCCAGACCAGGGCTCGAACCCGTGTCCCCTGCATTGGCAGGCAGACTCTCAACCACTGCGCCACCAGGGAAGCCCCTACATGTCTTTTAAAATTCCAGTAGCTGAAGGACTCACCAGAGGAAGTAATAAGTACTTTAATAAATGTCCTGTACCATAAATTTAGTTCAGATGTGACAAAGTCAGCATAAGCCTCATCATAGACAGTTTATAAGCACTGGACTGGTAAGTGTTTTTTGGTTTTCTTGTTTTTGATGAGTTAGAATTTTCTAACCTTTTGGATAAAGTTCCTAATGGTATTCTTCTTTCTACCTTTATGAAAACTTTAGCCCAGGTAGATGTGTACATGCTTATACATGAGAATGAGATCAAATGAAAAGTGTTGATTTTAAAAGGAAACCACATATTATTGAAAACTGAAATGTATCACAGTAACGGACCTGTGAATGCTACATCAAAACCCATTGTGGAGGATAAATTACCCACCCTTGTAATAGAGTTTTTAAATATGGAAAATGTATACTGTTCCTCATGTCTTAACGTGTAGGCTTACATTTGGTTACATAATCACAATTCAATTTCCATCTCACTTTTTTTTTTATTATTAGTTATTTTATTTTTGGCTGTGTTGGGTCTTCATTGCTGTGTGCGGGCTTTCTCTAGTTGTGGCGAGCGGGGGCTACTCTTCCTTGCAGTGCGCGGGCTTCTCATTGCGGTGGCTTTTCTTTGTTGCGGAGCATGGGCTTCAGGCACACGGGCTTCAGTAGTTGTGGCTCACAGGCTCAGTAGTTGTGGCTCGCGGGCTCTAGAGTGCAGGCTCAGTAGTTGTGGCTCACGGGCCGAGTTGCTCCGCGGCATGTGGGATCTTCCCAGACCAGGGCTCGAACCTGTGCCCCCTGCATTGGCAGGCAGATGCTTAACCACTGTGCCACCAGGGAAGCCCTCCATCTCACTTTTGATGGTTATTATCATATCAATACAAAATCACATTTCTAGAAACCATTACCATTACTTGTACTTGCATTGTTTCTTTTAAAAACCTTCTTGGTTTGGCATAGGTGGAGATGTTAATGGTAATGGGAAAAAAGATAATAACGGTTCTCTACTGCTAGGCAAATTAACATATCCACCAGGATGAAGGAAAGCTAAAGAATTCCCATTCATAGTCTGCCTTATCTCTTCATTAGTATAACAGCTAACATTTACCAGATGTGCAAGGGTGTCTGCTAAACATTTTACATGCATTCTCTCATTTAATTCTCATAAAAATCTTAAATATTTTATATATTTAAGCCCCCCCACAATCCACTGAGAGAGGTAATAATAGCCTCATTTTATACTGAGAAAACTGAAGCTTAGAGAGTTTAAGTTATTTGCCCAAAATCACGCAGGGAGGAAGTCATCTCTTGTAACCATCTGTGTCAGCTGTGTCTTCCAGGAAGCTAAGAGTGCAAGGAGTTGATTTGGGTAAAATGCCTGTGAAATAAAAAATAGGGAGGAAGCAGAATGAGATAAGGAAAGCCTTTGGGCAATGATTCAAATCTGACACTTGTGAAAGAAAAGTGGGGAGGAAACAGGATTGAACAAGGAGTGACTCGGAACTCAGTGCAGATGTGGCAAAGTTTTGACCAACTCAGTGGGATGCTCTGGAGTGAAGGTTGCCAATTAGAGGAGATCCATGTTGGGCAGAAATAGTTCAGGCCCTAGTTAAACAACCATGTTCAGTTATTGTCTAGGGGAGATTCAGGAAGAGTGTGGCCTCAGCTCAAAAACTGAGGTACAGGACTTCCCTGGTGGCACAGTGGTTAAGAATCCGCCTGCCAGTGCAGGGGACACGGGTTCGAGCCCTGGTCTGGGAAGATCCCACATGCCGTGGAGCAGCTAGGCCCGTGCGCCACAACTACTGAGCCTGCGCTCTAGAGCCCGCGAGCCACAACTACTGAGCCCGCGTGCCACAACTACTGAAGCCCGCGCGCCTAGAGCCCGTGCTCCACAACAAGAGAAGCCACAGCAGTGAGAAGCCCGCGCACCGCAACGAAGAGTAGCCCCTGCTCGCCGCAAATAGAGAAAGCCCGTGTGCAGCAATGAAGACCAAACACAGATAAAAATTAATTAATTAATTAATTAATTAAAAAACAACAACAACAAAAAAAAACTGAGGTACATTCTGAAGATGCTGCAGCCGGATGCTGTCAAGCCAAATGCTCTCCTAGCAGCTGGCTGGATGGAAGTACCTTCTGGAAGGGAGATCCAAGTGGTGCATCTTTCTGACGGCCACAGTCTACCCCCTGGCACCATGCAGACCCACTTCTTTTTTTTTTTTTTTTTTTATTAGATTTTATTTTATTATTTTTTAAATTTTTATTTATTTATTTATTTATTTTTGGCTGTGTTGGGTCTTCGTTACTGTGTGAGGGCTTTCTCTAGTTGCGGCGAGCGGGGGCCACTCTTCATCGCGGTGCGCGGGCCTCTCACTGTCGCTGCCTCTCTTGTTGCAGAGCACAAGCTCCAGACGCGCAGGCTCAGTAGTTGTGGCTCACGGGCTTAGTTGCTCCGTGGCGTGTGGGATCTTCCTAGACCAGGGCCCGAACCCGTGTCCCCTGCGTTGGCAGGCAGATTCTCAACGACTGCGCCACCAGGGAAGCCCCCCACTTCTTCTTTCACATTTGGGAGCAGCTCCTCCAGGGTTCCAGTGCAACTTTCTTCTTGCAGAGAAACTTAGAAGAGGGATGTTAGTGGGATAAAC
This sequence comes from Eschrichtius robustus, assembly GCF_028021215.1. Taxonomy (NCBI): domain Eukaryota; kingdom Metazoa; phylum Chordata; class Mammalia; order Artiodactyla; family Eschrichtiidae; genus Eschrichtius; species Eschrichtius robustus. Next base: position 42,213,554 of record NC_090843.1, read on the forward strand.
TATAGTCCTTATCACTGAAGTTGGTCTTGGGGCCACAACCGGTACTCGTGCTTTCCTCTCTCCACTAACCATTCTAAATTGACTTGCCCTTAGCTCTCATCTCTATTTGTTTCAGCAACTTACCTGGTGGTGGAACACAACCTTCATTTCTGAGGGGTCTGACCCAGTGGTAATCATACCTTTCTCAGGCTGAGGTTGCTGTATTTGTCCGTGTACATTCTTAGTTGGGCAAGGGAGTACCATAAAGCACCCAAATGGGTCACCCGAGTTCCATACATATTCTTCTTTGCCCCTATTTTGTAACAACAACCCTCCTCCTCCTACTAATCAGAGCCATTACCCTTGCCAAGAGGGTGACTGTTCCTCTTGCCTGCTTGTCCGTGGACACAAGGAACTAAAAGTGCCCAAGAAGGAGCCATGGCTTGTAGATCAAATGGAGCTCTTGCTGGTTCTCCATTCATGACTTTTTATTAGGGCAACTGATCTCAGCCTCCTGCTTCTTGCTTTCTTTTGACTATATATTGAGCAATACCCACATTAGGTGTCCATCTATTTTGCCCCTTGGGATGCCCCTTGGGATGTCATATTCTTTTTTTTTTTTTTTTTTTTTCGGTACCCTTGGGTGGGCTCGAGGGGGGTGTCATATTCTCTCTCTTATTATTATTTTTTTTTGGCCGTGCCTTGCAGCTTGTGGGATCTTAGTTCCCCAAACAGGGACTGAACCTGGGCCCTCGGCAGTGAAAGCGCAGGATCCCAACCTCTGGACCGTCAGGGAATTCCCGGGATGTCATATTCTATTGACCATCTCCACAGTTCTCTTTGGGTCAAGCCCCCTTGGCTGCTGTTCCGCTGGTCATTACAGTAAATGTGACCCCCCGGATCCTGGTGGTTAAGTGCTGCCCCCTGACCTCTAGTGCTTCAAGGCCCCATGAGGCCCATTTCTATCAGTAAGCCAAGCTCTGTGACAATCTCTCCTACTGGCAGCCTTAGCCGTCCCTGAAGTTCTTACTGTTCTGGTGTCCCTCTCTCTACCATATTCCTGAAGGCTTTGGCAAATGAAGTGTATGTGGGGTTCAATCTGGTTCGATCCATGGCCTATGTGTGTAACATAATCTTCTAGTGGGTCTTTCGGCCTCACATAAAATATCTATTTGAACATGCCTACCTCCCTCAGCTTCTTCTTCTTTTTTTAAAGACACTGTACAGTTTATTTAATTAATTAATTAATTAATTAATTTAGGTTGCGCCGGGTCTTAGTTGCGGCAGGCACATTCCTTAGTTGCAGTTCTTGGGCTCATTAGTTGCGGCTCAGTGGCTCCTTAGTTGTGGCATGCATGTGGGATCCCATTCCCTGACCAGGTATCGAACCCACATCCCCTGCATTGGAAGGTGGATTCTTTACCACTGGACCACCAGGGAAGTTCCCCTCTCTCAGCTTCTTTATTCCTTCCTCTGCCATCTGTCAGGGAAATGCAGACATTTTGACTTCACTGAGAGTGGACGTACTTCGAAGAGCCACCTCAGCAGTGAGTTTTCCCATTCCTCTGAGGCCCTTGCCAAGGGTTAAATCCCATATGCTGGGAGAATAAGGATATAGGATTTCAAGAAATTTTTTTCACCACTGTTATGTTCTGGGACCCTTAGTCACGCACCCTCAAAATACAGTCCCACCAGTACTCTGGCTCCTACTGGGACATGCTGGCTTGTTTTTGCAGCTCTGTTGGGAGATAGTCCCTTTTCTCTCTTCTCAGACCCAGCTGAATTATGCTGCAACTTAACATAGTTGTGGACCTTTCAGCCAGGAGAGGAGGCGAGGCAGATGCTGAGAGAGATCCCTGTTTTCTTGTGAGGCTGAGGCTTCTACAGTGTCTTTTTACCCCTGGGAGTGCTCGCTCTAAGTAGGGAGGGGAGCACCTCTGCAGTCTCTGAGGGTTCAGTGGAGTCAAGGGAGTCAAAATAGTCAGGGGTATACTCCAGATCTTCTCATCTCATGTGTCAGGGTCCCAGGTTTCATATACCAGGGCCCTGACCATAACAGACCATAACATGGCATAACAGACTCAGCTTCAATCATGTTAGAAGCTCTTCAACTCGGGACTTCCCTGGCAGTCCAGTGGTTAGGACACAGGTTCAATCCCTGGTCAGGGAACTAAGATCCTGCAAGCTACATGATGCGGCAAAAAAAAAAAAAAAAGAAAGAAAGAAAGAAAATGGGGACTTCTCTGGTGGTCCAGTGGTTAAGACTCGCCCTCCCAATGCAGGGGGCCTGGGTTCAGTCCATGGTCAAGGAACTAGATCCTGCACACCACAACTAAAGATCTGGCAGGGCGCAACTAAGATCTGGCACAGCCAAATAAATAAATATTTTTTTTAAAAAAAAGAAAAAAAGAAAGAAAGAAAAAGCGAGACTTCCCTGGTGGCGCAGTGGTTAAGAATCCACCTGCCAATGCAGGGGACACGGATTCAAGCCCTGGTCTGGGAAGATCCCACATGCCACGGAGCAACAAAGCCCGTGCGCCACAACTACTGAGCCTGCGCTCTAGAGCCCATGAGCCACAACTACTGAGCCCATGCGCTACAACTACTGAAGCCCAAGCACCTAGAGCCTGTACTCCGCAACAAGAGAAGCCACCGCAATGAGAAGCATGCACACCGCAAGCAAGAGTAGCCCCCGCTTGCCACAGCTAGAGAAAGCCCATGTGCAGCAACGAAGACCCAACACAGCCAAAAATAAATAAATAAATAAATATTTTAAAAAAGGAAAATATTTGCAAACGAATCAACGGACAAAGGATTAATCTCCAAAATATATAAACAGCTCATGCAGCTCAATATTAAAAAAACAAACAACCCAATCAAAAAATGGGCAGAAGACCTAAATAGACATTTCTCCAAAGAGGACATACAGATGGCCAAGAAGCACATGAAAAGCTGCTCAACATCACTAATTATTAGAGAAATGCAAATCAAAACTACAATGAGGTATCACCTCATACCAGTTAGAATGGGCCTCATGAGAAAATCTACAAACAACAAATGCTGGAGAGGGTGTGGAGAAAAGGGAACCCTCTTGCACTGTTGGTGGGAATGTAAATTGATACAGCCACTATGGAGAACAGTATGGAGGTTCCTTAAAAAACTAAAAATAGAATTACCATATGACCCAGCAATCCCACTACTGGGCATATACCCAAAGAAAACCATAATTCAAAAAGACACATGCACCCCAATGTTCACTGCAGCACTATTTACAATAGCCAGGGCATGGAAGCAACCTAAATGCCCATCGACAGATGAATGGATAAAGAAGATGTGGTACATATATACAATGGAATATTACTTAGCCATAAAAAGGAATGAAACTGGGTCATTTGTAGAGACGTGGATGAATCTAGAGACTGTCATACAGAGCGAAGTAAGTCAGAAAGAGAAAAACAAATATTGCATATTAATGCATATATGTGGAACCTAGAAAAATGGTACAGATGAACCAGTTTACAGGGCAGAAATTGAGACAGAGTTGTAGAGAACAAACGTATGGACACCAAGGGGGGAAAGTGGCAGGGGGGTGGGGGTGGTGGTGGGATGAATTGGGCGATTGGGATTGACATGTATACACTGATGTGTATAAAAGTGATGACTAATAAGAACCTGCTGTATAAAAAAATAAATAAAATAAAATTCAAAAATTCAAAAGAAGAAAAGAAAGCTCTTCAACTCTAATGATTAAATCTGCAGTTTGGTCTTCAGCTTTCTCTGCTCCCCCCTTGGCAGAATAAGGGCCTGTTTATAAGCTACAAAGGGAATGAGAAGTCTTCTTTTCTTCTGCTTGGAGCTCTAAGGACATTAACCTGCCACTGTTGGTCACCATCTTCCTACCATGAAATGAGAGTGTGCCTGAGAATAAAGCCAGCACAGAGGGAGAAAAAGCAGAGACATCAAGAGACCTGTGGTCCTGATAACATCACTGAAGCCCCTGACTCCAGATACGCCTGAAGTCAGCATATTCCTGGACTTTTTTAGTTACATAAGCCAATACATACCTTTTTCTTCTTTTAGATCATTGAAGCTGGGTTTTCTATCACTTGGAAATAACTAACTTCTGACAGTCATTCATTTAGTCAGTCAATATTGAACATTTTCAGCATTTCAGACGTTGTTCCAGTGTAGGAATATAGCAACTCTCTATAAAACAGAGAAACTCAGAAACAACAGAAAACAGGCAACTGTCTGTTGGCCTGGAACTTACATTCTTGTGGGAAGAACAGAAGAAGAAGAAAAAAGTAAATATATAGACATATGTCGATTAGTGATAAGCTTTGTGTGGGAAAAATGAAGCTCTGTAAGGGGAAGGACATGTTATAGGGGACTCAGGGACTGCTTCACTGATATGGTGACTTTGAGCAGAGACCTAAGATACGCTGAAGGAGAGAGCCATGAGAGAAGCAGTAGGAGGTTTCCAGGAAGAGGAAACGGCAAGTTCAAAGGTCCCAAGGAGGAAGTTTGCTTGCAGAGCAATGAGGCCAGTGTTGGGAGTGTGGTGAGCAAGGAGGTGTGGGTAGAAGATGAAGTCAGAGAGGTATCAGGTTCAAACCATCCAGCCCTCACCAGCTGTTGGAGCTTTGTGGTTTTACATCATGTGTGATGGGAATCCATTGGAGGGTTTTAAGAAAAGGAATGACATGGGCTAACATATTTTCAAAGAATTAATTTGGGTGTTGAACGGAGGGGGCAAGGGCAGACGCACGGAATCTCGGTAGGAGATTGCAGTAATCCAGATTAGAGATGATGGTGGTTTAGGGAGGGGTAGTGAAGGGGACATGGAGAAGTGGACAGACATGGGGTATATTCTGAACGTAGAGCAGACGGGATTTGTTCATGAATTGGATGTGAGGATGGAAAAAAAGAGATGAGTCAAGAATGACTCTAACGTTTGTGGCCTGAGCAACTGGAAGTTGGGATAAAATTGCAGTCTTTTTTTAATTAAGTCTGAGATGCCTGAGATACCCAAGGTCTGCTGCCGAGACATTCAGGGTAGAGGCATAGAATAGAGATAGACATTTGGGAGTCATCAGTCATATATGGTATATATACATATATTTTTTTGGCCGTGCCGCCTGCCTTGCGGGATCTTATTTCCCCCAACAGGGATTGAACCCGCGCCCCCTGCAGTGGAAGCGTGGAGTCTTAACCACCAGACTGCCAGGGAGGTCCCAGTGCATAGATGGTATTTAAAGCTGTGAAACTGAATGAAACATGAGTATAGACAGAGAAGAGATATGACAGCTGAGTCGTGGGACAGTCCCGTGTTCAGAGCTCAGAGAGATGAGGAGGAACCAGTAATGAAGACTGAGAAGGAACGGCTATTGCAGCAGCTGCTTTTGTATACCCGGGAGAAAATGGTTTAAGGAGGAAGTGATCAGCGGTAGGAAGGTACAAAAGGTACTGATTGCTGGACAAGGAAAATGAGAGCCGGAAATTTATTACTGGATTGAGCAATGTGGAGCTTTTAGCACTTACTGCAGTCTTGCATACTATCAATTGACATTTGTTTATTTTTTATCTCCTCCCATTTAGATGTAACCTCTGCAACATTTTGTTTTGTTCACTACTACATTCCTAGTGCCTAATAGTGCCTGGTATATGGTAAACGCTCAACAAATATTTCTCAATAAGTATCTCTTGAATAGGAAAATGTGAAAAACAAGAAAAACTTGCATTTTCTCTATTCCTCTTTGTACATAGATAGCTTGCATTTTATATTTCGACAGAGGAAGTAATGGTATAGCATTAGATTTTGAATTATGTTGAAAATTTGGCAAGGGATTTAACCTCACTAAGCTTTTATTTGCTTATTGATAAAAGGAGAGGGATAATAATATGTTTGAGAATGTACCCCCCAAAATGTCCCCTAAGTACTCAATTAATGCTTTGTAAATCTGAAGGGGTCACATGGACCAGAACACAGTGACATGCAAATTATTTTAGATAAATAAGTTGTTTGACATGGGAAGTTTCATTTATTTGAGGAGTCTGAAAAAAGGAAATGTTGCTAGTAGGTTGCATGTCCAACAAAAAGCATTTGCGTGTGTCTCAGGATGAGATAAGGGCCATAATACATTGAGATTAGTCTTGCTATTATGGTTGTTTAACACTGAAATGTAATAGCTTTGATGCTTTTTATTTTTTGCACTTTTTTCTTGTAGATTCTATAGTTCAAGTACCATTACACTATAGATCTATGATGGGTAGACTTTGGTAAGGCCACTTCCTCTAGACCTACACCTTTCCCTAGATTGCCCAGATCTGGATCTTAAAGAAGGCAAAGAGTTGGCTAGAGCAGATGCCAAGGCTTGGAAAAACTGCAAATTCATTGTGATCTAAGCATTAACCTTAAAAGGTTAACTAGGAAGTTCTTAAAGGATCTTGTAGGTTTAAAGTAAGTAAAGATTATATTTTAAAAGAGATTGGCCTTTAGCAGGGGAAAAATGTGCTGAGTGAAGAGGAGGGATAACAAGTCAGAGTTAAGTTCTTCTGGATTATCACTTAAGCAGCCTGGGCAAGCAGCCAAATCTCTTGGGTTAATATTTCTTTTCCCTTGTTGTCCAGGATTAGGCAACAACATAGCCTTCTGTCATTTTGCATTTCTTTGTCTGTTAAACAAGTCAACAGGTGATAACCTGAAGTCCCTTTGGACCTAGAATATTTGGCCAACACCGTACCCTTAGTAGATGCCCAGAATGGATGACATTTTGGTATTGATGTATTGATACTGGACATCTTGGGGTGGCGATGACTGAAGTTCTGGTTCTTTGGAAATTAGTGCTAATGGACAGGTGCTAGCCATTACAAGATGCTAAGAACTTGAAAGACAAATTACTTGGAGAAAACCTCCAAGGGTAAACTTCCAAATGGGGACAGAGTTTGTATTAGCATGCCAAGTCTTCTACCTCTCTTGATAATACTACCTTTTGCTGTGAAATGTGGGTTATTAGTGATAGGGGAAGAGAGACTGACTCAGAAAGGATGTCAAAATGTGGCAATAAGAAAAAAGACTTTTAAGACTTAGTGTTCCCTTCATGGAAATGGCTCAAAGCATCACACTGTGGATTCCATTTTTGTACTTGGGCTTCATAAGGGCAGTAACATCTCCTAAGTTACTAAATCTCACTGGTCTTTGTCATTATTATTACCTCATTTATTTAACACTTCCTAATATTAGGCATTGTGTTAACTGTTTTACATATAGTATTCATTTACTTCTCACAGAAAAACGTTATGAGATCGGCACTATTAACATTCTCACTTCATACAAGGAAAACTGAGGCTTAATCCCCGTATCAGTAAGACCTTTGTGATGTGCAGCATCTGGATAGTGGGAAATAAATGACTAGCTGAGGTGCTGAGAAGGAAAAACAAACACAGTTAAGAGCATTTAACAAAGGCTAGAGTGTAGTTATCATGGAACAAGAGCGTGCAGAGCTCAGAAAAGTGCTTTCCCAATGTTTCCAGGGCTCTTATGAAAAGAAACATGTACATTAGATTAAAAAAATTTTTTATTGGAGTATAGTTGATTTACAATGTTGTGTTAGTTTCAGGTGTACAGCAAAGTGCTTCAGTTATATCTGTATATATATACACATATTTTTTGTACATATATGTATATGTTCTTTTTCAGATTCTTTTCCATTATAGGTTATTACAAGATAATGAGTAGAGTTCCCTGTGCTATACAGTAGGTCTTTGTTAGTTATCTATTTTATATATAGTAGTGTGTATGTCAATCCCAAACTTCTAATTTATGCCTCTCCCCCCGACATTAGATTTTTTATTCATTCACATTTTGCTTCTTTCAGTGAGTTGGATCCTATATTGGGACTGGGAATATGATAATGAACAAATGCAGTTTGCAGGCTACTGAAAGACAGATAATTCAAATAATGGTATTAATAATATAAGTGCTATAATATAGAGCAATGTTTCCAAGACTTTTCTGAAGGAATCCCCTAGGTGACTTGTTAAATATACAGATTATCAGCCTTCTCCCATAGAAATTCTGAGGTCCTAGATTATGCTTTTTAACAAGCACCATAGTTGAGTCTTAGATTCAGGAAAGTTTGTGTGTGTGCCCAAGTATTTTGAGTGATCAGAGGTGGGGTGTCTTCCCAGCCTGGGGCGCTAAGGATGGCTTCACAGAGGAGATGGCAACTGAAGAGGAGGTGTGGGGTAAGGGGGTATTCCATCCCTCAGCAAGGGGACCCATGTGTTCCGAGGTATGGAAGTGAGAGCAAGCACTAACCTATCTAGGACGCTGGCAGCAATTAGACACCGCTGGACCACAAAAGACAGAAAGGGAAATAGCAAAGGGTAAGACGGGGGAGAAAGTTGGAGTCCAGATTATGAGGATCCTGGAATGCCATGTGAAGAAATTTAGATTTTAAGAGATGATTTTTAGACTGCCTCAGCCTTTATATACTTTACATTTTTATATTTATATTATTTGTGTTCATATCGCACCTATAATAATTGGATATTATATAGTGTTTATAAAATAGTTGCACAGTGTTTGTATATGTATGTATTAATATTAGATACCATTCACCTAATATTTATATATTATTAGAGTAGGATATATTATTACATTTATAGCTTTTCTATGTAGTGAAATTAATCCATTTTAAATTTTCCTTAGACAAGACTTGGTGGTGCATGACAGAGGAATGAGAGACTTGTTTGTTTGGTCCTCAGCAGAAGAGTCAGGCTGCTGGGAGCAGATGTGGTCAGATTAGGGGAGGGAACCAACATGAGAGAACCAAGATAGAGAGGCGGGCTTCACAGGGAAAAGGTCTGGGAAAGACTGGAGTGGCATCTCCTCCCTCTTGAGAGCTTCTGTGTTCAAACCGAAAGAGAATTTTCTACTTTGCTTTTATAAGACTGGATGTTTTCTATATGAAACCAGATCTGAACATTTAGGCATAAAATACTGAAATCCAAAAGCGCTTTTAAAAATGTATATTTGATCACTAAGGATAAGGAGCCCTCTATATTAATTCCAAGGACTATTGCATGCTCAGATGTCCCCTGCTCCAGGGAATCCTTCTCTGCCTTCTTTCCTCTGCCTTGCCCTAGTTCAGGCGCCTCTCCTCCGGGCTTCTGTAATATCCTGTGTGGGCCTAACCGTATCGCACATGCATATTATATCCTTATTTGTTTATATGTTTATTATTGCATATTACATGCTTATTTGTCTGTCTTTGTATCCATAGGAATGAGCAAAGGCACAAAATGAGTTAGTGTTTTTGTTTTTGTTTTAATTTATTTATTTTATTTATTTATTTTTGGCTGAGTTGGGTCTTCGTTGCTGCCCGCGGGCCCTCTCCAGTTACGGCGAGCGGGGGCCACTCCTCCCTGCGGTGCGCGGGCCTCTCACTGTGGTGGCCTCTCTTGTTGCGGAGCACGGGCTCTAGGCATGTGGGCCTCAGTAACTGTAGCACGTGGGCTCAGTAGCTGCGGCTCACAGGCTCTAGAGCGCAGGCTCAGTAGTTGTGGCGCACGGGCTTAGCTGCTCCGCGGCATGCGGGATCCTCCCGGACCAGGGCTCGAACCCACGTCCCCTGCATTGGCAGGCGGGCCCCCAACCACTGCGTCACCAGGGAAGCCCGAGTTAGTGTTTTTCTGAATGAAAGAAAAAGAGATTGAATGAGAGAGAGAGAGAAAGAATACTGTGTTTATTCTTTGAAACCATATTATTATCAGGACTTTTGACTACTCTGAACTGAATTGATGAATAAATGCTTTTTCTCAACAACTTAGGGAAGCCTGTATTTGATGTGGTTTAAAAGCACAGATAGCAGCTCCTCTGTTAGTATGAATTTGTGCAGTAATTTCAGAACTAGGGTTGGTATATAGCACATTTAAGCCACACTGCTCACAGATCACATATAATGTTAGGTATGTTTTAAGGAGGACATTTCAAGTCAGAAGTTCTAAAGGAGAGAAAGGCAAAAAATTAATATTGCCTTCTAGAATTTTAACCCACTTATGCTTTTTGCTAAGAACAATTTTCGCTCAAAACCCATTAGATTTATATGTAACATATATAAAAACTCCAGAACAGAAAGCTATTATTTTGTATTTCACGTTATCAATTCTCTCATTTTAGATGGGAAACATTTAAAAATAGTTTCCATTTCATCTTTAATTTGGTTTAGCCCTGATTTTTTAGACTGGCTCAGTATCCTGTGATTATTGTATCAACACAATGAAATATTTCAAAACAACCCTTCTTTTGTAAAACAATTAGATTTATAGAAAAAGGACCCATGCTTTTTTCTTTTGTTGGGTCACTTCAAATTTTCATTATTGAAAACTTTCCATTTACTTTTAATGGTTACAAATCTATTATTTTAAAATAATTTTTCTAGAAAAAACCAATTATTTTACAATTATTACTTTAAAATAAAGCCTTGGGTTAAAAACTTATTTGGATATTTGTGACAACTGAAACATACAACATGTGACATGAAAATGTCAGGCTTCAGAAAAGATTGGCTTTGGTGAAGAGATATCATGCTGAATGTGGACATGTGTTCTCTATAAGAACAATATGTATTAGAAGGTACTGTTATCTATACAAATCTTAATTGAGTGGAGAACTGTACATCTGTCCAATGAATTTTTGTGAAAAAGTTAATTCATTTTAGGAAAAGAAGTAAAATTACTAAACAGAAAAAAATATTTGGAAAAAAAAAACAACCTGTGAGTCCATTAGCAATTTGGATTCAGGCAATTTATCCAAGGAAATAGTTGTTTCCACTTATGAAATCAGGGCAAAATGTTGATAGTTTTCATTTTCTCTTGTTGGACCATCTCATTTAGAATCATGGATGATTGAAGTAAAACAGATTCTTAGACATCATCTGGGTCAGGGATTCCCGTCACTTATTGTGCATCAGAATTACCTGAGAAGGAATTCCCTGGCAGTCTAGTGGTTACAACTCTGCGCTTCCACTGCTGGGGGCAGGGTTCAATCCCTGGTCGGGGAACTAAGATCCCACAAGCCGAGGCGTGGCCAAAAAAAAAAAAAAAAACCTGAGAAGCTTTAAAAAATGCCCATATGCAAGCCGCAACACTTTGCCTCCCATCTCCCAACCATCAGACTCAACTGCTCTGGCATGGGGCACAGCATCAATATGAGTGTGTGTGTGTGTTAAAATAGCCAAAATATGAAATTCACCATCTTAACCATTTTTAAGTGTGCAGTTCAGTGGCATTAAGTATATTCACATTGTTATGCAACTACCACCACCATCCACCTCCAGAACTTTTTCATCTTCCCAAACAGAAACTCTGTACCCATTAAAAACTAACTCCGCATTCCCTCCACCTCCTAGCTCTTGGTAATCACCATCCTACTTGCTGTCTTTATGAATTTGACTATGCTAGGTATCTCATATAAGTGGAATCATGCAATATTTATCATTTTGTATCTGGCTTAGTTTAGTTCACTTAGCATAATGTCTTCAAGGTTCATCCACATGGTAGCATGTATCAGAATGCATTCCTTTTCAAGCTGGTAGCATCAGTAGTTTTAAAAGCTCCCCAGGGTTGGACCTCCCTGGTGGTGCAGTGGTTATAAATCTGCCTGCCAATGCAGGGAACACGGGTTCGAGCCCTGACCCGGGAAGATCCCACATGCTGCAGAGCAACTAAACCCGTGAGCCACAACTACTGAGCCTGTGTGCCACAACTACTGAAGCCTGTGCACCCAGAGCCCATGCTCCAAAACAAGAGAAGCCACTGCAATGAGAAGCCCGCGCACCGCAAAGAAGAGTAGCCCCGGCTCGCCGCAACTAGTGAAAGCCCGGGCAGCAACGACGACCCAATGCAGACAAAAATAAATAAATAAATAAATGTATTTTAAAAAAAGCTCCCCAGGGTTTTCCCTGGTGGCGCAGTGGTTGAGAATCCGCCTGCCAATGCAGGGGACACGGGTTTGATCCCTGGTCCAGGAAGATCCCACATGCCGTGGAGCAACTAAGCCCACAAGCCACAACTACCGAGCCCAAGTGCCAAAACTACTGAAGCCCGTGCGCCTAGAGCCCATGCTCTGCAACAAAGAGAAGCCACCGCAATGAGAAGCCTGTGCACCACAACGAAGAGTAGCCCCTGCTCGCCGCAACTAGAGAAAGCCCACGCGCAGCAACAAAGACCCAATGCAGCCAAAATAAATAAATAAATAATAATAAAATAAAATTGAAAAATAAAAGCTCGTCAGGTGATTCTAATGTGCAACCAGAGCTGAGACCCACTCATTTCATCCAACTCCTTCCTTATATTCAGAGGAGAAAATAGAGGTTCAGAGAGAGGAAGTGACATTCACTTGTCCTCTCATTCAGCACGTACTTTCTGCCCATCTACCATGTTCCAGGCACTGTGCTGGGTACACTTAACCTCACACAAGGCCGAGTAAATTGGGACTCACATCTAATTTGAACTCTTGGAAGCTTCACAGGTTGCCCTGTTATAATACACCCTTTCCTTGTGTTTGAAAAACTTCAAACTTCAACAACAGTAAAATAGTATTTTAGACTCTGGGGCTATTTGGGGAACCAATTTTTAATATGCTTTTATCTAGAGTTCTATTTAGAATCATTTTACTTTCTCTAATTATAATCAAAGTTGAATATAGTAATCATGAATCAAGCCAAACTATTAATTTAGTTGAGAATAGCTGATTTACAGTAACTTTAAGTTTACCCTCTAGACCAAGAACTACCTGGTAAATAAAAAAATAAGAGAAAAGCCTTAAAATGCTATTTCTCTAAAAGATGGGTGGGAAACCTCCAGCCTTCAATTTGATTTCATCTGGCCATAGGAAAAATCCAAAGACTTTATGCCTAAGGCCATGAAATTATAACCTTATTTTACAGTATATAATAGCTGTGCCCTTAAAATGTACTTTTGTGTAATAAAAATCCTCCAAGAGTCTAAAAAACAACTTTAAAAAAGCAAACAAAAGGAACATGTCATATTTCTTTAAAGACAAAATAATAAATTCATTTTACTTATATAAATTTTTTATTTTGGTAAACTATGCTTGACATAAAATTTACCATTTTAACCGTTTTTGTGTTCAATTCAGTGGCAATAAGTACATTCACAGTGTTGTGTAACAATCACCAGTATCTATTTTCAGAACTTTTTATCATCCCAAATAGAAACTCTGTACCCATTAAACATTAACTCCCTTTCCCCTCTCCCCTAGTTCCTGGTAACATCTTTTATACTTTGTGTCTATTAATTTGCCTATTCTAGGTACCTCTGATAAATGGCATCATAAAATATTTGTTCTTTGTTTCTGGTTTATTGCACTTAGCATAATGCTCTCAAGACTCATCCATGTTGCAGCACATGTCAGAATTTTATTCCTTTTTAAGGCTAAATAATATTCCATTGCATGTATATACCTTTTGTTTATCCATTCATTTGTTCATAGACATCTGGCTTGTTTCTACTTTTTGGCTATTGTGAATAATGCTGCTGCTATGAATGTGGGCATACAAATATCTGTTCAAATCCCTGCTTTCAATTCTTTGGGTATATACCTAAAAGTGAAATTGCCGGATCATATGGTAATTCTGTGTTTAATTTTTTGAGGAACTGCCTTACTATTTTCCATAGTAACTGCACAATTTTACATTCCCACTAGCAGTGCACAGGGGTTCCAATTTCTCAAATACTCTCCAACTTAAGTAAAATTTTAACCTTTATTTATATAACCCTTGATATTAAGAAGTTTCTAACCACCTCATCTTTAATTATTCTGCATTTCCAGGTTGCATGGTTGTTTTTCAGCCCAACATAAATGTTCAGATTCTTATTCTTCTATCCCACACATCTACCTTCTCTGAATACAAAAGCAATATGTACTCATTCAAAACCTACAATTCATATAATCCATATTTCTCCAGGTTTCACCAAGCTGAGAGTACTGATGTGGCCACATTAACAATAGTATCTGAAATTTTACTGCCTCTTGTTCCCAGGCAAATCTGCCTTCCTCCTAATCTGCCCTGTTTGAGGTGTTCCTGAAAGTCCTCAAGAAACCCCTACATGAGCTGGGGTATAGTCACTGATGTAATTCCTTGGGAAGCCACTGGAGGGCAGCAGCTCATGCCCACCCCTTACCCCAGTCCTGGAGTAAGTCCCAGTCAGGCCAACTGCATTTCTTTTTCTTTCTTTCTTTCTTTTTAAGGTTGATAATTGAGAAGTATGGTCCTTTTTAAAAATATATATATGTATTTATTTATTTGGCTGTGGCAGGTCTTAGTTGTGGCGCATGGGCTTCTCTCTAGTTGTGGCATGGGCCCTAGAGTGCACAGGCTCTAGAGCACACAGGCTCAGTTGTCCCGCAGCATGTGGATCTTAGTTCCCCCACCAGGGACCGAACCCGCGTGCCCAGCATTGGAAGGCGGATTCTTTTTTTTTTTTTAATAAATGTATTTATATTTTATTTATTTATTTTTGGCTTCGTTGGGTCTTCGTTGCTGCTCATGGGCTTTCTCTAGTTGTGGTGAGCGGGGCCTACACTACGTTGCGGTGCACGGGCTTCTTATTGTGGTGGCTTCTCTTGTTGCAGAGCACGGGCTCTAGGCACGCGGGCTTCAGTAGTTGTGGCTCACGGGCTCTAGAGTGCAGGCTCAGTAGTTGTGGCTCATGGGCTCTAGAGTGCAGGCTCAGTAGTTGTGGCACACAAGCTTAGCTGCTCCACAGCATGTGGGCTCTTCCCAGACCAGGGATTGAACCCCTGTCCCCTGCACTGGCTGGCAGATTCTTAACCACTGTGCCACCAGGGAAGTCCCCCAACTGCATTTCTGGATGAGCAAACTCTCAAAGTGCTGCACGGCAATTACTATAAAGAAACAGGGGAATATCCGTCTTCCATACTCTTGGTCACACTTTGTCACCTGGGTTTCTAGAGTCCCATGTGGAAACTCAAGCACAAGTCTGAATCCAAGATTAACAACTAATGGAGGGGACTTCCCTGGTGGCGCAGTGGTTAAGAATCTGCCTGCCAATGCAGGGGACACGGGTTCAAGCCCTGGTCCAGGAAGATCCCACATGCCGCGGAGCAACTAAGCCCGTGTGCCACAACTACTGAGCCTGCGCTCTAGAGTCCACGAGCCACAACTACTGAGCCTGCGTGCTGTAACTCCTGAAGCTCGTGCACCTAGAGCCCATGCTCCACAACAAGAGAAGCCACCGCAATGAGAAGCCCGCGCACCGCAAAGAAGAGTAGCTCCCGCTCGCCGCGAGTAGAGAAATCCTGCGCGCAGCAACGAAGACCCAACGCAGCCAAAAATAAATAAATAAAATAAATAAATTTTTAAAAAAGCAAAAACAACAACAACTGATGGAGAAAGTGGAAAAAAAAAATTTACCCCTGACAGCTGATAACTGGCCATAGTGTTCCCCTATTGAAGATAAACAGTTTCAAAGAGTAACAATTATCACACAATAATGGTGGAAAAAGACCACACCATAATCATATCTAAACACAGACAGAAATAAGGGCATTAAGCCACCACAAAAATATCCAAACACTCTCCTATTCTAGCTACATGAATGAATTACCTACCTACTTCCTAGGTAAAAATTAAGATCCCCAATCATCGAATTGTCCCTGCTTCTTGACAGAACTCAAATCTAGAACAAACCCTTGTTTCTTCCTAAATCAACCAGCCCAAGTCCAAATCCTAATAAGACCCTCCTTACTCATTCTTAACCTAGACACCCCCAGGTCCTGGAGTGTGCATTCCCCCTTGTTGCAGTAGCAAGCTTATAAACCTAACTTCATCTGACAACAGTTGTATTTCTGGTGGCCTTTGATTGGCGAGATTTAAACATCTGGAGATATTTTAGAGATTTAGGCTGTTGTCCCTATCTGACCACTCTGCTTCCTCATTGCCTTCATCCCCCTTCCTCTCATAAACATTCTCAAGCAAACTGGTGCCTGCAGAATGACTAGGTGTTAGGTGAAAAAAATTTCTTCTGTATTTTCTGAAAATATACAGTGAACGTGGAATACTTCTATAATAAAAAAGAATTATACCTTTAAAATAATAGTACCTAAGAAGATACTCTTTTGCCCACTAATCCACTGGTAGGGAGACTTTGAACACCCCTGTAATCTTCTCCTTGCTTTACACATCAAAATAACTACTATACCCTTTCTCTTTTTATCAGTTTTCTACCCCTTCATTACTCCTCTTTTTTTTTTTTTTTTTTTTTACTTTTTACTCCCCAAATGCTTATTTTCTTGGCTTAGACACATATATTCACTTCTTTTATTCCAGTCTTCCCTCTGTGAGTTCTAAGGTAGGGCCTGTGAGCTCTTCAATGGATAGCGGCTTCTGGCAGAGATGGCACCACATCTTCCTGCCCAGCTTGGCAAAAATCACTACTTGATCATGGCTCTCTTTCCCATTGACCCTGAGCAGGGTCTTGAAATGCTGCACAACACAGCACTCTTTGTCGCTACAACTGGCATACTGGGGCTGACCTTCTCGATGAAAATGGTTTATCATCTCCTGACACAGGTAACAATCTTGACAACTAAATTCCCCCTTTTCATAATTTGTGATCACGTCACCCAGACTGGGGTAATACTCTTGAACAGCCTTTCAAGAAAACGATATTGGAAGGGTGATATTTAAACTACTTAGGTTTGAAGGACAAATTGTTCATTTTTCTTGTTCTCTAAATTACTGATTTTAATGAGGAACGTGTAAGAAGTGCTGTTAATTACGAATAGATCTATCTTATCCAATATGAGACCTTTATGTAATAATAAACTATTTTCCTTTATTAAATCTTTTACTTCCTAAATCTTTAATAAATAAATTTTTACTTGAGTACCCCCCTCAATTCATCTCAACCAATGAGATTTTTAGTTTCTACAACTACATTTAATATTTCAGAGTCATGCATATCCTTTTTTATGTTTCTCTAAATAAATTCAAATTGGAGCATTTATAACTTGTAAAAACTTTAGTTCTGAAAAATACACGTCCCAGATCAGCCCAAAGGAACACATAAGAGCCATTTTCGTTTTTAGTACAGAACTCCGTACAATGTGACCATCAGAGACAGTTTTATATTTTCTTGTTCCTACTGGCATTATGTATTTTTTATGACTGAAAAGCTTACCAGTTCTCAGTGTGGGGCCCAGATGAAAATCTTTGCAAGTTCAGAGAATGCAAATTTATCATAAGTAAAAGACTGCAGACACAAATGGAAAAATATTAGTAAGATCAGTGTTCCCAGTTGCATTCCTGAGGCATATCTTGATTCTGGTCAAAAGGCCTAAAGGTTTTTTGAGAGGTGGAGGAAGGGGGAAAAAGAAACCTGTTTTGCCTTTTCTTTTTATTTAATGGCTAATTAATATATCTGTTAGTACTTAATTTGTATATAATCAAAGTAAACATTTATCTTAGGCTTTCCATGTGCCATGCCCTCTTTTAAGAGTTTCACGTGTATTAACTTGTTTACCCCTTAAACAACCCTAAGAGATCAGTACTATTCTTATGCCTGTTTTGCAAATGTATAAACTGAGCCACAGAGAGATTAATAAATTACCAATGTTGCCCACTAAGTCAGTGGTAAAGCCAATATTAAATTCCAGAAGTCACAGTCGTGACCTCTTCTCTACTGGATAGAACCCCCTGAGATAGTCACCGGGCCCTCACCCTCTCCCCTGATCCAAGCTGGGCCATCCTAGGCCAGTTGAACACTCCCTCCCCATAATTCCTGTCTCAAGTCACGGGAAAAAAAGGGTGCAAATGTTTGGAGTCTGTGCATCCTGGTTGAGGGGATATCCTGACAGACCACCTGTGCCATGAACTTTTCCTCAATTCTAGTCCCTGACCCTCCAGATCTGCCCTGTTTCCAGCTTGGATCCAAGCTGGCTTTGCCAGCCTTCCCATGGATTCTGTCAGCTTGTCACCTAACTTCCAATAAATTCCCTTCTGCTTGAGTTGCCAGAATGAGTTTCTATTTCTTGCAACCAAAGAATGTGAATGGATCCCATTGGAAGTTAGGGAAGATGTTTATTTCTTTAGGTTTTCTCTGCGGCACTAGTGCTGTCCCAAGGGAGGTATGTATTTCATCACTGAGAAGGTCTAGCCCTGCAGTTCAGCTGCCTAAATTCCCTCCTAGGCCCATCACTTACTAGTCTCTCATCTGTAAAATGGAGCTAGTAGTAGTACCTGTCTCAAAGAGTTGTTGTGAAGATTAAATGTGAGAAACATATAAAGTGCTTGGAAGGGTATTTGGCATATACTTAGCATCCAATAAATATTACCTTTTCTATTACCATCCTCTGTATTTCTAGTCAATTAAAATCATTCCAGTTATAAATGCAATATACAGCAATAATTTTAATTCAACATTAAAATTTAATCCTCCATGTATAAGTTCTCACATTTGTAAGTAAGGTATTAACTTAATTTAAAAATCTTCTCCAGAGAGAAAATTTCTGAATAAATCTATGTTTATGAAAAGATGCGCTTTGGGTTCTGCAACAGTCTCTCATTTTAATACGTATTTTGTCTAGTAAAATATCTCTTCTTATTTTAGCTATTGCCTGAGAGACAATGCCGTCAATACATTAATTTTTCATATAAGGAGGTGAATGTCTGTAAAGAAACATTGTAACAAATCTTTATTCTTGCTGAGAAGATAATCTTAAAATCTGTATAGATAAAGCCACTTCAGTTTATTTTGTATAATTAACGAAATTTTAAAATATGAGTTCTGGGACTGCCCTGGTGGTCCAGTGGTTAAGACTCCATGTTCCCAATGCAGGGGGCCTGGGTTTGATCCCTGGTCAGGGAACTTGATCCCGCGTGCCACAACTAAGACCCAGCGCAGCCAAGTAAATAAATAAATAAATAAATAAATATTTAAAAATATAATAAGAGTTCTGAGTAAAATTTATAACATTTTTTTTTCTGAGAAAGTTGAATTCTCTCTGGATTTTTTTTGGTGTAACTATGGTAGATGAGTGATTGTCAACTTTGTGAATTAACTAAGTGAGAAACATATATTATTTTTTTCTATTGACCTAAATTATCTTAATTGGCTCCATTGAACTCATTAGATAAATATTCAACCCCCAAATTGGCTTTCCTGTTTAAAAGATCAAGGTATGCACTGAGAATGTTTTCTGATAAAAATGCAATTCCATCTAAGATAGAGGCAGCTAGCTATTAAATACCATACCATCAAAGTTAAGCTATCACTGCATGTAATTGCTTTTAAAATGAAAATTAAAGTTTCAATTATGGAACAAAATATGAATAGGTGAAAAAGAAAGTTCTCTTCAGGAAAAACAGAGGCGAAAAACAAATAAACAGGACAAAGACATTTAGAGGCATAGAGATACTTCTAGAAGCAAAAGAAAACATCAAAAATAAAACTATTAAAAACATTCTCAGAGAGATAAAGGAGGATACGCACTCATGAAATAATAAAGAGCCCATGGAAATTGAAAACATTGTAGCAAGAGCAAAAATTTCAATAAATAATTTGGAAGAAAAAGTTGAGGAATCTTCCAGAAAGAAGAAAAAAACCCAAAAGATGGAAATTGGAGAGAAGAAAAGAAAAGTATAGGATCACTGCAGAACATCCAATTTCTACCTAAAATGTGAACACCTCCAAGGCAAGGATTTTTTATGTTTTGTGTATTGCCTAGGACAAAACCAGACACAGGGTAGGTCCTCAATATATATATATTTTAATGAAAAGGGTTCAAGAAATAAGAACGGGGAAAGTAGAAAGGAGCAAATTATCAAAGAAAATTCTCAGCATAATTTCCAGAGTGAAAAAGATCCACTTAGCATAAGGAATGGGGAAAGACCCACATCAAGATACATGACTGTGAAACTTTGGAACATCAGAGACAAAACTTCCAGGGAGGAGGGAAAAAAACCATGCAAAAGATCAAGAATCGGAGCTGCTTTGAACTTCCCAAGAGCAAAGCAGGAACTGTGTCAGACACTGGTTAGGAGTCATCATCATGTGATTTTTATACATTCTTTCAAATGTCCTATGATTCAGAGAAACCTATTTCATTCATGCCCAATGACAGAGAGCAATCTACTTTAATATCATGTAAAATTAGTCCCTATTTGCAAGTAACTAAACTGAACTAAATTCTTTCAAAATTTTGTCACCAAAGATGAAAAGCAAGTTCACGTCTTAAGTTTTGTGGCTTGATATAATTCCGTGGTGCCATATTGAAATTAAACCCGTTAATTATTCAATCTATCGAATGTACCCTCACTGTATGCAACTGCAACAAGTAGAAAATGGAGGCAAAAAGTGGAAATTATACAACACAGAATTGATTCTCAAATGTTCATTAATAAAGTAAAAAAACTAATAATGCTTATCTCTGGTTAGTATTCATGTGGTGACCAGGGCTAGTGATAGTGCCACGAGGCTCCACATGTCTGGATTGTTGATTTTTGAATGTCCAGACCCTTTCAGTTGTAAATGATAGAACCTCAACTCAATCTAATTTTAGCAATGAAGAGAATGTTCCAGGAAATAGAAAGTCCAAGGAGTGGGTCCTGCTTCTAGCATAACTGGATCTAAGGGTGCAAATCTCATCATTAGATCTCTCCTTCTACCTTTCTCTTTGCATCTTTCCCTCTTGCTTCTATTTTTCTCTGTGTGGCTGCATTTTCAGGCAGGCTGTCTCCACATGGGACCAAAGGTAGCCACCAAACAGCCCAGGCTTACATTATTCACACAACTAGCATTCCAAAGATAAGAGTGCAACTTTTGCTGCCCCAGCATTTGCATCAGTCTTTGGAAAGAACTTACATTATGTCACTTGCTCGCTCCTGGACCGAGTGTGTGTCTAGGAGAATTAAGTACTCTGATTGGGCAGCGTGGTTCATAAACCCATGCAACTGACAGACCCACCAGAATCCTATAGAGTGGAATGGAGAGAGCTTTCAAAAGGAAAGAATGGGAGAAGATTCCTCCATACCCACCACCCCAAAAGTAACAGATGACCACTTACATGAGATTTTCCCCTAGGAGTCAAAATTCTTCATGCTATAGGAGACTAAATAAAACTCAATGGTTTTATGAAGAGCATACTTGAGAAAATTGTCACCTTGAAGTGATGGATGGCTTAATTAGAATTTAAAAAAGAAAAAAACTCAACCCACAATATTATCCAGATTACTGGAGGTATAACATCCTTGGTTTCTAGGAGATATGTAAAAGATTTGCTTGTATTTTTAATTTGTAAGTAAATGGTGCCAGGTTTCTAGTTTGAAACCGAAGCCACATCTTTATCCAAAGAACTTCACACAGAGAGGCACATCTTGGGAGATGAATACAAATCTCAAACTATTCCTGTTCAAATGTGCCCAAAAATTGTACCTAATATTTGCTGGTCATGATATTCTCACAGCCCTGGGTTCTTCAAATCAAATGTGGACTCTTCCTCTTTTTAAAAATATCTGCCGTCTACTAGTTTAATACAGCTCCGGAACTTGATCTGACCAAAACACATTCTATTAAACTTGCATAGTAAATCATGTTCTCTTGTTTCTGTCAGAACCTGCCTGACTTCCAACTTCTATATCCTCCTTCTCCCCACAGATACCAACTATCTAGCCCCTAAAATAAACCTCAGCTTCTGGAAGGCATCCTGCCCATTGCCCAGGGACTTGGCACACAAAGTTGTACTCACTGCTAGACTAGCTCTGACCTCATGCTTCAGTAACTGGGCTTCTGACTTGTCTCCAAGACCACACTTTCTGGTTATCAGTTCTAGTAACTACATCTCTGTCTGTTTCCTGTGCCAGAATCCCTGACTTAGAAACCTGCTGAAAATCACATTCTCTCTAGACCTGGAGGGTCTGCCTTGTTCTTTTTTTTTTTTTTTTTTTTTAACATCTTTATTGCAGTATAATTGCTTTACAATGGTGTGTTAGTTTCTGCTGTATAACAAAGTGAATCAGCTATGCATATACATATATCCCCATATCCCCTCCCTCTCCCGTCTCCCTCCCACCCTCCCTATCCCACCCGTCTAGGTGGTCACAAAGCACCGAGCTGATCTCCCTGTGTTATGCGGCTGCTTCCCACTAGCTATCTATTTTACATTTGGTAGTGTGTATATGTCCATGCCACTATCTCACTTCATCCCAGCTTACCCTTCCCCCTCCCCGTGTCCTCAAGTCCATTCTCTATGTCTGAGTCTGCCTTGTTCTTATCACTCCCTGTTCTTCTCATACCAGGGACTGAAGGTATGCACTGTTGATCTGAAACAAATAGACTGCCAGATATTTCTTCAGCAAAGATGGGCTTATTCAGAATCAGCAGGGAATTGCAATTCAGGGTCTACAACCATGGCGAGCCACATGCAAGTCCCCACACAGCCAGGGAAGAGAACGCTTTTATAGAGGGGAAAAGGAAGGTGGGAGGGCTGTGGTAAACAAAGAGCCCATGACTTTTTGTTGGCTGAGTCCTTGCCAGGAAAGGAGTCTTTCTTCCTCCTGTTGAGCTCTGCTATTGGCACAGGATGTGAGAATCTCGGCATTCTGGCCTCCCAACTCAATTGAGATTTCTGTTTATTAATTTTTTACAGCACCATAACCTCAGCCTGAATACCTGATAGATAGGTGACTGTCAATATTTGGAGATCTATGTAGAGAAACCTTAGACATCTACCATCTGATGCTTTGTGACCACCTAGAGGGGTGGGACAGGGAGGGTGGGAGGGAGAAGCGAGAGGGAGGGGATATGGGGATATATGTATACGTATAGCTGATTCACTTTGTTATACAGCAGAAACTAACACAACATTGTAAAGCAATTATACTCCAATAAAGATTTTTTTTTAAAAAAATCTGCCATCTGAGACCTTCCAGCTTCTTTGTGTTGGGCCCATGCTTTCCTGGATTGTAGCCTGCTGTCTCTTACTGAGCCTTCCAGAGGTAGATTTAGTCTCAGCCTCTGTTGCTCTGTCTTTCCCTTTCTATGCCTATTTTACCTCCGTGGGGGGAACCCGCTTACAGCCCTTCTCTATACGTCTGAGGAGAGCAAGATTATTTCCTATCCTGCTGCAATTTTCTCAATATCCTGAGTTTCACTTCATGAAGAAGTTACTCTTTAAGAAGAAAAATTTAATTGGGTGCTTGGAGAAGAAGCCCAAGCTGGATTGTAGGAATTTTTATACTTCTTTTGTGCTACACTCATAAAAATAATTTATCCTTAACTTCCCTTACCATTCTGGATTTTGTTGTTTTTGTCTCTCCAGCATCTTTAGCATTGGGGAACTGACCCTTCCCGTTTCATAGGACTGAGTCACAGAACTCTGACAGTCTTTGTCTCAAGGGTTAACCCATGGCCAGGACCTGGCCATGATCTAACCAGGATCAGTCCCTTCCCCTGATTGGCCAGCCAGAGAGACCTTCCCTAGGATTTGATGTATTCAAGTTTGGAGAGAAAAGTTGGGTAGTTGTGCTGTGATGTAGCCTGGGGCTACTGGAGCTGTCTTACCCACCATGCAGAAAAAGGCTGAAGTCACCAAGAATGAAGAGGTGAAGCCAAGATATGAAGATACAAAGTCAGAGAATAAAGTCAAGCCAAGTAGAGATGAGAAACGAGAGATGGAAACTTCTAACACACACTCCTGTTCTTCCCAGTATGTGAACCAGCTAGCCGCCTTTTTTTTTTTTTTTTGGCTTTAGCTAGTTTGAGTTGAATTTTTGTCTTTATAATTAAGAGTCCCAACTAATAGAACTCTATTTCAAGATATTCACATATCTAACCAAAACCCATCTGCTGGAGGTCTGGGAGCTAATCTCTCCACTATCTTCCCTTTCAAGTTCTAACCCAGTGGAAAGGAGATGTAGGGAGAGTTTTTTCCTTATAAATTGTGTTGGGAATTCCCTGGTGGTCCAGTGGTTAGGACTCTGGGCTTTCACTGCCATGGGCCTCGGTTTGATCCCTGGTCAGGGATCAAAGATCCTAAGATCCTGCAAGCCGCATTGTATGGCCAAAAATAATAATAATAATAATAATAAACTGTGTGAATGTAATTTGGCTTTAGCCTGAGGCTAAATTAGGGCTAATCTCAATTCCCCACTTATCTAGGCCTGTCAACCCATCTTTAGGGAGAGTTGGGTCTGCAAGGAAGACACTCCCTCAACCAGCGGTGCTTAGGGTCATGACCTGCTTCACAAATCCTGTCACCTGCAGAACAGACAGCATAACAACCACAGTTAATAGTGAAGCCTCTGGACTCCCCTTTTCAGTGCAGAGTTCCTGCTTCCAATGGCTTGTCTTGATGTCACTAATTACATAAGTCACTCTTACTTGATGGTGCAGAAAAGGATGGTGCTCTCAGGGAATCAATTTCTACAGAAGTTTTTCTTCTTCTGGAGTGTGAAGGAGAGTCACTCCCCTTCTTGGGTCCTTCTGTCCCTTCCTTAGCACCTTGCCCTAGCTCCTCCCATGTTATTCATAGTACTTTACCCACAGGGGTTGGCATAAGGCTCAGGATGGAACAATCAGAGCTCGTCTCTTGACTCTCTGAACAGAATTACAACCTTCTATGCCCCCTTCCTCAGAGAATGCCACCTTCAAAATCATTCTCCTTCCTCAGGGCCTTCATACAAGCTGTACCTTCAAAATGGAATGCTTTTCCCTGCCATCTCATTTGACTAGCTTTTTGTCTTTCTTTAAGCCTCTGATGAAATAAAACTCATATTTTACGGCAAGACAAAAATTTAAGCATAAAATTTTTCTCTGCCCGTTTAGGCCTCCTCCCTCCCCTTTAATGTGTGTTGTGCATTCACGTTTACCAGATCTCCTTAGGAGATACCATTCCCTCTTAATCTTGTAAAGGGTCATGATGACCCATTACTTGCTTTGTACATGCAGATCTGGATCGTGTAAACTGACAATATGTCATTTGATGTATAACTTTTTGTCTCAAAAATGTATAACTGTGCTTTGACCTCTAATGGGTGGAACAGTCCTCAGAGCTTTCTAAAAGACTGTCTCCCAAGTTATAATCCTCAGGTTGGCTCGAATAAAATTTTCCATTCTTTTCTTTTTTTTTATTTATGGCTGTGTTGGGTCTTCGTTTTTTTTAAAGAAATTCACGTTCTTTTATTTATTTATTTATTTATTTATGGCTGTGTTGGGTCTTCGTTTCTGTGCGAGGGCTTTCTCTAGTTGCGGCAAGCGGGGGCCACTCTTCATCGTGGCGCGCGGGCCTCTCATTATCGGGGCCTCTCTTGTTGCGGAACACAAGCTCCAGACGCGCAGGCTCAGTAATTGTGGCTCACGGGCCCAGCTGCTCTGCAGCATGTGGGATCTTCCCAGACCAGGGCTCGAACACCGTGTCCCCTGCATTGGCAGGCAGACTCTCAACCACTGCACCACCGGGGAAGCCCCTCCATTCTTTTCTTAGATCGACTGTTGGTTAACTTTTTGGTCAATGCCTCAAATATGGCTTCCTCAGCTTAAAGATTAGCTCCTCAGAGAGGTTTTCCCTGACAGTTCTATTGAAGCTAAGACCCTCCTTATGATCTCCATCTCAGCCCCTTATTTTACAACGAAAAGAAATGATCACTATGTTTTACATATAAACTGATGTAAGAAAATAGAATATATTTACTGCTAAAAATGAGATGAAGAAGTACATTGACATATCTTTTAAAAATACACTATAAAAGAAAAATGGTCCCAAACCTGGATGGGGAAGAAATTAGCATTCCTAATAAAATGCTTAAGGAGTTTTTTAAAATTTAACTGGTTAGAACTTATTCTAGAAAAACCAGTCACCTATCAGTTTAACTGAGTAGAGTGACCTAAATGAACATTCTTTTATATTCGATCTAAAAATGATTAACCTATTTTCCTATAAAATAAATAACATCTTATAGTATCTTTACGTGCTATATTTGTTCATAACTTGTTTCTGGTCTTTTCCTTGCACTAGACCATAAGCTGTGAAACTGTAAGCTCCAATAGGACAGAGACCAGGTTTGTATTACTTATTTCCAGGAAAAATTAGCACAGTACCTGGTAAATAGTGGGAGTTGCCGTGATATTTGTTAAATTAATCAGTAATAAGTGAGTGAGTAAAATTTAAATGTGTGCCCATTTATAGAGTAGATACATTTAAATAAAAATTAGTGTGAATCTCCTCTTTTCTTGTGGTGGGATTCAGGACAAGTTACCCCAAAATGTGGCACCTTGGCTTTTGAATATTTTAAACTGAAGGGGTTTGAGAAAAACGGCAGAAGCAGTAAGGTCACACTGACCTTCCCCTTGCCCTTCTCCCCTGAAACTTGTCAGAAAACCCTCAGGTAAGAGATGCCCTCCTGAAACGGAGCAGGACCCTATGGTCCTTGCCCCCCACATCCTCCACTTGCCTTTTGTCTGTGGAAAAACTTTAGCCAAAGAATAAGTTTAATCAGAGAAATGAGAAAATGCAGAAGCAAATAAAAACAGTCTAACAAGACTAAATAATAATAGTTTAGTCATTAAGCATAGTCAAGGACCTTTAGTTCCTTCTCAAGGGCTATAGATAATATTCTGAGCCATATCCTGTGAGTTGTTTTACAGTTATTGAAACATCCACCAGGTGGAAGGAGTTAACTACATGATGACCAGACTGTAGCCATGACATAAGCTGCCACAATTCCGAGAACTTGCCTCAAAGAAATGGAAACAAACCGACCCTGGAACTGAAGATTAACTGTACTTAAAACAATCAAAATGACGCTGGTCAGACCACTGCATGACCAATTTCAAGACGACTGTCAGAGCTGACTGTTGTGGTTCTGCTGTAGCCCCCTCCTTCCGTCTATAATCGCTCTTGCCCCCTGATTGTCGGGGGCGAGGGGGAGTCTGCCTTTGGACAGGAGTCCAACCCCTCCACCCCCCAAGTTGCCACAACCAAAATAAAGCAAACTTTCCTTTCCACCAACCTTGCCTATTTATTGGCTTTTGAGCAGCGAGCAGCCGGACCGCACTTTTGGTTACACTCCCTGTACCTGGAGGAAAGGAGCATCCTTACCTCTTGAGACAAAGCGATCTGAAGAAGACTCCTAACAGACAGAACTTGCTAATTTTTGCTCAATTTACGACCCTTACTTCATACTCCTTATCCTATCATATTTCTACACAACTGCCCACACTTCATCAAACCTAGCATAAGTATACACAGGTCTGGTTTTTTTGGGTTTTCATTTCCATATGAAGGTTCCATGTCACACAAAACTTATATTAAATTTGTATTCCTTTCTCTTGTTAATCTGTCTTTGTCAGTTTAATTTTCAGACCCAGCAGGAGACCCTAAGAAGGTTGAGGAAAACTTTTTCCTCCCCTACACTTGTGAAAAATAAACATGAAAAGAAAAGAGTCCCTTTTTCTCTCTCCAACCTGTAACATGAGCATACTTGACATTCCTTGGCCCCTGGGAGGCCACTCTCAAATGTCATCTCATCCAAACAACAGGAATCCCACTGCAAAAATATTGGTGAATAATAATTTTTTACCGAAGGTTTCATGGGAGACAGAGAGGTGGTTATGTAATATACCACAGCAGCATCTTTTAAAAAAAAAAAACTTTTAATTTTATATTGGAGTATAGTTGATTAACAATGTTGTGTTAATTTCAGGTGTACAGCAAAGTGATTCAGTTATATATACACATGTATCTGTTCTTTTTCAAATTCTTTTCTCATTTAGGTTATTATATAATACTGAGCAGAGTTCCTTGTGCTCTACGGTAGGTCCTTGTTGGTTATCCATTTTAAATATAGCAGGTGCATACGTGTCAATCCCTAACTCCCTAACTATCAGCAGCATCTTTTAAATACCTACCTGAACACTTCTCTCTCCCTGAAGTTTCTCCGGCATCAGTCTCTTGTCTTTCTCATTTCTCTTTCTCAAATCCATTCAACCTCCCTCCCTGTCTTCGTAAATTTATTTATTTATTTATTTATTTATGGCTGCGCTGGGGCTTCGTTGCTGAGCGCGGGCTTTCTGTAGTTGTGGTGAGCCGGGCTACTCTTCGTTGCAGTGCACAGGCTTCTCATTGCGGTGGCTTCTCTTGCCACCCTTGTGGCACATGGGCTTAGTTGCTCCAAGGCATGTGGGATCTTCCCGGACCATGGCTCGAACCTGTGCCCCCTGAATCGGCAGGCGGATTCTTAACCACTGTGCCACCAGGGAAGTCCCCCCTCCCTGCCTTTGACACTCTCATTTCTCCTTCTTCTCCTCTTTCTCCCCAAGTTCTTTGCCTTTGGGTCTCTTCCCATTTCTAGAGTGGAACAGGTGGCCCTCTTTTGTTTTTGTTTTTTGTCTTATTTTATTTATTTTTATTATTTTTGGCTATGTTGGGTCTTCGTCGCTGCCCACGGGCTTTCTCTAGTTGCGACGAGCGGAGGCTACTCTTCGTTGCGGTGCGCAGGCTTCTCATTGTGGTAGCTTCTCTTGTTGCGGAGCACGGGCTCTAGGCTCACAGGTTTCAGTAGTTGTGGCATGCAGGCTCAGAGTTGTGGTGCACAGGCTTAGTTGCTCTGCAACATGTGGGACCATCCTGGACCAGGGATCAAACCCGTGTCCCCTGCATTGGTAGGCGGATTCTTAACCACTGCACCACCAGGGAAGTCCCCAAGTGGCCCTCTTTTGACTTCTTCAGTTGACATCCCTACCTCCTCAGTAGGTACTCTGAAGGCTTTCCATCCTTAATAGAAGATGGGAGAGAGGAAGGGATGGCAAATAACTGATTCGTTTTCTTTTTCTTTTTCATATTCCTTCTGTGTGAAATTGCAAAAAGTGAGAAATTGAGTATGCAATACAGTAGAGAAAACAACGAAATATGAAGCCTGCACCTAAGGGATCCACAGGGACAATCATTTGTACCAAATGGATCGTCAGTTGGGCACTAAAAGGATTAAGTGATTTGTCTTGGCTTTTGTACTTCATTAATGCCAAAATGGCTAGTTTATAAGTCATTAACGGGTCAACAGGTAAGGCTTCTCTGTGTAACTGTTAGGGAACCATTGTCCAAAACTGCCTGCCCTGGCCAGGCATGATAATAACCACTGCGTGAGTTGTCTCACTACAGGAGGTCCCGATAAGAACAGGGAACTGACAAGCTGTTGCCAACCGGAAGAATTTGGGAGGGGTCAAAAGGAAGGAGGAGATGCCAGCCCATAATATGTCCTGCCAACCTCCCAGAAACCCCCCTGCTGGAAACCATTTTGACTGAGAGATGCCCATACCGCCAGGAAGGGCCTTGAATCGGACCAAATATGGGCCCAGGCAAGATGATTGGCCAGAGACAACCGGGAAGGCTAACCCCGCTAACCAGAAACCCTGAGGCTGCAAGCCACGCGGCAGAACAGTTCTCCTGGGTTCCCTTACCCTGCTGCTCTCCACTTGAGCACCCCTCTCCAATAAAGTCTTCTGTGTGTTAGTATGTGTGTCTCCTCAGACAATTCATTTCCAAGTGTTAGACAAGAGCCCACTCTCGGGCCCTGGAAGGGGTTCCCCTTCCAGTAACATAACTTCTAAAAGAATGCATTACAAATAACCTCTGTATGATTAACTCACTTAATCCCTTCTCATTTAAGGTGTCTTTTATTGTCTTCCAGATGCAATTTTTTTCCAATAAAAAAATGTATTACTAAATCCTTCACTGAACTAGTAAGTGCTTGAGATACAATAGGCCTCCTGCACGTCTTCCTTCCTTTTGCCAATGTGGGCTACCAATTACAGGAATGTAGGTCTAAGGACACTGGAGAAGAAATTTTCAGACTCAGACCATTCAAACAAATGATTAATGTCCAACCAAGAGCTCATTCTATATGGGACAAAAATAGATGGAATGTGTTATTTGTGGTTCAGCTTGGCTTGCTTTTTTTTGACAGCACAGAACTGATTTCATTTTTATATCCTGCTCTTTTCTCTACAGTGACTTAGAAACATAGGTTATAGAAACTTTCAAAAGAGTTATCTGTTATTTCCAGTGGCCCCAAATGGATATTTAAAAGGGTCTAAAAGCAAAATAGACTGCAGGGACTTCCCTGGTGGTGCAGTGCTTATGAATCCGCCTGCCAACGCAGGGGATATGGGTTCGAGCCCTGGTCCAGCAAGATCCCACATGCCTCGGAGCAACTAAGCCCCTGTGCCACAGCTACAGAGCCTGCACTCTAGAGCCCGTGAGCCACAACTACTGAGCCAGCGTGCCACAACTACTGAAGCCCGAGGCCCAGAGCCTGTGCTCTGCAACAAGAGAAGCCACTGCAATGAGAAGCCTGCACACCGCAACGAAGAGTAGCCCCTGCTCGCCACAACTAGAGAAAGCCCACGTGCAGCAACGAAGACCCAACGAAGCCAAAAATAAATAAATTAATTTTAAAAAAAAAAGCAAAATAGACTGCAATTCACTGTAGTGCTGTTTTCAGTATAATTTGAATCTTTTTTTTTTGTTAAAGACACACACTTTTTACACTGATTATAAAATAAATATATATCTATTGTGAAAATTTATATCATCAGTAATCCCAAACCCCAAAAGTAATGACTATTGACATTTTGGGATATTTTCTTTCAGTCTTTTTTCTACAGATCGGATCAGTTTCAAGGGCATGAGACCTATGCAGTCACAGAGGACTCATGTTCAGAAGGGTCCTACATTTGGCTTAAGACTCTACTGTTCCTATCTTGAAATTATTGATAATTTTTGAACAACAGGTTCTGCATTTTCATTTTGTACTGGATCCTGCAAATTATGTGGCCCGTTCTGTCTATAAATGTTTATGCACACACTGATTGTATATACATATACATATATTACATGCATGTATACAATATATTTATAATCTGTCATTAAAATTCTAGAATTCTTTGCAATTTTTTTCTTTTTTAAAAATTTTTATTGGAGTATAGTTACTTTATTTCATTTTATTTTTATTGGGGTGTAGTTGTTTTACAATGTTGTGTTAGTTTCTACTGTACAGCGAAGTGGAGTTCCTTGTGCTATACAGCAGGTTCTTATTAGTTATCTATTTTATACATATTAGTGTATATATGTCAATCCCAATCTCCCAATTCATCCCACTGCAATTTTTTGGCCACACCACGCGGCATGCGGGATCTTCGTTCCTCAACCAGGGATCGAACCTGTGCTCCCTGTTGTGGAAGCACAGTCTTAACCACTGAACCACCAGGGAAGTTCCTGCAAATGTTATTTTTAATATTTGAGTAATATTTCATCATATGGAAACATAATCACTTATTTAATTATGTTCCTATTTTTGGTACCTAGATTGTATAAAATTTTATACTGTTATAAATAAAGATGAGGAACATCTTTTTATATTATTTTAAAAATGTATTTCTAATTATTTCCTTAAAATAACATCCCAGAAGTAAAACTGAAGGGATAAACAGATTTGAACATTTTTGGAACTTTGTATTTAAATTGGCAAATAGCTTTCCAGAAAGAATACTATTACCAGAAGAGTGTAAGAAACTCCCTCTTCATATCCTCAACAGCAAAAAATATTATAATTTAAAAATATTTGGGGGACTTCCCTGATGGCACAGTGGTTAAGAATTCACCTCTCAATGCAGGGGACACGGGTTTGATCTCTGGTCTGGACAAATCAGACCAGAAAACCATGCGTCACAACTACTCGAGCCACAGCTACTGAGCTCATGCTCTGCAACTACTGAAGCCCACGCACCTAGAGCCTGTGCTCCGCAGCAAGAGAAGCCACGGCAATGAGAAGCCCGCGCACCGCAAGGAAGACACAGCGCAGCCGAAAAATAAAATAAAATAAAATAAAATAAAATAAAATAAAATAAAATAAAATAAAATAAAACAAGAAGTTTTTGGCAATCAGAGCTGTTAAAAAAAATAATTTGGTAGTTGAATAAGTTAAAATGTTATCCATTTATCTTAATTTATGTTTCTTTGACTACTGGTAAAGGAAATTTTAAACAATATATATTTATTAGTCATTTTTATTTTTATTTTTTGGAATTGCCCCAGAATGCAAACTTCTCATTATGGTTTTTAAGACCGTTGTGTCCTCCCACTCCGGCTTTATCTTCCACCGCTTCGCTCCTTCTCACCCCCACCCAAATCTATTCTAAGCTCCAGCTATACTGAAATTTATTCAGTTCCTATAAGTTGTCATGCTTTCTCTTGCTTCTGGCCCTTTAAATATTCTGCATACAGTTTCTGGACATCTCTTCCTATATCTCTTTTTCTGGTTAGCTTCTATTTGTCCCTCAGCTCTCAACTTAAATATAACTTCCCTTGAAAGCCTTCCTTGAACCTCAAATTAGGTTGGGTGCCCCCACTAGAGGCCAACCCTGCCTCTTCTTTTTAAAATAAACTTATTATGTTGAAATAATTTTAAATTTATAGAAGAGCTTACAAGGATAGTAGAGTTCCCATATACCCTTCACCCAGCTTCCCCTAATAATAACATCTTACATAATAGTGTACGTTTGTCAAAACTAAAACAGGAAAACAGATACGATACTATTAACTAAACTACAGACTAATTTTTCCACTAATGTTCTCTTTCTGTTCCAGGATCCAATTTAGGAGACTACACTGCATTTAGGGATCTTAGTTCCCCGACCAGGGATTGATCCTGGGCCCTCGGCAGTGAAAGCGTGGGGTTGTAACCACTGGATTGCCAGGGAAGTCCCTAGTCTGCTGTACTTCTTATGTTTTAGTACTTTATATTTTATTCCAATTGCATCCCCTTCTAGAATATAAGTTCTGTGAGAGCAGGGACTATGTATTTTTCACCACTGCATCCCCACATTCTTACAATATCCATAGTAAGTAGGTGACATATATGAGTGAGTATAAGGCAAGATTTTTCTTAAAGAATCTTCCAGAAAGAGGGCAAACCACCTTCCACTTAAGTTCTTAGAAAATCTCTTATATTGTGGTATATTTTCTCAATGATTTTACTCAAAACTATAAAATACCGTTCAAGGAACACACATCAGCCTGAAATGACCTCATTAAATGCTGGATGCTTGTAGAGATATTCTGTTGGAATCAGTAAAAATGCAGGCAAAACCATTTAAAAACATTTGGTTATCCACATTTTGGGGGTTGCGACCTCAGAGTTGCAAGGGCTGGATGTCCTTATAAACAAGGCTTTTAAAAGGAGATGGAGATAAAAAAAAAGGAGATGGAGACTGAAGGACAAAGGCTTCTTATAAAGTTCACTTTAAAGAGCAATGCAGGACTTCCCTGGTGGCGCGGTGGTTAAGAATCCACCTGCCAATGCAGGGGACACAGTTTCGAGCCCTGGTCCTGGAAGATCCCACGTGCCGTGGAGCAATTAAGCCCGTGAGCCGCTGAGCCTGCGAGCCACAACTACAGAAGCCCGCGCACCTAGAGCCCGTGCTCCGCAACAAAGAGAAGCCACTGCAATGAGAAGCCCGGGCGCCGCAACCAAGAGTAGCCCCCGCTCCCCGCAACTGAAGAAAGCCTGTGCGCAGCAACGAAGACCCAACGCAGCCAGAAATAAAATTAATTAATTAATTAATTAAAAAAAAAAAAAGAATTGACCACCTAACCCGGTGAAGACCATTCAACTCTTCAATTCTGGGGTCAAATACCTGTCCAGGTTAAGTGAAATCTTATTTGGAGATCCTCATTCTTAGATGTCTTATCAATCAAGATAATCATCAATAATTGACATCTGCTGTCTCATTCTCTGAGAAGTCTTTCATCTCTACATAATTTCAACCTGATATTTACCACATGAGAATTCTCCTCTTGAGCTCTCTTGGCCAGGGTCCCTTTTCAGACTTTCCAAGTTCTTCCCCTGGTTAAGGACACCCTACATAGAAATGAGGGCTCACTTCCCAGTATTTGTATCTGACATAGAGAAGGAACATAACTCTGTGCAGCATGTAACTTCGTGAAATCTTCTTGGAGAATAAAATTTTTCTTCTCTGAATCTCATTCATTTCTGTAGCTTGTATACCTCTTGTAAGCATGAGGAGTAGTCTACAGGCAGTTATATAGAAGGAACTGCCGGCTCTCTGTACTTCATGAAACCTGTTTGGGAAGTAAAGCTGAATTAACATCAATTGTATCTCCCAGGGGTACAATGCTCTGTACAATGTGTCCTGCCTATAATTTGCTTGGAGAAATTTGTTATCAGAAGTTGTGTCTTGCTCAGAGAAGCCACAATGCTCTACATCTCCCAGGCTACTTCTTTACTCCCTGGCCACAGGCTTGACCTGGAGTTCTAATCCTAAAGAAATGTTCATTCCCTAAATACCCCAGTCACATCTTCTTTCTCTTTCTTCCTGAAGGTCGTCATAGCTGTCTATTCAAAAGAGCACGGAGTTGTTTTGTTTTTTTTTTTAATAAATTTATTTTATTTATTTATTTATTTTTGGCTGCGTTGGGTCTTCATTGCTGCATGTGGGCTTTCTCTAGTTGCGGCGAGCGGGGGCTACTCTTCACTGTGGTGCACGGGCTTCTCACTGCGGTGGCTTCTCTTGTTGCGGAGCACGGGCTCTAGGCGTGCGGGCTTCAGTAGTTGTGGGTCTCGGGCTCTAGAGCACAGGCTCAGTAGTTGTGGCGCACAGGCTTAGTTGCTCCGTGGCATGTGGGATCTTCCCGGACCAGGCCTCGAACCCGTGTCCCCTGCATTGGCAGGCAGATTCTTAACCACTGCGCCACCAGGGAAGCCCCATAGCACAGAGTTTTAAAAAAACCCTCCCTACTGTGTTTTTTTTCCATAACAATTATTATCATCCAGCATAATAAATGTTATTTGTTCCCAGGATTTATTGTATGTTTCCTCTCACTAAAATGCACGCTCCCGGACTTCCCTGGTGGTCCAGTGGTTAAGACTCTGAGCTTCCAAAGCAAGGGACGTGGGTTTGATCCCTGGGAACTAAGATCCCACATGCTGCAGGGTGCAGCCAAATAAATAAATAAATTTAAAAAATGCATGCTCTCTAATGCAGGAATTTTTGTCTGTTTTATTTACTGTTGTAGTCCTAGTGCTTAGAAAAGTGCTTAACACATAGTAGGGGCATAATAAATATCTGTTGATAAAATTAGTGATGCCCAACCTATAGAACAAAGGATATATTCAAGATTAACTATATCGTGTATAGGGTTTAATGCAGTTTGTCATTTCAAATTGTGAAACAAAATTCTCAAAGTTACACACACACACACACAAAACAACCCACTACTTTGGAAGAGAATGTACACATGTGGAAGAAATGAGGTGCGGAATTAGGGAATTTTGACTAGAAATACCACGGAGGAGTGAGCACTTGGGGACAGGCTAGATATAGCTATATATCACACATGCAGCTTGGGCTTGGTTGCTAGAAATAATTGCCCTGAATAACTTCTGGGAGTTTCTGCCATCCATGATCTTCTTGGCTTCACCTGTCCCTGGGGCTCGGCCACTTGGCTTGCTTCCTTGCCAGAGAGGTTTTTAGGAGATACTAGCAGAGTCAGGGTTTTATAACCATGGGAATGGGGCAAGGCAGCCTCCTGAGGGTGAGGAGTGGGGTGCAACAGCAGTTTCAGGAAGCTGGTTCCACCTGACTGGACCCAGGCAGGCTCTAGTTTCCCCAGGGGTCTCTTGGAAAAGCAGGTAACTCAGAAATGCATGGGAGATTAATTGTTTGCCCGTTTTTCCTGTCCTTCAACAGATTGTTCTGAGGCCCATACGTCCTCTCCAGAGAGGTCCCAGTCAACCAAGCAACCAGTTGTGTCTCTTTGAGAAGCTATGGCCCTTTCCTCCTTACTCTTCCTTCCCTGGAATTGCACTCAACTCCCCTCTCCACCCGTACCCTATGCGCCATAAAAATGAACTCGCTAAGCTTTGTCTCAGGCTTTGTTTTCTAGAAAACCCAGGCTAGGCCATAAAGAAGAGGGAGTACTTGTCATAATTCAGTTTCAAAAAGATTACACTAAACCATAGACATGTCTTAGCGTTCAAGTCCTTCTGTGCTGCTTATGGCAAGGAAAGTATGTTTCAACTTCAAAATAGTTAAAATATTACTATTGTCGACTTTAAAAAAATGCGCAATGTGAGAGTGGCGAGTTAAGTTTTATTTGGGGCCAAATGAGGACTGCAGCCCGGGAGACAGCATTTCAGATAGCTCTGAGAAACGGCTCCAAAGAGGTAGCGGGGGAAGGTCAGTATATATGCGATTTTGGTGAAGGCGGAGTACATGCAATCGAGCACATATTTTTTTTGTACAGGGTTTCTGCCAGTCCCGAGGAGCAGTGGTCACCATAAAGGATTTTAGTGCTTTTCTAGATATGAGGAGATATAAGAATTGGGCTCATAAAATTAGCTCCTGAAAATATCTATCTGAAGACCTGTTCTGCCAATTTTTCCCAGAGCACAGAGGGCCTCATTTCTGCTCTCCACCTGAACTTCTTTCAGGGGGTGTTGACAGTCAGCAGCTGCAGCAGCATATGATTTAATCCTTGTAGAGGTAGAAGGCAAGTGCCAATGGCAAGTGCCAGTTTGTAGTTGACACTATCTAGCAAAAGTCAAATAACCATAAAGTAAAAAATTGGTAGAATTTCAAATGAAGACTGAAAGACATGGAGATGAGTTATTGTAGCCAGAAAAACTTGTTTAAAATTTATTCATTCACTCAACAAAAAATATAAAGTACTAATCTAGGTGCTGGAGATACAGTAGCAAACAAGACATATGGACTCTTCTTCCCCAAGGAGCTTAAATACTACTGGAGGAGACAAATGATAGACAAAGAAATATTTAATATAATATTTGTCAGATGTAATGTCAGATGGTAATAAATGAAATGAGGAAAAATAAAGAGCAGGGGATGGATAGAGAGTAATGAAATACTCTTTTAGGTATCATGGTCAGGGAAGGCCTCTCTGTGAAGAAAACCTAAGCAGAGACTTTCATGAAGTCAGAGAGGGATGCATGGGAAATTGCAAGGACTGGCACCCAGCTCTGCATGCTCATAAGCTATTTGTTAGATTAGCTTTGAACTGAGAACAAATTAAACAGAGTAAGGGAAGGAGAAGTTTCTGCCTTTCCTTTTTATCTCAAAATCATCTATCTAAGCCTGAACCTCTTCTAAATTCCTCTTGGTGGCTAGTTGTTTTTTTTAAATTAATCAACTTATTAGAAGTCGAAGATACTTCACTGCAAGATTGTTTCTAATCTTTTCTGGCCCCGTTATCGCTATTTATTTATGCATCTCATATCCATGTAAAATAATATACACTTTGAAAGCAAAGTCTATATATTTCCGGCATTATATTTCCTGAAATACCTTGTGTGGTGCCTATCACAGAGTCAGCAAATACTTATTTGTCGAATTTAAATTTTTATTTTTATTACCATAAGTACTACTGGGGACAAAATCATCTGACTTCTTAAAATTCCTAAATCACAAATAAATGTTTAGTTTAGCCTCTTTGAAACTATATTTATGCATGCACTGATTTAAAAAAATAAAATATGTGGTCTTGGACCAGTTTACCTAACCTCTCTAAGCCTCAGTGTACTGTAGGGCAAATACAAATAATAATTCTTATTTCACAGAACTTGTTGGTGCAAGAATTAAAAAAGGAACATAAATCATCTAGGATAGGACCAGACACATGGTAGTGTTTAAT
Organism: Eschrichtius robustus; assembly: GCF_028021215.1. Lineage (NCBI taxonomy): Eukaryota > Metazoa > Chordata > Mammalia > Artiodactyla > Eschrichtiidae > Eschrichtius > Eschrichtius robustus. Next base: position 42,251,304 of record NC_090843.1, read on the forward strand.
AAGTTTTTGGTAACCAAGATATAAGGAATTTTCAAGGTTAATCTAGACCAGGTTATTTGATCATGTAAAGAATGTGCTAGTTTTTTGTTAACAGCATTTGTTATTAGTTATTTCCCATAATGAAACCATGATATTCTCACAAGATTCTTTCTTTAATCACCTTTATTGAGGTATAATTTCTATGCAATAAAATTAATCAATTTTCAGCGTATAGTCTTTGAAGAATGCATACAGTTGTGTAATCACCCCCACAAACAATATGTAGAATACTAACATCACTGTCAAAGGTTCCCTTACACCGCCTTTGCAGGAAGTTCCATCCTTCTACCTCCAGACCTGGCAACCACGGATTTGTTTTCGGCAAAAGATACTCTGCATTTATTAAGCAAATAATTATGAAGTCTTTCTATTTGGAAGTCCTTTAGCTAGACACTTCATAGAATACAAAGATAAGTAAGACAGTGTGTGTCCTTAAATAGCTTAAAATCTAGTCTAGTTTTATGTAATTTTGAGATTACTTGTCTACAAATAATGTGGGACTGAATTTTAGTAGTATGCCTACTAAAAAGGAATAGGAAGAACAAATATTGCAAATGATTCCCTTACTTTTTAGAACACTGAATGAGAACAGGTACCTTCACGAATGCCACTAATTATGATTTCTTTAAAAAGGCACAAATTTGTGATTGCATGATGATCCAGATAATTATTAAAAAGTAAATTGTTTTTAAAATTAAGTAACAAATGGACTTCCCTGTTGGCGCAGTAGTTAAGAATCCTCCTGCCAATGCAGGGGACACGTGTTCGAGCCCTGGTCCGGGAAGATCTCACAGGCCGCAGAGCAACTAAGCCCGTGTACCACAACTATTGAGCCTGCGCTCTAGAGCTTGCGAGCCACAACTACTGAGCCCGCGTGCCACAACTACTGAAGTCCGTGTGCCTAGAGCCTGTGCTCCGCAACAAGAGAAGCCCCCGCAGTGAGAATCCCGTGCACCACGACGCAGAGTAGCCCCCGCTCATGGCAACTAGAGAAAGCCCTGTGCAGGGCAACGAAGACCCAACGCAGCCAAAAATAAATAAATAAATAAATTTATTTTTAAAAATAAAATAAAATAAAATTAAGTAACAAACATACCAGAAAAAAGTGCAGAAATCGTAAGTGTGCAGCTTGATCTTTCCAGGTTATTTAATGTCAACCTAGACCAACTCTCTGACCAATGCAGTAAAAAGGCAACATCCTAAAGCCTTTTGGTTTAGGTAGGATAATTACATCGTTGAAAAAAAGAAAGAGATAAGAGAATAATGTTCTGCAAAGGCTCACAAAGAATTGTGGGATGGCAAAATGAATGGAGAAAATGGATGGCACATTAAAATTCATGAGGAAATGCCAGTTAAATTCCATGAGTAACAAAGCGATTATTGTGCAGGATAGGGTTTTTCTTTCATCACTACAGAAAGACACAAAATCATTATTGTGATCTGCCACGTGGTTTTCCTTTGTTATTAGTTGCTGGGACTGCCCTATTAAATGTTTCGTGTTACCCAGGGGAACGGTCACAGTGGTGAGGAATGGTGGTCTCAGTGCACGTGGCTTTCTATGGTTCTAATTGTAAGTGCAATTAGACCAGAGGAAAGGAACAAATTAAAAAGAAGGGCAGAACGGCTGGGTGGGCATTTTCTTGTGATTACAAAGAACCGAGTCTATCCTTAACCTTACTGCCCCTTGCTTCCCGCTTTACACCTGCCAATTCCAGAACAGGCGAAGCTGGTATTTGCATTTGGAGCCTCCTTGGCCAATACAATGGGGACTACAGGTAATTTCAAAAGCGGTAATACATGCAAATTGAGGAGAGGTATTAACATCAGGAGAAAAAACAATCTGGAAAAAGAATCCTTTAAAGATGTGTGTAGAGGGGTCAAAATTTTATCCGCAGTATAATTTCAATATGCACAGAAAACGCTGTTCTTTATTTTCTTTGATGGACCTAATTTTCCTTGCAAACTTCCATACTGGGAGGGAAAAAACCCCCAAAACTTTAAGCTTGTCAATTCAAAGTAACTTTTTTTTCCAGTTTAAATAATAGTCACTTTTGAATAATATGTTTTCTTTTGGGTAGGTGCAAAAATCTTTCACATTTCTTTCCCCTTACCCTTGCTTCTCTTCAAAATAGTGTCTAGATGTATAGAAGGATTTGTGACCTAGTGGTGGCAAGGAGAGGGGAGGCCTCAGATCTCTGTGCGGTCTCAGGATGCAAGTTTGTCCCTGTGGCAGAACAGCATCTCTGTTGACTGGTGGCCATTGAAGGCCCCTTTGAGATGTAGCGGGTCTCACCTGGCCTTTGGGCAGTGTGCTGGTATCATCACTGGGTCTGTGTTTTAGGCCATTTGCTCTATACACTGCATGCAGGGCACTCAAGACACAGGGGACTAACTCCTCTTTCCCCTTTCAGGGCCACCATTCACCTTCCACTCCCTCTCTCTCTCTGAACAGGCTTTCTCTACATCCTCCTGCTTCGCTAGAAGGAGGTGGGCACTGGATGGCTCCATCTTAATGGCAGACAGGAGTGATCCTAATAGGCTAAGTTGTCTTCCCCTGCAAGACAATTGGGAACTGGGGGTTTACAAAATATTTATTTTTCCCAAATATTGTTCCAATTTCTTTTTGAAGAAGCATGGCAAATGCTCCTTAATTATATATGCCATAGTGTTCAAAAATTATGACCACCTAGGAGAGACAAAAGAAATTTGTGATTTCATATTTTAGGCTGCTTATTATTTAAGCCTTTTATGAAAACAGAATTTCAAAAAGACTTTCAAAAAATTTCTGTTTGAACCTTGAGATAGGTTACTTTAAAGAAGAGTGCATTCCAGTTCTTATTTGGAGGACTTTAATCCCATTTCTTTTTTGTTTGGCCCTTTCTTCTCTTCTCTGTCTTCTCCAGCATCAAAGGTTCATCTAACTCTCCCAATGACAAAAGACCCACAATTGCCTTGAACCTATGGATGGTCAGAAAAACAAAAACATGGAAGCACCAAAGTTCCCGTAGGAAGTGTGTACCTTTTACGTGCTTCTATTTCTTTCCTTCCTTTGAAAACTACTGAACCTTTGTGAGGAGAGTGTTTTGGATGCATCATAATATGAACAGAAATACAGTCTTGGGGGGCTTCCCTGGTGGCGCAGTGGTTGAGAAGCTGCCTGCCAATGCAGGGGACACGGGTTCGAGCCCTGGTCTGGGAAGATCCCACATGCTGCGGAGCAACTGGGCCCGTGAGCCACAACTACTGAGCCTGCGCATCTGGAGCTTGTGCTCCACAAGAGAGGCCACGACAGTGAGAGGCCCGCGCACCGCAATGAAGAGTGGCCCCCGCTCGCCGCAACTAGAGAAAGCCCACGCACAGAAACGAAGACCCAACACAGCCAAAAATAAATAAATAAATAAATTAATTAATTAATTTAAAAAAAAAGAAATGCAGTCTTGGATCTCAAGGATCTTCTACCTTCAACTTCTCTGCAGTAGAGGGTCAAAGGGATAACCAGGAAGACATGTGACATGGTATATTGTCTCTCCTATAAGCTATGTTCACAACTGATGTGGAAAAGACAACTTTGCTGTCTCCTTCAATGTCCTCATAACCAGTAAGATGTTTATAAATATTTAATTATTGATTTGCACAAATAGGCTTATTTATTGAGATATTTCTGAAATGTTTTGAGAGTTTTTAATGTAGAGTTAATATGTCAGATATATAGAAAAGTATAGAAAATAACATGATAAGCATTTCTGTACTGAACAGCAAATCTTTTTTGTTTCTTTTGTTTTGTTTTTAGGCTGCATTAAGCAGCATGTGAGATCTTAGTTCCCCCACCAGGGATCGAAATCGTACCCCTTGCAGTGGAAGAGCAGAGTCCTAACCACTGCTCTGCCAGGGAAGTCTCTTAACAGCAAATCTTAACATGTTGCCATATTTGTTTCAGATCCTTTTAAAAGAAATAAAAATTAAAAATACAGTTGAAGCAACCATCCCATCATCTCGTTCCCTTTCCTACTTACCACAGGCAACCAGTGTCCAGAAGTTAGTATGTATCCCATTTTTTAAATAATTTTACTACATAGATATGTGTCCATAAGCAATGTTATTATTTTTTGTGTTTAAAATTTTATTTAAATGTTATCATGCTGTAAGTACACTTTTGCAACTTTACTAATATAGTAGAGTTTATTTCTACTTTCTTATTTTGTGTTTTCTATTTATCATGCTTTTATTTTACTTCCTTTTCTATACTTTCCTGCCTTCTATTAAGTTACTGAGTTATCTTTTTCCCCACTTCTACTGGCTTGAACATTACACCTTAAAAAATATTAACCTTTATTTATTATGGGAATAAAAAGGATTTTCTCTGGTAAGCAGGTGGGGTTTCAGATTTATTTACATAAACATTTATGTGATACAGAAAAAGTATCGGAAAACAAACTATGCTATTTTCTTATAGGCTTACACATTTTGAAATCTATCTTTTCTTCACTGTAATTATATATAAGCTTTAAACTTTTTTTTGTTTTATTTATTTTTCCTTGGATTCTCTTTTGGTGAGAAGTTCATGGTTGTCAAGTATATTTTTTTCATAGTAGTAAAACTAACAAGAACTTAACTTTGCTTATGTTTTACATTTATATAACAATATACACTTCTTTCTTTTTATTCATTCAGTGTTTACCCTTAAATTTATAACATGCACACTCAACCAAGCCTATCGTCAGCCTCTTTCGAACAATATACAATCTTAGAAGCTTCAACCCTCCCATCATCTTTTTATTTTTTAAATTTATTTATTTTATTTTTTATTTATTTATTTTTGGCTGCCTTGGGTCTTTGTTGCTGGGTGCGGGCTTTCTCTAGTTGCCGCAAGTGGGGGCTACTCTTTGTTGCAGAGCTCGGGCTTCTCATTTCACTGGCTTCTCTTGTTGCGGAGCATGGGCTCTAGGCTTGTGGGCTTCAGTAGCTGTGGCATGCTGGCTCAGTAGTTGTGGCTCGCGGCTCTAGAGCACAGGCTCAGTAGCTGTGGAGCACGGGCTTAGTTGCTCCACGGCATGTGGGATCTTCCTGGACCAGGGTTCGAACCAGTGTCCCCTGAATTGGCAGGCGGATTCTTAGCCACTGCACCCACCAGGGAAGCCCCATTCATGTTATTATAGTAATTTGGTTTCACCTTTTCAAATACCCTCTCAACTTAGAAATAAGTATCAATATTTCTTTTTAACACTCAATATTAATTTAGATTTACCAGTATTTTTTACTAACTATTATGTCCACAATTAGTACTTATAGCCAATGCTTTTTCCTGGCTTCATTGTCCTTCATCTTGAAGTATATACTTGAGCATATTTTAAGCAACAATTTATTACTATTAAACTATTTTAGTATTTGTCTGAAAATAACTTCAGTCTCACTTTCAAATGATACTTTGAGTATAGACTTCTTGATTATTTTCCCTTAACAATACCTGTCATTCTATTGTCTTTCCTCTATTTTTATTGATGAGAAATCTGCTGATAATGTATTATTTTTCCCTTGTAGGAAATGTTTTTTATCTTGTTACTTTTAAGATTTTCTCTCCTTCTGTTGTGTTCTATGTTTCACTTTGTTTAGGTATATATCATTTTTATTTTTTCCTGTTTTTGGCTCAGTGATTATCTACTCAAATATTGCTTCTTTCCTATTTTGTTTATTCTATCACTCTGGAACTCCTTTTCAATATATATTGGGTCTTCTCAATTCTAGTCTCCATATCTCTTAATTTCTTTTTCATATTTTCCATCTCTTCATAGTTATGTGCTGCATTCTGAGTGATTTCCTAAGCTCTGTCTTCTTTTTTTTTTTTTTAATTTATTTATTTTATTTATTTATTTTTGGCTGCGTTGGGTCTTTGTTGCTGTGTGCAGGCTTTCTCTAGTTGTGGCGAGCGGGGGCTACTCTTTGTTGCGGTGCGCGGGCTTCTCATTGCGGTGGCTTCTCTTGTTGCAGAGCACTTGCTCTAGGCGCGCGGGCTTCAGTAGTTGTGGCACGTGGGCTCAGTAGTTGTGGCTCGCGGGCTCTAGAGTGCAGGCTCAGTAGTTGTGGCACACGGGCTTAGTTGCTCCGTGGCATGTGGGATCTTCCTGGCCCAGGGCTCGAACTCATGTCCCCTGCATTGGCAAGCGGATTCTTAACCACTGCGCCACCAGGGAAGCCCGCTCTGTCTTCTACTTTATGATTTTCTCTTGACTTATTTAAACTGTCCATGGACTTTTTAATTTCAATGAATATATTTTTAATTTTTTAATGTTTAATTTTATTATTTTTATAAACCTTCCTATTTGTTTTTGTAATGTTCTCTTGTTTCATTATTGATCTATTTTTAAAATCTTTTTAATAATTTAAAACATTTGTAAAGTTTTAATAAAAATAAAGTTAGTGACACATTCAATAAGGAGGCCACAAACAGTTGGCAGAAAGAGCAATGGCCTGAGATTTGGAAAGCTGTACCCTGGACTTTGCACTGCCTCTGTCTAGCTGTATGACCGTAGGCAAGTCACTGGAGATCTTAAGGTCCCAGTTTCCTCATCTCTAAAAGGGGGGCTGGCACTCTCTACAGTTTAAAAGTCCATAATTCTAGGTAGTGCAGAGATAGATAGTGTCATAGGAAAATACCTCAAAATTCTGACACTACTAAATGGAATGAAATGAGAGACAGAAAAACCGAGACACAAACTGCTCTTTTTATTTATTTATATATTTTTTCAGTTTTTTCCTTTTTTCATTTATTTAGATTTCACATATAAGGGATAGCATACAGTAATTGTCATTCTCTGTCTGACTTATTTAGCCTAATGTCTCAAGGTCCGTCCATGCTTTCAAACTTTTTTTTAATTCAAGTATAGTTGATTTACAATGTTGTGTTAATTACTGATGTACAGCAAAGTGACTCAGTTATAATATATATACATTCTTTTTCATATTCTTTTCCATTATGGTTTATCACAGGATACTGAATATAGTTCCCTGTGCTATACAGTAGGATCTTGTTGTTTATCCAAACTGCTCTTTTTAAATAGGGTGTAATAATTGGAAAGTAAAGTGAAAAAATTGAAAAACAAAAAGTTGAAAAAAACTCTCAAACAGGACCTATCACAGATTTTAACTGTATAATTTAAAAGTGTAAGTCTCTACTTCTGCTACATTTTTCTCCTATGAAGAAATGATGCTTGAACAATTGGACATCTATATGAAAAAAAGAACCTTGACCCATACCTGTACATATACAAAAATCAACTCAAAATGGATTATAAACCTAACTATAAAAACTTTAGAAGAAAACACATGAGAAAATCTTTGTGACCTTGGATTAGGCAAAGATTTCTTAGGTACCACCAAAAACACAGTCAAAAGAAAAAACACTGATAAATTGGACTTCATCAAAATTAAAAACTTCTCTTTGAAAGACACAATTAAGAAAGCTAAAAGGGGGCTTCCCTGGTGGCGCAGTGGTTGAGAATCTGCCTGCCAATGCAGGGGACACGGGTTCGAGCCCTGGTCTGGGAAGATCCCACATGCCGCGGAGCAACTGGGCCCGTGAGCCACAATTACTGAGCCTGCGCGTCTGGAGCCTGTGCTCCGCAACAAGAGAGGCCGCGACAGTGAGAGGCCCGCGCATCGCGATGAAGAGTGGCCCCCGCTTGCCGCAACTGGAGAAAGCCCTCGCACAGAAACGAAGACCCAACACAGCCATAAATAAATTTAAAAAAATAAATGTGATTTGAATAAAATATAAAATCTGGTTTAAAAAAAAAAAGAAAGCTAAATGGCAAGCCACAGACTAGGCCAAAATGTTTGCAAAACACATATCTGATAAAGGACTTGAATCCAGAATCCATAAGGAATTCTCAAAACTTAATAATAAAATAAGTAACCTCTCCCTCCCACACACAAGTGGGCAAAAGATTTGAACAGACATTTCACCAAAGATATGCAGACTACAAATAAATACATAAAATATGTTTAAAATCATTGTCATAGGGATATGCAAATTAAAATGACAATGACATACCACTACTACCTATTATTAGAATGGGTAAAACAAACAAACAGACAAACAAACTGAAAATATCAAGTCCTAGCAAGAATGCAGAGCAACTGGAATTCTCACACATGGCTGGTAGAAGCACAAAATAGACCAGCCACTTTGGAAAAAGGGTTTGGCAGTTTCTTGTAAACATACATTTATAATTCGACCCAGCAATTCCACTCCTAGGCATTTACTCAAGAGAAATGAAAACATATGGTCACTCAAAAAACTGTGTATGAATGTTTTTTTTTTGTTTTTTTTTTTTTAAGATTGAACACTTTATTTTTATTTTTATTTTGATTATGAAAGCTTGATGGTATTCACATTGCTTAATTTGTGTCATGCTTTATTTATTTATTTATTTACTTATGGCTGTGTTGGGTCTTCATTTCTGTGTGAGGGCTTTCTCTAGTTGTGGCAAGCGGGGGCCACTCTTCATCGCGGTGCACGGGCCTTTCACCACCGCGGCCTCTCCCGTTGCGGAGCAAAGGCTCCAGACATGCAGGCTCAGTAATTGTGGCTCACGGGCTTAGTTGCTCTGCGGCATGTGGGATCTTCCCAGACCAGGGCTCGAACCCGCATCCCCTGCATTGGCAGGCAGACTCTCAACCACTGCGCCACCAGGGAAGCCCTGTATGAATGTTTATAGTGATTTTGTGCATAATCACCAAAAACTGGAAACAACATAAATGTCCCTGAATTAATGAATTGATAAATTGTGGTACATCCATACGGCAGAATACTACTCAGCAATAAAAAGGATTACATTTTTAATACACACTACAACTGTATTTGACTACAGCTGAATACCAAAGTAATTATGCTGAATGAAAGAAGCCAGATCAGAAAAGAGTACATACTGTACGATTCCATTCATTTTGGAAGAGGCAAAACTAAAGAGACAGAAAACCAATTAGTGGTTGCCAGGGCCTAGAGGTGAAAGAAGTGATTGACTACAGAGGAGCACAAGGGAATTTGTTAGAATAATGTAACTGTTTTATATCTTTATTATAGTGGTGGTTACATATCGTATGCACTTGTCAAAATTCATAAAATGCATACAACTATACACTAAAAATGATGCTTTTTACTACTTGGAAATTATGCTTCAATAAACCTTACCACAACCCCAAACACTTATACACAGGCTCTATCACAGATTTTAATGGTCATACTTGAAAGTATAAGCTCCTTTCTTCCTCTTACGAGAAAATTGTATCATAAGTAAGAAATCAATAAGGACAATAAAAATTTAAAAATTTAAATGTAAAATACTTGCAATACAAAATCTGTATGCTTTGAAATAAGTAATATTAAATATGTACGGTATTTACTTGCTAGTAATTTCAATCTTTTTGATTTTACAAGTTAAATGTCAATGAAGTTTGTTTTTTTTTTTCTAGAGAAATAGTACTGTTTCATTTTTCCTTCAAATAATGTTGATGCTGAAGTTTCTCAAATAAACCCAGCTTGCCACCTTCAGGCAAATGAAAGATTTACAGAGACCGTCACCAGCGACAGAACATCAATTTTGCAGATTTCTCAATCATCCATAATTAATAATATCTTGGTCACCCTATTAGCGTCTGTGAGATTTCCTCTATCCAGAATCTTTCCCTGGCGTTTACTGAAATCTTTCCAACTTTCAAAGCTCAGTTCAAATGCCATTAACTCCAAAAAGTCTTTCCTCATCACTCTAGCTAGTTTTTCCTCCTTTAAATATTTAGCTCCTTGACTGCTTGCAGGTAGTGATAATCTCTTACACATATTTGTATGCCTCTTTATGGCTATTAAGAAGGGTGAATAATATGGTTGTGCATTCTAATATTTACTGAATGAACACATGAATGAATGAATGAATAGGAAGTTAGAGTACCCATTGAGCTTTTATTTGAAAGTTCCTATTTTACTGATAGAATAATGGGAATGCCACACATTCATGCACGATTATATGCATATGTGTAAAGAATCAATTTTCATTGATAATGACTAAAAGTGTCTCAATTTTTATTAACCTCTCAATTAAATAATATTACTGATGAATGATTAATGCCTGCTTGGTAAGTGGCCTTGTGCTACTTACTCAAATCGTAATATCTGAACACCAAAAAAACAAAAACAAAAGAGAAGAAAGTAGGATGATGTTGTTTTTTACTTTTGAACTGAAACGTGGGTACTTCTCTAAGTTCTATGGTATGGCCATCTAAATATTTTCCACCAAATTGCTAACATCCTACACGCATGTCAATAGAATATGTAACTAGCATGGGGTCCACTACCTCACTCATAGGAAAATTCCCTATTGTTTCTGTCTAACTCTGGTTAGGGAGTGAGGTTCTTCATGCTTCCATTCCTTCCAGAACGTACAAGCTCCCCTCTCTCTTTCCAGGCTTACAGGTATCTAGGACTGCTAAGTGACTAACTGGTCACAGTTTTGGTTTTTTATTTATTTTCAAAAGGAGGAATGGTCCACACTTCAGATGGCTTATCTTCTTGAATGCCTCCCACTAGAACTTTCTAACGAAAGATTCTCTTTCTCTTGCTTACTTTGAGGGCTCCTTATTCCTTCGATCAGTTCTTCCTTTCTTATTACATCCTCCCTTCTCTCTGCCCTCTCTAGGCTCAGTCTTATCTGTTTGAGAGAGGCAATGACCAGTTCTTCAAGCATGCACAGGAGGCTCTTGGCATTTAGGTTAGCAGTGTCCTTGGATCTTTGTTTCTGCTCTGGTGAGGGCTGGGACAGAAGAAAGGTCTTTAGTGTACAAGTAAGACAGAAATAAAGGAGGGAAATAGGGAGGAACAATCAGATTCATATTTTGGGATACAAATCTGTCACAAATGCAGATTCATTATACCTACTTTGACTAAAAGTTTGTTCTCTCTCTTCCGGTCCTGCATTCATTCTCAAAATGTGAACTTGCTTTTTCTCCCTCATCAGTACCTCTGTGTTTCAAGTCTCCTAAACACACCTTCTAATTATACCCCAATGATTCCATTGACCATGAATCATCACACATACACTGTAGCAGCAGCACATTTTTCTGGCTATTCTCTTCTCTCCTTTCATTTACCTTAGTTGATTCTAACCATACATCTCCAAATGCATTAAGTACCTTTTCAGTTTGCCCTCTATTTCTCTTCCCACCCACTTATAGTCTGGCTCCTATCTGCTTCTCTTTACCAGACAACTATCGTTTTGGTCAAATTCATGCATTAAAAAAAAAAATCCATGAAATTTGACACTATTGCTCACTCCGTTGACTTCCTGTTATGATTAGCTTTCTACATGCTGCCATTTGTCTGGTGTTTTTGACTTTCTGTATTTCGTTGTATGAATATCTTTGATAATTTTCCTTTCTGCCCCAGTTAAACTATATAACAGTGGTTCTATACTCTCCTTTCTTTCTTGAAGAGGACTTAAAATTCTACTCCATTTTTTAAAATCTAATACTGAGCCTCTTTCCTGTCTTCTGGATGCTCTGAAGTAGATTGTTTAGATTCAAGAACATTTTGAAAGACTGCCTTATGAAGCAATAGCAGCAGGGTGCAAGTCATACTTTTCACACGTCTTTGAATATCATTTCCTTCAGGGTTTTTTTTTTAAATTAATTAATTAATTAATTAATTTTTGGCTGCATTGGGTCTTTGCTGCTGCACGCAGGCTTTCTCTAGTTTCAGTGAGCGGGGGCTACTTTTTGTTGCGGTGCGCCGCCTTCTCAACGTGGTGGCTTCTCTTGTTGCGGAGCACGGGCTCTGGGCACACGGGCTCAGTTTCTCCGCGGCATGTGGGATCTTCCCGGACCAGGGCTCGAACCGGTGTCCCCTGCAATGGCAGGCAGATTCTTAACCACTGCGCCACCAGGGAAGTCCTCCTTCAGCTTTTTCTTGTGACCCAAAGAAAACAGGAAATAGATTCAGTGTTGTTGAGAACACTGACTTTTCTTCTCAGATTAAACCCATGTATTTTCTATTTTCATTCTATATTTGTATCTTGTTTGCCATTGCAATTTGTAAACTCACTGAGCAGGAAATGGGTGTTGTTCTTTCAATATGGAATAGCTCTGAGCACATGGTTATTAATGGTGACATGTTTTAAAGTCCTTGGTTTTAAAATCAACAATGTTAAACAACATTTGAGTTTTTCACTTTTACTTTTCTTTATTCTTGGCTTGCAGGTTTTATTCTGGATACTCCACTATGTGGTTCTCATACGAGAATGGAGTCATTCTATAATAGTTGATTTACAAACATTGGAAGAAAATATATTAGCCACCAAGATTTAGATAATTCCATCTCCCATTACAATATAGTGGTATTAGTGTGACTTTGAAATCTAGTTGTATTACCTCTGTTTTGAGGCAAATATGTGAGCTTTGATTCCCATATATGAAAATTAGTGATAAAAACCTATGGGTTTTTGTGAAGAATAAGTGAAAAAATTTATATTACATGTTTGACTGCTAAGTGCTCAATAAATGGTAACTGTCATTGGTCTGAAATGATTCTGCTCATTTTCTTAAAAGCGACTACCATGCCCTGTACTCACCAATACCTTGCCTATACTACAAATATGTTTTTGCTCTTTTTGTGGTTTTTCTGAGTTGTGATATTTTGAATTCTAACAGAATGCAGGATGTTGGGAGATTCCTTCAATGGATGAGAGAAATCTGGGATGTTCTCCTATTATCTCATTTATTCCTGTAGCTCCCAGGTTTGGAGATATAAAGTTGTTAGCAAGTTGCTCTCACTCACTTGCATTTTAGGAGATGTTAATCAGTCCCATTTAAAAGGAGTTGGTTTACATATATTTTAAATAAGCACAGAAAAATCTTGGGGTCCAATGACATCTTTTGAAGCCTGGTTGGATAGGAGAATAGTGAACTTTAGTTAAAGTGACAACTTGAGCTGTCTTCTTTGGGAGTAACTGTTGGTTAATTCTAACAGCAGGAATGATTGAAAAGTCCAAGAAACAATCTTCTTGCATGGATTTTGTTACGATTGGCACTACTTACAAAATTGTAAGGTTCTATAACAGAAAGACCTGCTTCCCAAAGTACCTTTTCTGAAAATTCACCCCACCCCGATTGTTGTATATCTGTTTAATTTTTCAGTTCTTGTGGTTTCCAAGGAATCCACAACCATTAAAAGTGAGCTTAACTCCTCTGGAGATCAATCATTCATTCATCCATCAGAGAATTCAAAAAATATTGGCGGTCCAGTTTGAATCACTTTGCTGTGCTCCATGTACCATGATTTTCTAAAGTTGCCGCCCTTGCGTCTAGTTGGGGGAAAGAGGAAGAAAATAAACATGGAAATAAATTAAAATGCAGGGTCCTATGAAGGAACTGGACAGCGTGGGGGACCTAAGTTTTGGACACTACGGAACTAGAAGTTCAGCTCCGCAACTCATGAGCTGTGTGCCTTGAACAGGTCATTTCAGGATGAGCAAGGTGAGAATGTCGTGGAACGCCGAACTCTAGGATGGTTCCAGCTCCTGGCAAAGGGTCACATCACGGTAGGTGTGTGAAGGTAGGATAGGCTTGCAGTAACCATTGAGAAAAAAAGGTGTCGCCTGGCCCTTTTGCGCACAAGAGGAGAACCAGGAGGGGTCCTTTCGGGACTTCTGGGCTGCCTTCGCCGGCGGAGCCGCAGCGCACGCCGGCGGTTGGCGGGAAACGCTCGAAGGTGGGCCCTCTGCTCGGGGCCGCGTCGCGAGAGTTAGACAGCTCTCCCGACGCCTCGCGCCACGTCATCGAATAGCTCCTCCTCCCCTCGCTCGAGTCGCACGCGCGGAAGTAAACACCTTGACGTCATTAGGGCGCGTCTTCGCCTTTCCCCTCCCATCTTCCCAGAACGGTGGACGTGCTCACCTCCGCTCCGGGCCAGGTCTATGTCCCGGTTTCCCGCCGTCGCGGGCAGGGCGCCAAGGCGGCAGGAGGAAGGTGAGCAATCAAGAGACCTCCAAGAAGAGCGGCCTTCGGCAGTTCCCATCGCGGATAGAGGTGCGGTCCGCGGGACACTACGGAGGCCTGTGGGAGTTATGGCATGGGGGTTCTGGGGGGGATAAAAGTCCGCCTTAGGCAGGCAGAGGAGAGTAGAGGGGGGGAGGCCGCAGCGTTCTTGTCGCTCTCCAAGCCGGAGGCGAACTTTGCATCCAGTGAGGACTTTGGTCTAGAGGGGGGCGGTCCCAGACCCAAGTTGGGTGAAAACCCTGCTGGGGGACAAAAAAGTGAACCCCAACGCCGAGACGCGTTCTGCCCTTAAATGGGTTCATAAAGCCTTTGTTCTCTACCCATCCATTCCCCCCTCCCCCCCTCCGCCCCTTCGTCGGGCCGCCAGCCTGCCTTTGGGTACGGTATGAGGGAGCCAGTTTCCAGGAGCCAGTTTCCATGGTTACCCACCACTTGGCCTTCTGGGATATCAGTCACTCTGAACAGGGACCTAACTTGAACCGTGAATCAGAAGCAAACACAGGTGGCTTTTAATTCAGCTGAGAGTTTTTCTGCTGTGTTCCAGGTTTTGGTCTATTGTTTAATAAAATTGGGTGTTGTACTTCTGTATAGGTATGCTTGCAAATACATTGCCTTGTGCTAGGCTTAACTTTGTCAGCTACTTTGAGTCATGCATTAGCAAATGCTCAAGTTGATTTCACTAAAAAGTTGCTCTGGGTTTATAAACCCTCGCTTGCAAATTGGATGTAGGTGATTTAACTGAGGAGTCATGGGTTGATTATTTCCAGCCCTGAATTTCTATTGTCATTTCCTTTTCAGTTTTGGGAGATTGAATCAGAGATATCTTTACAGGCCATTGAATTGCACAATTTTTTCCCCCTGTCATTACAGAAGATAAAGGATGCACATCACAGGAGGGAGGAACTACTCCAACTTTTCCTATTCAAAAACAAAGAAAAAAGCTTATTCAAGCTGTGAGGGACAATTCATTCCTTATTGTTACTGGAAATACAGGAAGTGGTAAAACAACTCAACTCCCAAAATATCTATATGAAGCAGGTAATTTTATTCTGGGAAAATATTGGGAGTACTTTAAAAATATCCTCTTAAAAGCTAATAGGACTTCTGTATTACGCAAATGCCCATCATTTGTTTTACAGTCCCAGTTCTTCTCTTGGCACACTGTCCCTACATCTTCCTTGCTTTTTTACGGTCTTATTAAAGATTAGTTGAAATGGCATTTTCAGTTATCATAATAATTCCAAATAGAATTATAGGTAGATGTTGATTCTGTGCTGTAAAATAAGGTTGTCTTGCAGTAGACTGTTGACCATTGGATACTGAAATAATTTTCAGAGGGAAGGGATATACTGATATCTGCTGCTGACATTAGTATTTCTTGGTTCTATCTCCAGAGTGTTATCAGGTAACTATTTATTCCTTGACTCTCCTAACACCAAGCCAGCTAACAAATTATTCTTACGGTGTCTTTCCCTTCAATACGGTAAAACTTTCTATCATAAGGTTGGTATAGAGCAAAATTATGTTGGATATTATAAAAATTTCGTAGTGTATATTACCTTACTCTAATGCATCAAATCTAAGATGCCGTCTATTAAAACATACCACTATTTTACATACTATTAATTTAAAAAAATGCCATCAGTTATAAGATGCATCTCCCTTTCGAAGATATTAAAATAGTAAAATATGTTTGTAGAATCTATGAAAAGTGGTATATTTAAACTTCTGTGGCCAAGTTAAATCCATTTTAGGAAGTGTGTGGAATTTTATGGATTCCTAGGGGTTAAAAATTCTTGGCTTACTCTTTAGAGTAAATCTTTAGACTGAAATTGAAAAAAATTAATTAAAATATATACATTTAGAACAGCTATTAATATGTATTCTTATTTTTAATTAATACTTAAATTTCCATGGTGCAAATGTAATACAGTGTGTTGTTAATTGGCAGAGTTTTCTTTTAGAAACACTTGCACAGTTTGTATTGATTGACCAGAAAGAATTTAGCTCTAATGGGAAGCAATTGTTAACATTTTTGTGTTTTTTTACCTCTGGTTTTGATAGGGTTTTCACAACATGGTATGATTGGTGTGACTCAACCACGAAAAGTAGCTGCCATATCTGTTGCTCAGAGGGTTGCTGAAGAAATGAAATGCACTTTGGGATCCAAAGTAGGATACCAAGTTCGTTTTGATGATTGCAGCTCTAAGGTACAAAAGTTTTGTTTGTATTTAATTAAGTACCGTAAATTTATAGAAAGAGTGAGAAAGTGATGAAAGATTTTGACTTCAAAATTCCATTTATATTTTAAAGAAACAAAGCCTCAGATTAGAATTAATTTGTGTTGCCCATTGTTAATGCTCTAGTCCTGGGATGTCTAATTCATCCCATTTTCTCCCTTCTCAATTAGTTTATGTGACAGTTATGTTGATTTTTCACAGGACTCACATGTATTTTAGTTGTAAGGATCCTTAGCATGTAACTTACATCTGTATTCTTTAAAAATTTTTTTTATTGCAGTAAAATACACATAAAATAAAATTTACCATTTGTATTATTTTTAAACCATTTTTAGGTGAACAATTCAGTGGCATTAAGTTCATTCATAGTGTTGTGTAACCACTCCTGCTATCTATTTTCAGAATGTTTTCACCATCCCAAACAAAAACTCTGTATCTACTAAACAGTAACTCCACATTCCCATCTCCCCGCCCCTAGTCCCTGGTAACTTCTATTCTGCTTTATGTCTCTATACATTTCCATATTCTAAGTACCCTGTGCAAGTGGAATCATACAATATTTTGTCCTTTGTGTCTGGCTTATTTCATTTAGCTAAAGCTTTCAAGGTTCATCCATATTGTATGGTTGTATTCTTGAAGTCAGTGGAAAACTGACAGCTTAATGAACAAAGTCATTGAGCAAGTATTTATTGAGCATCTTCTATATTCATGGCAATAGTTCATAGCTACAATTTACATTCCTTCCAGATTTCTTAATCCTGTACCAGATACAAAACATTCTCTGATTTGCCTATGGTCCCTGATAGGAATGACCATCAACAGTGGCAAAGAATGACTCCCCAAAATACTGTCTTTGCCTTCCTAGTGGTCACTGCTGGGGATTTTTCTTTCTTTTTTTCTTCCTTTGTTTTATGGATATCATTGCTGTTAATTCCTCCTCTGGACCTTACTCTCACCTTGTTTTAATTCCAGTCGACTGACCCTATTTTTGTAACAGGAAAGTGGTCAAGGAAGAAGAGAGTGAGAGAAATGGTGCACCTACCTTTTCTCCTGAGTCCTCTAAAATAGCAGCTGAGACAGGGAGATGAATTCCATTTCATTATTGTTTTCCCACAACTTGCTCACCTGAAGTCATTGCATTATCTTAACCACTTTCCACTGACTTCATTGTATTTCCTTATTGGTCACTTTCGTTTGCTTTATCCCAGAATATTCACCTTAGTTCCTTATCCCTGTCTCTGTATAGATCACAAGTTTCGTAATTTACCATCCATGTTATTAGACATGTTATTAGACTATTTTATGTACTCTTATTTCATCAGATTAGTTTGGTCACTTAGTATCTGTACATCTGAGGGGGAAAATTTAGTTTGCAAAGCAGGGATGAATTTCTGTGATTTTATTTTTATGTATATGTTAATGTACTCTGCTGTTTGAACATTAGGAAACAGCAATCAAATACATGACTGATGGATGTTTACTGAAATATATTCTGGGAGATCCAAATCTTACCAAGTTCAGCGTCATTATACTGGATGAAGCCCATGAGAGAACTCTAACTACAGTGAGTATTTTGCTGTATTGGTTACTTATTAGACAGTTCACTTCTTTTGGGTAGCTTTGTACTCTATAGTGAATTGCCTTCTCTTACTTACATTTTAATCTATTCAAATGGGAATCCTTTGGTTAGGAGAGCAAAATATTTAAAATAAATTGGTTGTTATGTACACTTGTGACTTATTAGAAATTTACTTTTCTTTCAGGACATCTTATTTGGTTTATTGAAGAAGCTGTTTCAGGAAAAGTCTCCTAATAGAAAGGAGCATTTAAAGGTCGTAGTGATGTCAGCAACTATGGAATTAGCCAAGCTCTCTGCATTCTTTGGAAATTGTCCAATATTTGATATACCTGGAAGGCTTTATCCGGTCAGAGAAAAATTCTGCAATTTGATTGGTCCACGAGATAGAGAAAATACTGCATATATTCAAGCGGTATTACTTGGCATCCTTTTTATGTCTTTTCTGTATCTATGATTCTAGTTGATTGAGTAGTTTGATAATTCATTTGTCTCTATTATTTTAATGGCAGCCCTCATAGGTCCTAGGACTTTTTTTTTTTAAGATTTATTATTTATTTATTTATTTATTTTTGGCTGTGTCGGGTCTTAGTTGCAGCACTCGAGATCTTCGTTGAGGCACGCAGGATCTTTCGTTGTGGCGTGTGGGCTCTTCCTTGTGGTGCACGGACTCCTCTCTAGTTGTGGTTTGCACGCAGGCTCGAGGGCACGTGGGCTCTCTAGTTTGCAGCATGTGGGCTCTAGTTGAGGCATGCAAGCTCAGTAGTTGTGGCACGCGGGCTTAGTTGCCCCGCGGCATGTGGGATCTTGGTTGCCTGACCAGGGATCGAACCCGCGTCCCCTGCGTTGGAAGGCGGATTCTTTACCACTGGACCACCAGGGAAGTCCCAGGTCCTAGGACTTTCGAGAACCAAATTTAATTTTTCTGTGGAACTAGGGGAGGTGGTGGTGGTGGTGGGGGGACTGTATTTCCGTTAGCATATTATGCTGTGTTTCTTGCTTTAGATTGTGAAAGTGACCATGGATATCCATTTGAATGAAATGGCTGGAGACATCTTGGTTTTTCTGACTGGTGAGCATTCAGTACCAGGTTTAAAAATTTTACTATTTGTACGAGGGAGTGGGGCACCATGATAGAGTGTTACCTTTGTTGGAAAATCTAGGCTCTACTCATGTTATCCTAGGCTTTTATGATTTTCTGAGTAGTTTTCGATATTATATCTATTATAAGATACATCAGGTAATTCTACACTGCCCTAAAAACTATTAGTCTCATTAGTAAACATAGGTAAAATACACTGACCTTTTAGTAGCAAGATATTAAATGGTAAAATATTAATATTTTTATTACTCTATCTTATATAGAGCTGTTAACCACACTGAACAGTCCTGGATCTGAATGATTAATTGCATTATTTCAAAAGACATGCTACTATCTCCTTTCTTCTTTGAGTGGTGGGATGGTATTGTGTGGTAGCAGTACATAAGGTGTGGAATCCATGTCTCACAGACAAGCCTTTTTCGGAGGTCAAAAATAGAATAGGTAAATCTCAGACTAGTGTGATTTTTCAAGTAGCAGCATCCTACTAACAGATATGAGTAACTTCATGGCTCACCTCCTACACTGCCTTGTACCCATGTCAGAAGTGAGACATTGTAACGATCTCTTAGCCTTTTTGAGGTACTTAAGTATTTTGACATACACCTAAATGTACCATTTCCTGGACTAGCCTCCGCTATGGTAATGATTAACTTCATTGAGCCTTCCTCAAATATACCATATTAGCAAGATGAAAGGCTTAAGGATTATAAACATTTTTATTCCTCTAGAGATTTAAATTCCTTGGAAACTTTCTTCTATCTTCAATTTTATTATTGTTGAGATTGAGTACAATTTACGTGTTCATCTACCTTAGATCAAATGAGAGATTTACAATAACTATTATGCAAAACCAATATTAATCTAGAAGGGTTTTGTTTTTTTATTCTTAAATTAATTTTGCTGTTCGGTTGCTGACATTATTTTCTCCCCTCATTTCAGGTCAGTTTGAAATCGAGAAAAGTTGTGAGTTACTTTTTCAGATGGCAGAGTCTGTTGATTATGATTATGATGTCCAAGATACCACTCTAGATGGCTTGCTAATATTGCCGTGTTATGGATCCATGACAACAGGTAATTCCTCACTAGAACAGAAAATTTGATTTTTAAAACTTTTCATTGAATAATAACATATATACAGAACAGTGTGCAGATCTTAAGTGTTTAGGTCAGTGAATTTCACAAAGTGAACTCACCTTTGTAACCAACACCCAGATGAAGAAACAGAGCATTAGGAGAACCAACCAGCATCCCTTTGAGAGAAGTGATTTTTTTTTCTTGAAGTCTTTTCACATTCACTTTTTCAAGACCTTGGGCATCTGTCCCCCTTACTATTGTTAAGAGTGGGCTATGTCTTCTCCCAGCAGAACAAAAATATTGTTGGTAATTTTTTGAAATTAAGGCTATAATTCCTTGATAGTAGTACCATAAGTCAAATCTAATTTGCCACTGCCGTGGAATTTCTAGAAATCTTATATATCCAGATATATCTGAAACAAACCAGTGGATTGTTTTCTTTTTACGTGGCTACACACATTAGTCTACTTTTCAAGTGCGACGTTGTTCTTTTTTAAGTTCAAAGAGCAAATGCAAACTCTTATCATTCTATTTGTTCATAATAAATGTTGTTGAATGAGGTTTAGAATTTGTTTTATAAAACTATTTTATTATGGAATTTGACTTGTAAAAGCAAAGGGAAGTTATAACCTGCAGCCTCCTATTTGAAGTTTGATTGGGATTACCATTTAATGTAATGCAAGAAGCATTTAAATGTTTTTATATTTTACGTGTAGTTTTGTTTTTGTTGAGTAGGTGGTTCTTATCCTTATATTAACGAAAAAAGTTCAGGAATATATGTGTTGGTAAATAACCATAGACCATGTGCTATTTTGGAAATCCCTTTTGTGATGATATTGGGCCCTTGCTCTCAACACTGAGATCTATTTTAGATTTTTACATCTTTAAGGGAATTTGTAGGGTCATTATTAGATATTTAATGTTCTCATTGTTTTTTTTAGATTTTATCTACTAACTTTTGTAATTTACTTTATAACTGATAAGATAATTCAAAACCTGTTATAGTTGCTTTGTTAACTATTAACAATATATATATTGTTTCTTTTTCTATATAAAGTAAATAATTTCATTCTTTCCATCTTACTGCCATATTGAAAATAATGTTCTCTATCTGCCATTGCTTCTTGATTATCTTCCTGAAATACAGTTTTTGTACTATTAAAGGTTGCTAGTGACCTCCTATTCCTCAAATACCATGGCTTTTTTCTACTTGTATTTTGATTTTGAGTTAATATAAGTCTCCTTAAATGCTGTTGTTTAGGATAATTATTTGGTTCTCCTGACCACTGTTTCTATAAGTCTTCCCACCCTCCCTGGCCTTTGTTCCCCTCTGAAGGTGACTGTTCCCTAAGGTTTCATCCTTAGCTTGCTGTTTTCTTAGAATTCTCTGTTTTGGAGAGGTTGGCTCCTAGGATTCACCTGTCACTTTGTGATGACTCCTGAAAGCTGTCTCTAGTTCAGTCTCCTGCACTCTAGACCTGCTGGGTCTCACAGGGCTTTCTGGTCTGTGCATCATATCCTAGATCATACAGTCCAAACAAGTGACAACTCCTACAGGTTTTCTTTTACCTTTATCTTGTCCAGATCATTCATTTTTCTTTTTTTTTTTTTTCCTCATTGTCATCATTAGAATTGGGATCCTCAGTTTGCTTTCCTGAGCTGTTAACATATCCTGATAACTTGTTTTCCCTGATTTAATGTACCATCCTACCTGCCATGATAAACATAATCTTCCAAAAGCACAGCTCTGATTGTGTCAGTCTCCTGTTGGGTACCTTCAGCCATTTCCTATCGCCAACTGAATTATAATGCCAACTTAATAACTTGGTGTTCATTATCCTTCCAGTATGACTTCAACCAGCTTTCAGCCCTAATTCCCAGTGTATGTGATTTTCTTTGTTGGTGTATATGCGTAAATGGTAAAGATGTGGGATTGGGTGTGAGTAGAGCCATTATTGAAGGGTTTTGTTTGTTTATTTTAGTTTCCCTTCCGGTTCCAAGGACACTGTAAGGGTGAGCTACTGGTGATCCATTATGATCATAACGATATTTATTGTAGCAGTTTATAACAGTGCAAAGAGACATTCAGATGGAGCTGATGAGGTACTAAGTAATGGGTGAGGTGGAGTTGGATGAAGTAGGGACAGGGTGGCAGGTTCCTGGGATCTAAGGCTTTCTTTCTAAGCCTGGTAAATACAATATAGCACTTATTTTCTTTATTATTGCTACTTTGGGTTGTGGGGAGAGACACATAACATTATAATGTTATTTCCTTTATTTTCTGTTAGCTTCAGGAACAGAAAACTTGCACTTGGGAGTGAGGAGAGGGAAGAAGAGTTTCCTGCTTATAGCCTGGAGTGAGGGGGTACAAATGGACCTAGGTTTAGTGAATAAGTAAAAATTATGAGGTGGATATTTTATATTTGCTCTTATTTCTGGGCTAGCCATGAGGGTGGCTGACTGTTTTAAAGGGACATCTTAAAATACCTCCCTACTTGACATAAAAAATTCTCATCTGTCAAATGTGAAGAGGTGCTGTGGTATCCCTTCTACTACCAGGGTTATATGACCCTGCTCCTTGGGCTGAACTCCCCCAAACCCCACCCTTTGCGATGTTCACTCAAACGCAAAATGTAAGAGATATTTTTGATTCCTTTTCTTCCCACAACATTTTTGTGACTCTGTGTTTGCTCTTTCCTGAACTTGTACTCCTCCTTTCCCTTTTATTCTCCCCTTTCACTGGTTGAAATTATGCTATTTTGTTTCACAAGTGCAACCAACTCCATAAAAACCTTTCCTGATTTCCTTCCTCACAGCTGGTTTTTATCTCTTCTTCATTTGAACCTCATTGTGCTTTACTGTATCTCTTGTGGCACTTAACACATTTATCTTGTGTTACGATTGTCTCATCCTCTCTATAAGATTGTGAACTTCCTGAGGACAAGTACTAAACATTGAAAAAGTCCTGACGAAGTATTTGTTAAATTGAGTTCCAGATTTTTTACTTTCTGCTGGATATTCTATTAATGTCTTGCACCAAACACTATGTCTGAACCTTTTTCTTGCTTCTCTCAAACCTTTTCCCTCTTCTGACTTCCCCCTTTTTGTTTAGGTCTTACACTCCTTCAGGTTGGTCATGCATTTAGGGAAAGCTGAACCCTCACAAAAATTTATGAACTGAAATATACCTGTTACTTCATAAGTGACAATTATTTGCATGGAATTAGACACTTTTAGCACTGACATAATTATCTAATTCAGTGCTTCTTAGCCTTTTGTGGAGGGTGGGGATCTCAGATTTTTATTTTTAAGTAATGAAAGCCTGGCTGTTTTTCTAGAAAAATGCACATATACCCATATATATATATTTGCATAATCAGATTTCTTTATTTTACAGATAGAGGCTAAGTGATGTTCCTGAGGTCACATGGTGAATCTACATTTGATAACTGGTTATTTATTCAGTAGTGGAGGATTTAACAGTACATGTGTTTCCAGAATAGATGAAGAAAAGGAGAGGAGCTTTACCTTGGATTAGTGTACAACATTTTAAAAGGGGAAAACCTACTCATTTAGATTATTGCATAAATCCAAAAATAGTTTTTTTTCTTTCTTCTGCTTGCAAACCAAAGATATTACTTCAATATAGCAAGTACCAAGTGTCTAAGATAGTTTCCTTAAATGTTAAGATTAAAGATGTGGGGGAATAAGGCTAGTGAGTTTCACATAAAAACTTTTAGTCTATGTGGAGTCTCCCCAAATGGGAAAAATTTTCTTTTGTCTTAAAAAGAAATATATACTTTTTAAAAACCATAAAATCAGCAAAGAAAAATAAACTTACTCAGATGCCACCAACATGATTAAGTGATAATCACTATTAATATTTTGAGGCATATTGTTCTGACCTTTTAATTATACATTTAGATATATTTTATTGTTTAGTGTTTTGTTTTTTAACAAAAATGGGTTTATTTTACATATGCTCCTTTGTTTTTCTTTTTTGCCCTTTGTAGAAGTTTTAAAAGTATAGAAAAGTAAAAAAAAAAATCCATTTTCCACTATGCAGAACTAATAGTTGGTGTCTCTCTTTTAAGAAAAATTACTCAATTGAGGGAAAATAATACAGTTTCATTATAAAGAATTCAAGCAGTGTACAGTTTTACAAAGGTAAAAGTAAAGAAATCACCTCAAACTCCATCCAGAAATAGCCATCTTTAACATTAGAAAAAACATTATTCAGATCTGTGTGTGTGTGTGTGTGTGTGTGTATATGTATGTGTGTACGTATAGAAGGATAAGTAAGTAGTTAGATAGTTTGACAGAAATACTTTTTTTAAGAGTGAGATTTTACTATTAGCTGCTTTTTTAAAAAGTATTTAATTTTACTTGAATTTACTTGAAGGAATTGTTAACTTCAAGAATATCTTTCTTTACCACATGAGATAATATTTTATAAAAGAGTGCTTTAAAGTTTAAAAAGATGAAAAATATTAAGCTGAAGTTAATATCTTCTTTTTAGACTATATTTGATTGGAGATCTTATCTGTTGCCTGATTTGAAAGATGAGCACTTAAGTACTGATATTCTTCTATATCCTCCCCTTCTGATTTTTGTTAGTTATTTTTACATTGTTCAGTTGTATTCAGTATTTACTGTCAATCCTTTTACCATGGTTTTTCCATTCCTAAGTTACTTTTGGTTAATTTTAGATTGGCTAGATTTTAACCTTTTTTTTTTTTAATAGAAGAGCTCTTGGGTGTTATTTTTTTTTGTAGTTCTTTTGTTTAAGAATGTCTGGCTTTTGCCTTTATACTTGAGCTACATCTTGGCTGGGTTTTATGTTCTTGGGTCACACTTTCTTTTCCTTAGAACTTGGTAGACGTTGTCCAGTTGTCTTCTGGCATTGAATGTTGCTGCGGAGAAGTCTGAGGCCAACCTGATTTTTTTTCCCCTCCTTGTAAGTGATTTGCTTTTTCTGTCTGATTGCCTGAAAATTTCTATTTTTATCCTTAAAAGTTCAATAGTTTTTAATTAGAATATTTTTTGGTGTTGAGTGTTTTATAGTAAAATTTTCCTGGAATTTTATGTGCTCTTTTTAAAAATCAACTTTATTGAGGTATAATTTACATACAATAAACTGTGCCTGCTTTAAGTATATAGTTCAGTGAGTTTTGACAATGTACATACCTGTGTAACTACCACCACAAACAAGATAAATTATTCTTAGTTGCTCTTTTGATCTGCAAATTCAATTCTTTATTTCAAGGAAATTCTCTTGTGTTATATCTTTGTATATAACTCTGTCTATTTATTGGTTTCCTACTTCAGGGATACCAATTATTCTTATGTTGGATTGCATGTCTTCCATATTTTTTAGCTCCCTTCTGGTTACTTTATCTTTTCAACTGCATTTACTGATTATCTCAAGCCTTTTCTCTGTGTCAGAAGTTTGATTTTCAGCTGTGTTAGTGAGAATTCTCAAGATATTTTTGACTTACCCAAAAATGACTTCGGGGGAGGGGTAGAGTTTGAGCTGAGCAGTGTTGTACCTCTTTTATTCTGTTCCAGAATCATCTCTTTTCCCCCTTTGATTGACAATTTCTGTTTATAGCTTTATGTTCCTTTTATGTACATATTCTCTCTCTCTCTCTCTCTCACACACACACACACACACACACACACACACACACACTTTCTCTCAAACACTTTTCTGCTGTGGGATCAATTTGGAATAAGAAATTCTATGAGGACGTTTCAGTTGGCCTTAACATATAATATGTCACATACATGTATCTTAGGAGCATTACTCCATTAAGAGCGTTAAGTGGTCCCTCCTCAGTATCCTTATTTCTTGGTAGATTTTGGAGCATCTTTCTGCCTCTTTGCCAATCCCCCCCCCCGCCACCGTTAATTTATATTCTAGTACCTTATTAGCTGCATGGAGGTAATCAGGAGAATTGCTACATCTTAATGAAAATATTCAGTTTCCCTTTTTCTTTGTGGAAAGTGAGAATGTGCTTTAGGATATATGTATTTAACTTTTTCCCAAACCTTTATAAACAAACATAAAATTGGCATATGTTTATACTTGTGGAATATGGTGAAAGTATGTGGGTAAAATGTAAATGTGAAACAAACGTGAGTCTTGTCAAAACAGCAGTTTCAGGACTTTTTAATTGACTGTAGTGAGCAAAATGATAAACTGAAATTTTGCTTGAACTGAAGACTAAAATTAGGTACTTTTAGACATGGGTTAATTGAAAAACAGAGTTACTCATAAATATGCTCAGAATGGACATTTCTAATTTATGTAAAATTTTAGGGTAATGTGGAATTTCAAAGGTAGAAGGATCTCAATTTATTATTTATATCATGCATTTTTAAATTGATCAATTCATTGAACTTTACTGAGCACTTTCTATGGTCCAGCCATTGTAGGTACTGGGCGTAGGTACCTACAATGACAATGTACATACCTGTGTAACTACCACCACAAACAATAAAAGAAAGTCCTTATTCTTACAGAGCTACATTGTAGTAGAATAGATAGACAATAAATAATAAATAAATGTGTAAACATATAACTTGAACTGCAAAGTAGTATATGATTCCTTTGAACCATCTGAGCTACCTAAATCTAAGAAACTCCTAAAAAATAATTTTTATCACTTATGTGTAAGCTGCCTTTCTAGCACTTTTTTACTTGTGAAATTAATTTCAGAATGATTTTTAGAAGAATAGCAGCAATACTTGACTTGGTTTTAAACTTGCCTGTCTATATGTAAATCCTGGGCAAGCTGCTTGACCTCTCTGGCCTTTAGTGTTCTCATCTATAAAATGAGATAGTTGGCCTAGTAACATAATTTTAAAACTGTGCTTGTCTGTGCCACTCCTTTTCCCCTTCATAATAGTTCAACTTTGGTCTGTTTTATATATTGCGGATACATGGATCTTTTTAAGATTTTCTTTGGAAACAGGTTTTGTACTTTATTTAAAAACAGGTTTGGTTAAGGTTTTCTTGGCTGCTGAAAAGAAAAGAACTTGAGGTTGTTCAGGTAGAAAGAGTGAATTTTCTGGACAAATTTCCAAATATCTTGTGGAAATTGCAGCCAGGCATTTAAAATTTTTCTCTTTTTAAAGGATACATATGTACTTACTGTTCTAACATGTAACATAAAATAGTAAACACATATAAAATAAAAAGTTTAAAAAGATGTTATGAGAAATATAAATAGACATGCTAATGATTTCTTTTCATACCCCAATCGATTGACTTGTATACTCCCTGGAATGATTACTCCTAATTTTTGGATGTCATTAAAATAGACGATCTACCCAAATCCCTTGCTTGACCTCTCTAGCTTAAGTGATCTTTTCCTTCATCCCAGCACGGCCACCCCTTCAAAAATTTAACGTTGTAGACTTTGTCATTATCTTCATTTCTGATCTCAGTTTTAAACCTCTTTCTGATGATTACTTCCTGTCTCTGCCAGCTCACTCTTCTGTTCCTAATTCAACAATTTTCAGATTGCATCGAGATTTGTCTTATCACTTATCTCCTTTTGCCTATGCCGTAATCATTTCCTTGCAAACATTAACTCTCTTGTGTTCTCTGCTTAACCTGGCAGGAGGGCAAGTCTGGTCAAATCCACCTTTCTGCTTATTTTACACTAAGGCCTGAGAATTGCCAGCAACCCAGAAATACTCTCTTGTGAACTCTCATGGATGATTCTATTTTTATTCTCTTTAGATTCGCTTTCCATATACACTAGTCACTTCCCTATGGTTCACAAGTTAATTCTTTCTCTTTGCAAGAAACTGGCTTAATCAAATTGAGCATCTCTTGGACGTTATTCCAAATTCACAGGAGAATGAGACTGGCCCAGTTGATGGGAGATGTTTATCCTTGGTGCCACAAACTATGGCCAGAGGAGCAAGGTACCATACTATAAGCATCGCTGCTGAGGCCCACCCTTCAGAATGTGTGGATGGTGGAAATAAGGGTGGTGTTACTTGTTTAGAGATGGAGTGATGAATTGGGCAGACACCTGAAAAAGTAAAAACTGCCTTAGCTAATCAATCTTTAAAGCATAGAGAGGTTCTTAATCTGTTGTCCGTGGATAGACTTCAGAGTCCTGAACACCCTGTTATTGTTTGAAAATTTTTTTGTGTCTGTACATATGTGACTTTTAATGGAGATGAGGCCCACAGTTTTTAAATAGTCTCTAAGGGAGCTATGACCTATATAAAGGACTCTGCTGTAGGGTTTATTTTAGCGATAATCATCTGTGATTCCATGGATCTAGAGATCTTAATAGTGAAAGATGAGGAAAAATAGTTTTTGCTATTATATTTTGAATTCAAGATAATTAAAGAGGTGAAGAAAACAACTTTTAATGAAAAGAAATGAGTTTTTCAAAACTTGAGTTTGACAAATGCATGTTGTAAATTAGTATTTTCTCTTTACATATATTTTAGATCAACAGAGAAGAATATTTTTGCCACCTCCACCTGGAATTAGAAAATGCGTCATATCCACCAATATTTCTGCAACATCTTTGACAATAGATGGAATCAGGTATAACTTTAAAATTCCTTTTAAAGCTGAGGAAGCCACTTAGCTAATCATAAAACATTAAGTTTGTGTCTCTGTGCCCTCCACTAATTCCCTTCTCACTTTTTTAACTTGTAATCACCTATCATTTTTTGTAATTATCGATTGCTCTGAATAGGAAATGGAGTAGGAGGTGCGCATAGTATTTCTGTTCACACTTTTTAAATACTGGTACTTGGTAACATGTAGCTTTCTCTTCCCAAATTTAAGATTATGTGTGATGTTTCATGGGTTTCATTAAATGGGAAGCCAAACCTGTTTCTCTATATTACATTACCAGCAGGTACCTAAGATGATCTGATAGTCCCTTCTTACCTGTCAGCTCCATTTCACATAGTAAGCTTTGTATATCCAAGTGTTTATCTGGAGGTACTGTTGCTTGCTTTTCACCCTTTTGTGAAATGGACTTTTGTTTTTCAATGTAATCAGTGATGCCATCAAATTTTTGGGTAAATTTTGTAGAGAAACACTTATCAGTCTAAGTCTAGACTGATAGCTAATGTGAAGTTCTTTCAGACTGTTGAACCACATTCCTTCCGGATATTTATCTTTTACCCAATATATTTTATGTCCTTAACTAAGTCTGTCTCTGCCACAGGAAGGCTGGACCTGACCCAGAGATCCTATATGTTTCTTTTGGGTAAAATCATCATCCAGATCTAAGAGGAAGTTTAATTTCCTCTGCTTTTCTCTTTACTTTAAAAATAATGGTTTCAATAAAGGCTTAGGCAAGCAGCTCTCTTGAGTAAATTAACCTCTGCCATTTTCTGTTCCAGCAAAGGCAAAAGTCATTAAATAGCGTGTTTCAGAATGTTCCCTAAGTGAATGATAGACTTACTACTCTTCCTTCCAAGTCAGTTTTTTACCTGACTTGTTCTCCATTTAGTTGGCTTAAAGTGGTATAGTTAAAGGCTAACTGGAATTAGATTCTGAACCTGTTAGAATGGTTTAGAGCTGATTTTCAAGTTTGTTTTTTTAATGGGAGAACATAAGATTAACATTGAAAAGTGAATAATTAAGTAGTATTTATTACATACATAATGTTGTGCAACCACCACCTTTATCTAGTTCTAAAACATTTCATCACCCCCAAATAAAAACCTGTACACTTTAAGGAGTTGCTCCCCATTGGCGCCTCCACCCCAGCCCCTGGCAACCACCCCTTTCTGTCTCTATGGATATCCTATTCTGGATATCTCATATAAATGGAATCATACAATATGTTACCTTTTGTGCCTGGTTTCTTCCACTCAGCATGTTTTTTGAGGTTCGTCCGTGTTGTGGCATGTATCAGTACTTCATTCCTTTCTATGGCTGAATAATATTCTGTTGCATGTGTATACCATAATTTGTTCATCCTTTCGCCCCTTAATGGTTAATGGACATTTAGGCTGTTTCCACCTTTAGGCTCTTATAGTCCTCTTACAGTGCTACTATGAACATATGTCTACAAGTATTTGTTGAGTACTTGTTTTCAGTTCTTTTGGGTGTATGCCTAGGAATGGAACTTCTGGGTCATATGGTAATTCTATGTTTAATGTTTTGAGGACTCTCCAAACCATTTTCCACATTGGCTGAACCATTTTACATTTCCAGTAGCAGTGTATGGGGTTTCCAATTTCTTGACTTTCAAGTTTTACACTTAAAAGTTGTTGCGTAGTTGTTAGTTTGGTAGAAAAGGAGTACCCAAAGTGGTTAAAAATTAACAAGTCTTTCCTTGTTTTCTAGAAACTTACCTTTTTTTCATTATACTTAGATATGTGGTAGACGGTGGCTTTGTGAAGCAGTTAAATCACAATCCCAGATTAGGATTGGACATCCTAGAGGTGGTTCCAATTTCAAAGTAAGTCTCTGTGTTAAGCCTTTTTGTTCAAAGAACAGTTGATTAGATAATTTCTAATTGGTTTGGGGAAGGAAGTGAATTACTTAGAAAAGTCACAGAACATTTTGGGGACTTTGTTTTTTTTTTCCTCTAAAGGAGTGAGGCCTTACAGCGAAGTGGCCGAGCTGGCAGGACTTCCTCAGGAAAATGCTTTCGCATCTATAGTAAAGATTTTTGGAACCAGTGTATGCCTGACCATGTGATCCCTGAGATTAAGAGAACTAGTTTGACATCTGTAGTTCTGACCTTAAAGTGCCTTGCCATACACGATGTAATAAGGTATGTAGACAACTTGAAACAAAGAAAAATTTGTTAGGGAGTCATGTTATTTCTCAGAAATTTTTTTGAAGTATTTGACTCGTATGTCCCTACATTTCAAGGTTCAACTAAACCCAAATAAAGAGCTTCTTTGCATTGCTTTACTGGGATTTGATCCCTTGCTCGTATTTTAACCTTGGCTTAATGGAGTTTTCGTGCTGATGTTTATTTGGATAATTTAATGACCACTGTTTATCTGTAATGAAAGGTGTACAATGACCCTAATGCCACTCAGAAAGTGTTGTTGAGTTGTTCTTTTTTTTTTTTTTTTGGTAGCATCTTTTGTATGGCCAGCATGGTACCAAGTACGATGAGAGACAGAATAATACTCTTTAGTAGGTTTTTGCTTTCACTAAGCTTAAATTATAATGGGGAAATGAGATTCGACATGAAGCAAAAAATAGAACAACTGTTAAATTAGTTAAATGTTAAAGAATATAATTAGTATAGGACAGAATATTGTAGGGGCTTGAAATTTCATATTATGAAATTTATGGTAGAAGAAATAATGAAAGAAAGTATTATCTTGGTTTTAATTTTGGTCTTAATTAGGAATATTAAAGTGTGAGGAACCTTGGGAGAAGGTGACCATGCATTCTTTAAATTCATAATAAGAAAGGAAGTAATTACTAGGTGCATCGAAATATGTATTGTATACTCTTAGAAAGCCATCTACGATTTTTTTTATAGTTATTATCATAAGACTAGAGGTTTTCTTCTTCTTTTTTTAAAATGTATTTATTTTGGCCGTGCCGGGTCTTTGTTGCGGCATGTTTAGTTGTGGCACGCGGGATCTTTTTTTAGTTGCAGCATGTGGGCTTCTTAGTTGCGGCATGTGGACTCTTAGTTGCGGCATGCATGCAGGAACTAGTTCCCCAACCAGGGATTGAACCCGGACCCCCTGCATTGGGAGCGTGGCATCTTACCTACTGGACCACCAGGGAAGTCCCGAGACTAGAGATTTTCTAGATGAGAATATAAATCCTAGAAAGAGGAAAGCAAATATGTAAAATTCTAACTGTTATCATAAATGATACTAATGAGAAAGAAAAGCCATTTAAAGAAATCTAAATGGCCAAACAGATGAACCCATATTTAAAAATAATATTTATAAAGGCTAACAGAGCAGCATATAATCAAGAATAAATATATATTAGAAAAATAGGAACAATAATTACTCAATGTCATCTGCACTGAGTTTTTTTTCATCTTAAGTTTTAAGACTTAGAATGTAATGAAAGTTCTTAAAATGCTAGAGACCAGAAAAAAAAAAAAAAGACTTCTCTCCCACACCCCTTTTTTCTCCCAGTTTTATTGAGATATAATTGATACACAGCACTGTATAAGTTTAAGGAGTACAGCATAATGACTTACATACATCATGAAATGATTACCACAATAAGTGTAGTGAACATCATCTCATACAGATAAAATAATAAAGAAATAGAAAAAAATTTTTTCCCTCATGATGAGAATTCTTAGGATTTACTCTCGTAACAGCTTTCGTATATAACATACAGCAGTGATGATTACATTTATCATGTTGTGTCTCCCTGCTCTTTTTAAGATGTGTGCAGGGCTTCCCTGGTGGCGCAGTGGTTGAGAATCTGCCTGCCAATGCAGGGGGCACGGGTTCGAGCCCTGGTCTGGGAAGATCCCACATGCCGTGGAGCAACTGGGCCCATGAGCCACAATTACTGAGCCTGCGCGTCTGGAGCCTGTGCTCCGCAACAAGAGAGGCCGCGATAGTGAGAGGCCTGTGCACCGAGATGAAGAGTGGCCCCCACTTGCCGCAACTAGAGAAAGCCCTCGCACAGAAACGAAGACCCAGCACAGCCATAAATAAATAAATAAATAAATAAATAAATAAAAATACTTTAAAAAAAAAAATGTGTGCAGAATATGGGCAGGTACAACCAGAATTTGGGATAGGTGGTATAGTATTCGTAGGTGACAGAAAGAAAATGGAACTTTTCAGTTATTATTTTGCCTCCCCTTTCTCCTCCGTTAGGAATGATTTTAAAACTGAAAAGATAAGAACAAATCTAGATAAGAAGGAATTGATGACCAATATCGATTAGGAAATAATGAGAGAAAACCTAATGACCATAAATGAGTTTGTATTGTGGCTTTAGACATTATTTCCATGGTACCAGAAGAACTTGCAGATATAATGTCAGAGGTATCGTGGGTCGTCTCTGAGAAATTATGCAGAACAGGTTACTAGAAAATGTGAGAAACTCAAAAATCAATTTTCCATTTAAGAAAAGGGCAGGTTATAGAAACAACTGCCCAATAAGCTTGACGTTGATTCTTGCAAATTCTAGCATAGTTTATTGGAAAGTGGTTTAAGAGAATATAATATATATTTTTTAATATTTATTTATTTATTTGGCTGTGTTGGGTCTTCGTTGCAGCATGTGGGATCTTTCCTTGCAGTGTGTGGGCTTCTCTCTAGTCGTGGAGTGGGCTCTAGAGCGTGTGAGCTCTGTAGTTTGCAGCACGTGGGCTCTAGTTGAGGTGCGCGAGCTCAATAGTTGTGGTGCACAGGCTTAGTTGCCCTGTGGCATGTGGGATCTTAGTTCCCTGAGCAGGGATCGAACCCGTGTCACTTGCATTGGAAGGCGGATTCTTTACCACTGGACGACCAGGAAAGTCCCTAAGAGAATACAATGTTGATTTGTAATCATCAGTGTGAATCAAAATGGTTCACAAAGAATATGTTATCATAAACCATTTTCTTTTCAGTTTGAAGGCAGGACCATCCGCTTAATGGATGCACCACAAGAATTTATTGATTGCTAACCTAATGTCTCTTGTTTTCAACACAATATTTAACAAGATTACATTGACGTATTTGTGAATAAGATGTGACAGTACTGCTGAATTAGGATATATTTGCCAAATAGCCGAATCCAGAAAGTACTGATTAATTGCTCACCAAGCCTTGATGAAGGTTTTACTGGTAGTATGCTGAATTTCACTCTTTCCTGATAAGCATTTTTAATGAAAATATTAAATAAAGATATTGAAGTCATGATTACCAGATTTTTGGAAAACATCTTCATTTCTAATGGGTAGATGATTAAAACCAAGCTTTAGAATGGTCTCAATAGGCCAGAACCTTGGGCAAAAATCAACAAGGTAAAAGTCTGAAGGGGTACATCTTAAATCTTATGTTTTGGTTGCACATTAAAGAAATTCAGTGTGGAAAATATCTGAAATTATCAGATCACCACAAACTTAGTATGAGCTTGCAATTATTATTCTGTTTAAAGAACAATTTAAAAAATTCCACTGGCATAAACTTTGGTTATATTAATAAACCACAGTGTCCAGGTGATTGGGAATTATAGCATTCCTGTTCTGTGTTGGTCACTGTACATTTGGAGTTCAGTTTTGCATGTCATCGAGTTTTATTAGGAGTTTGACGAACTAGATTGTTTCTAAAAAATGCTAAATATGTTTGGTGGGTCTCTTAGAAACCAAATAATACAAGGAAAGTTTGACAGAATTGGTAATTGGTATAATCAAGGGAGAGAAATAATTGTAGTTTTTACAAATCTCAAATGGCTCTTATCTAGAAGAGGAAGCTGACTAATCTGGTATTACTCTAGGACAGGGGTCGCAAAATATGGTCCAAGCTCACTGACTGTTTCTGTAAATAAAATTTTATTGGAACACAGCCATGCCCATTCATTAATGTATGGCTGCTTTTGCTTCAGCAGCAGAGTTGAGTAATTGTGACAGAGACCATATGGCCTGTAAAGCCTAAAATATTTACTATCTGGCCTTCTTTAGAAAGTGCTTGCCAACTCTTGCTGTAGCAGATACCAGGACTTGTTGGTGCAAGTTGTAGGAAAGCTGACGGTAGAACAGTCTACCAGAGTTTTGTTTGTTTTTAAATAGAGTTGTCAATCCTCGAATGGACTTTTGTGTAAGGTATTAGACCTTTTGTCCTCTGTTGTACCTTTTTCAAGGTGAGAAATTGGAGTAGATTATTTAGCATCTCAAAACTAATGGTGGGAAAAAAAAAATCCAGTGCAGAATAATATTAAGTGATTATTGTTCCTGGGGTGGGGGGATATATATTCACACTTGGTTATATGCCACTCTGCTGTCCTTTGTGAATATTATTTTTTTCCATATTTAAAGAAATATTTATTTTCAAGTGTGAAATAGATCCATGTTCTAGAGGCATCTCAATAGTCATACTGTCCTTTGTGAATATTGTTAATTGTTTTATGTTTATAAATGATATTGTGGTATGTAAGAGAATGTCCTTATTTTCAGGGGATGCACTCTGAAATATTTTGGGGGTAAATTGGCATTACATTTGCAACCTGTTTGCAGGTAGTTCAGGAGAAAATAAGTACATACATATCCATACATACAATAAAGCAAATTGGTTAAATTAATTGAAGATATTTATCATTTTATTAAAAACCATTTTGAGGTACTATTAAATAATTTGTAATTTTTAGCCACTTTCAGTTAATTTCCTTCACTGTTTTATAAAATGGTATGAGTGTGATTCAGAAAAAAATTTCCTCCTTTGCTGAATGCTGATCTCAATCATAGAATGCTTTGAAAAAAAAAAAAAAGACAGAGAAAAGAAAGAGTTGTAAAACAGAAGTAAAACCTTTTAAAGGAATTTTCAAGTCTGTATAAAATCTTGCCGTGTTCAAGGAATGGAATCTCATTTTATGTCTCATTTAAACACACAGGTTTCCCTATTTGGATCCACCTAATGAGAGACTTATTTTGGAAGCTCTTAAACAACTCTACCAGTGTGATGCTATTGACAGGTAAAAAACAAACAAAAAACAAAAACAAAACCAACCCCAATAGATGTTAATCTCTTTTTAAAATAGGGTTCTTTTTTTTTTTTTAATTATTTATTTTTTATTTATTTATGTTTGGCTGCATTGGGTCTTTGTTGCTGCGCACAGGCATTATCTAGTTGTGGCGAGCGGGGGCTACTCTCTGTTGTGGTGCGCGGGCCCCTCATTGCAGTGGCTTCTCCTGTTGCAGAGCATGGGCTCTAGGCACGTGGCTTCAGTAGTTGTGGCACGCGGGCTCAGTAGTTGTGGCACGCGGGCTCAGTAGTTGTGGCTCGTGGGCTCTAGAGTGCAGGCTCAGTAGCTGTGGCACACAGGCTCAGCTGTTCCGCGGCATGGGGGATCCTCCCAGACCAGGGCTCGAACCCGTGTCCCCTGCATTGGCAGGCGGATTCCCAAGCACTGCGCCACCAGGGAAGCCCTAAAATAGGGTTCTTAATACTTTCCTTTATCATTAGTAAGTGATTTGTTTGAATTGAATGGATTGTTTTCCCTGAAATTAAAATTTGTCCTCAGTCTTTCTTCACCACAGTTCTGAAATTGTACCATAAAACTGTTTTTGTTTAGTATTGGTATTATTTAACAAGTAATTTCTTTTTTTTTTTTTTTTTTTTTTTGTACCTTTTGACTGCTTTCATCCAATTCCCCCTCTCTTCTCACCCACTTCTGATAACTACAAATCTGATCTCTTTTTCTATAAGTTTGTATGTTTGTTTGCTTTTGAAGTATAATTGACCTATAACACTATGTTTTTCCCTAACAAGTAATTTCTGAGTACCGCTTCAGTGCCAGGCATTATGCTGGGTACATCAAAATGATGAGACCCAGAGTCCTTGTTCTCATGATTGTGTGATGGGAAAAGATTTGGTAATTATCATTGTCTCATTTCTTTAAGGACATTTTCCATGCTTCTGTAGCATTGTGTGTCTTTTATTATACTACTTTATTCTGCCTCATTGTTTAGTTTTTTGGATATATAGGCCCTTGAGAGCAAGGAATTTATCATCTTTATATTTCTCTTATCAATGACCACAGCGTATCATATTTCTTATCTTGAATTGAATTTCTGGAGGTAATTTAAGGTAATCTAAATTATATCTGACTTATTCTGAATGATAAACATTTCATTTGTACTCTTCCAAGGTAGAAAGACTTAAAAACTTTTTCTTTCCATTAAGGAGTGGCCATGTGACCAGATTGGGTTTGTCTATGGTAGAATTTCCTCTCCCTCCACATCTGACATGTGCAGTAATAAAGGCTGCTTCTCTGGACTGTGAAGACCTATTACTTCCAATAGCAGCAATGTTGTCTGTGGAAAATGTCTTCATTAGACCTGGTAAGAAGTTTATTGATGAGTTTTCTTTTCTAATTAATAGATTTTATTTTTTAGAGCAGTTTTAGCTTTCTAGAAAAATTGAGGGAAAGTACAAACACAGAGTTTTCCCTATTATTAACATCTTTTCATTAGTGTGGTACCTTCATTACAATTAATGAGCCAATATTGATACATTATTATTAACTAAGGGATCGCTGTTTGTATTGTAAATTCTGTGGGTTTTGACAAATCTGTAATGACACATACTCACCATCAGAATATTGTGCAGAATAGTTTCACTGCCCTAAACATTTCCCATGTTCCACCTAGTCATTCCTACATCCCTTCCCCCAAACCCTTAGCAACCACTGATCTTTTTTTTAAACATCTTTATTGGAGTATAATTGACCACTGATCTTTTTACTGTCTTCATAGTTGTGCCTTTTCCAGAATGCCATATAATTGGAATCATACAATATGTAGCCTTTTCAGATTGACTTCCTTAACTTAGCAATGTGCTTTTACGGTTCCTCCATGTCCTTTTTTTTCTTTTTTTTCTTTTTTGGAGTATGGTTGCTTTACAATGTTGTGTTAGCCTCCACTGCACAACAAAATGAATCAGCCATACACATACAGATATCCCCTCCATTTTGGACTTCCCTCCCATTTAGGTTACCACAGTGCATTAGGTAGAGTTCCCTGTGCTATATGGTATGTTCCCATCAGTTGTCTATTTTATACATAGTACTGAAAATGTGTATGTGTCAATCCCAGTCTCACAATTCCTCCCACCCCACCCCTTTCCCCTTTGGTATCCATACATTTGTTCTCTACGTCTGTCTCTATTTCTGCTTTGCAGATAAGATCATCTATACCATTTTTCTAGATTCCACATATATGCGTTATTATATGATATTTGCTTTTCTCTTTCTGACTTACTTCACTCTGTATTGACACTCTCTAGGTCCATCCACATCTCTACAAATGACCCAATTTCATTCCTTTTTATGGCTGAGTAATATTCCATTGTATATATGTACCATTCTCCATGTCTTTCTGTGGCATGATAGCTCATTTCTTTTTATTGCTGAATAAAATTCCATTGTGTGCAATTTGTTTATCCATTCACATATTGAAGGACATCTTGGTTGCTTTCAAGTCTTGGCAGTAATGGATAAAGCTGCTCTAAACATTAGCGTGCAGGTTTTTGTGTGAACATTGATTGTCAACTCATTGCCAAACTGTATGATAAGAATATGTTTAGATTTGTGAGAAACTGCCCAACTGTCTTCCAAAGTGTCTGCACCATTTTGCTTTCCCACCAGCAATGAGCCTGAGATTCCTGTTGCTCCACATCCTCAACAGCTTTTGGTGTTGGCAGTGTTTTGGGTTTTGGCTATTCTCATAGTTGTGTAGTGGTATTTCATTGTTATTTTAATTTGCAGATCCCTGATAACATATGATGTTAACTGTCTTTTCATATGCTCATTTGCCATTTGTGTATCTCCTTTGGTGAGATGTCTGTTCCAGTCTTTTTTAATCAGGTTATTTGTTTTCTTATTGTTGAGGTTTAAGAGTTTATTGTATGTTTTGGATAACCGTTCTTTATCAGAAATGTCTTTTGCAAATATTTTTTCCCAGTCTGTGACTTGTTTTCTCATTCTCTTGACGTTGTCTTTCACAGAGCAAAAGTTTTTAATTTTAATGAAGTCCAGCTTATCAATTATTTCTTTGATGGGTCATGCCTTTGTGTTATATCTGAAAAGTCATCACCATACCCAAGTTCATCTAGATTTTCTCCTGTGTCATCTTGTAGGAGTTGATGTCCTTTTGTTCCAGCCCCATTTATTCAAAAGACTCCTTTCTCCATTGTATAATTCCTTTGCTCCTTTGTCAGAGTTAATTTGACTGAATTTGTGTGGGTCTATTTCTGGGCCTTGTATTCTGTTCCATTGACCTGTTTTCCTGTTCTTCTGTCAGTACCACACTGTCTTGATTATTGAAGCTTTATAATAACTCTTGAACCTGGATAGAATCATTTATCCAGCTTTTCTCTTTCCCTTCAGTATTGTTTTGACTATTCTGGGTCTTTTCCCTCTCTATATAAACTTTAAAACCAGTTTGTTGATATCCACAAAATAACTTTCTGAGACTTTAATTGAGATTATATATCTTTTAATAAGATTTTTTAAATATTTATTTTATTATTATTTATTTTTGACTGCGTTGGGTCTTCGTTGCTATGCACGGGCTTTCTCTAGTTGTGGCGAGTGGGGGCTACTCCTTGTTGCGGTGCGCGGGCTTCTCATTGCGGTGGCTTCTCTTGTTGTGGAGCACGGGCTCTAGGCACGCGGGCTTCAGTAGTTTTGGCACGAGGGCTCAGTAGTTGTGGCTCTCGGGCTCTAGAGTGCAGGCTCAGAGTTGTGGTGCACGGGCTTAGTTGTTCTGCGGCATGTGGGATCTTCCTGGACCCGGGCTCGAACCCGTGTCCCCTGCATTGGCAGGCAGATTCTTAACCACTGCGCCACGAGGGAAGCCCCTAATTGAGATTATATTGAATCTATAGATCAAATGGGAAAGAAGTGACATCTTGACAGTATTGTCTTCCTATCCATGTACAAGGAATATCTGTTAATTTAGATCTCCAGTAATTCACTGAACATTTTTTTGATTAGCATATAACTAGCCCTACGGAACATGAAACTGAAGATAAACAATTTTTTTCATTTTGTTATTCTTTAACTTAGTTCTTTGAAATAGGGAGTATATAACGTTCCTGGCTGAAAGTTAATTTCCTTTCACTGGTAAAGCAAGATAGTATGGTGAACCTTTGCCCTGTTATAATACATTAGTAATATATTAACCTTTTTTTTTCCCTACAATCAAAAAAAAAAAAGGTAGGTCAGCCCTTGTACACTTAGAGAATTGTTTTGAAGTTTCCATGTCTTTAGCCTTCTGCTTCTTTCCTTTCTTAGTGTGTCAGTACAGGATACAACTTGGTTCATCACATGTGAGCTTTGCTTTCTTCTAGTGCGGGGGTCGGTGGGGGGGGGGGTGGTCACAATTTTTTTTTTCCAAAGAGCTTCTGAGTAGATAGTATATCTTACCTGCAACCAAGACTAACAATAGTGTGCTATCTCACTGGCCACATCCCCTTATGACTGTGAGTGTTGGGTCCAGATTGGTTTATTATTGTGATGGTTATAATGGAGGATACGTTTTTCTATAAAAATACTCTGTAGTTTAATTAGTGTGCTACCTATCCCAAATAGATTGCAGTGTAGTTTTTAAGTGTCAGAATTTTGATTCTAGTAGTACCCTAATTGCAGGGTTTTTTTTTTTTTCTAGTATAATACTATATGCAGTAAATAAGGTTGGCTGGCTTTCATTAGGTAGTATCAAAGCTAAAAATACTCTTTTTAAAAACTATTACAGAGTATTGAAATGGGTGTCAAGAGATCAGGATTCTAACCTGACTCACTGCTACCTAATTATCTGACTGTTGGCCTAGTTTTTCTGGACTTCATTTGTAAAACCAGGGAGCTGGATTAAGGTGATCCAACTCTAACAGTCTTGTAATGCCAGAAAAAAGGAAATGTTTTTCCTTGTTGGAATATTGAAATAGATGAAACTAGTCTGGTGTTACATTTTTTCGTGTGTGTGGAGGTGGGGTATAACATTTTATTGTAATACAATTTCAAACTTACAGAAATGTTGAAAGAGTAGTAAAAGAATTTTTTTAAAACTTTTATCTAGTTTCAGCAGTTTTTAACATTCTCCTGCATTTGCTTTATTATTCTCTCTGTGCATGTATACATATACGTATTTATTTATTTTTTATTTTTATTTTTTTGGCTGCGTTGCTGTGTGTGGGCTTTCTCTAGTTGTGGCGAGCAGGGGCTACTCTTTGTTGAGGTGCACAGGCTTCTCGTTGCTGTGGCTCCTCTTGTTGCGGAGCACAGGCTTTGGCGTGTGGGCTACAGTAGTTGCAGCACACAGGCTCAGTAGTTGTGGCACATGCACCCTAGAGCGCACGGGCTTCAGTAGTTGTGGCCCGCGGGCTCTAGAGCGCAGGCTCAGTAGTTGTGGCGCATGGGCCTAGCTGCTCCGAGGCATGTGGGATCTTCCTGGACCAGGGATTGAACCCACGTCCCCCTCACTGGCAGGCAGACTCTTAACCACTGCACCACCAGGGAAGTCCCTACATATATGTATTTATAAATATGCATTTTATTTCTTTTTCTGAATCATTTGAGAGTAAATTGGAAACATTGTGCTCCCTTACCACAAAACATTTATATGTATGTTTACCAAGAGCATGGGCAATCTCTTACTTAACCATAGTACATTTATCAAAATTAGGAAAGTTAACTGATACAATGCTGTTATCTAGTCCAGAGTCCATATTCAAATTGTCCATTGTCCCTAGAGTATACAAAAGTAGTTTCAGAATTGCTAAGCTATACCACTGTGAAAGGCAGTCCTGTATAAGTAGAGTTCAGTATTTGCTTATAGTTGGTTTTTTTTTTTCCTTTTTTTTGAGGCAAAATTTACATGTAGTGAAAAGTATAAATCCTAAGTGTATAATTCAGTGAATTTTGTGAAATACATTTACCAATGTACCCTACACTCCTGTCAAGATATAGAACAGTTTTATCACTCCAGAAAATTCTCTCAGTGCCCCTTCTCAGATTCCATCCTACCTCCCCCCAGCAAGCCACTTCTCTGACTTTTTTCAGGTTAGTTTTGCCCCTTCTGAAACGTCACATAAGTAGAATTATACAGTACGTGCTTTTTTGTGTTTGGCTTCTTTTGGTCAACATACTGTACGTGAGATTCACCCAT
The DNA here is from genome assembly GCF_028021215.1 of Eschrichtius robustus. NCBI lineage: Eukaryota > Metazoa > Chordata > Mammalia > Artiodactyla > Eschrichtiidae > Eschrichtius > Eschrichtius robustus. The sequence goes on from NC_090843.1 coordinate 42,293,187, forward strand.
GTTCTTGTATGTATCAATGCTTTGTTCTTTTTATTGTTGAGTAGTATCCTGTTGTATACTACAATTAGCTTATCCATTATCCTATTGATGGACATTTGAATTGTTTCTTGTTTGGTGCCATTTATGAATACAGCTATTTTGAAAATTCTTGTGCAAGTCTTTTGTAGATATATATTTTTATTTTTCTGAGGTAAATACCTAGGAGAAAAATAGCTGCATTATTGAGTTTAACTCTAAGAAATTGCCAACTCTTTTCCCAAAGTGGCTCTACCATTTAAAAATCACATCAGCAGTGTTTGAGAGTGCAGCTTGCACTACGTGTCCTCTTCAACATTTGGTGTTGCCAATCACTTTCATTTTATATATTCTGTTATATATTAGTGATACCTCTTTGTGGTTTTAATTTGCATTTTCCTGATGACTAATAATTTTGAGCACTTTTTCGTGTGAGTATTGATCATTTATCTGTCTTTGTGAAGTGTCTACTACAGTCTTTTGCCCATGTTTTAAAGTAAAATATATATATATATTGAATCTGGTAGCTCTTTATTCTAGGTACAAGTTATTTGTTAGGTATGAGTTGTGCATATTTTCTTCCCAGCCTGTGGCTTTTCTGTTTGCTTTTTTCACAGTGTCTTTTGATGAGAGAGGTTTTGAATTTTGAAGAGGTCTTAGTATATCAATTTTTGTGTGTGTGTGGTTATTGCTTTCTGCGTGGTAAGAAATGTTTTCCTGCCCCAAGATAGTAAAAATATGCTTCTCTCTTGTATCTCTATTGATACTTCGATCTAGAAGCTTTACAGGTTCTAGCCATTAAGTTTAGGACAGTAATCCATCTGAAATTAAGCTTTGTATATGGTGTGAGGTAGGGGTCTAGATTACTTTTTTTCCTGTAAATATCCACTTGTTCCAGCACATTTGTTGAAAAGATTTACTTCCCCCATTGAATTGCTTTGGCACCTTTGTTAAAAATCTGTGGAAAGTAGGGGGACTTCCCTGGTGGTCCAGTGGTTAAGACTCCATACTTCCACTACAGGGGGCACGGGTTCTATCCCTGGTCGGGGAACTAAGATCCCACATGCTGTGCAGTGTGGCGCGGCCAAAAAAGAGAAGTTAAAAAAAAAAAAAACCTTATTAAAAAAAAATTTGCGGAAAGTATATGTGTAATAGTCTATTTCTGGACTTTATTTTATTCCATAGATCTATTTGTCTATCCTTATGTCAGTGCCAACTTTGTATTGATTACATAACTTATGATAAATTTTGAAGTCAGCTAGAAAAAGAAGCAGAATATTTATTTTTTCAGTATTGTTTTGATTATTCTATATTCTTTGTATTTCCATATAAATTTTAAAATCAGCATATTAGTTTCTTAAAAATAAGCCTGCTAAGAATTTTGATAGAGATTGTATTGAAACCTTTGCTGGCTTTTGCCATTTCTTAACATATCCTTGCTCTATTGTTGTCATATATATTATATTTACATACATTATAAACCCCACAATACAGTATTGTAATTTTTCCCTTAAACCTTCATATGTCTTTGAAAGAAGTTAAGAGAAGAAAAGAAAAATTAAGTCTTTTCCATAGCTAGAAGTAAAAGTCCAGGTGTTAGTTTTTAAATTCTTATTTAGAACCCTCTATCTGTGGGTAGACTGTTGACTCAGTTTTTTAGCCTTTCAGGTTGTTCAGGTCTTAAGTTTTGATTATGTGTTCTTTTTTTTTTTTTTTTTATTAAGTCCTTGAGGTGGTTTTTGGTATCTTGAAGGCCTTTATTTGGGATCTACACTTTAGCAATTCCAGGAAAAGGGAGACTTTCCTTTGCTAGCCTAATACTTGGCCTTAGATATCTATGGACATAGGTCAGTCTAATTCTTTAGAATATTGAGATAATAGCCAATAGGAATATGTCTTGTATTCTGTGCTTTGATTTGATGGGAAATTTTTGAGTAAGTCTTGCCTTTGTGAAGCACATGATGTCAGTGATGTTAATGGATATGAAGCATGAATTACCCTGAAAGCCCTCAGGTAACACATAGATTTATCAGTGTTTCTAAATTCCACACAATGAAAACATAACTGTAAAGCAATGGCCTTGTCTATTGTCTTGTCAGATTTAAGATTAAGCTTATTTTCCTTAGATACTGACCTAGGCCCTTTTTAAAAAAGGTAGGTAATACATGTGTTGCTATTGTCAAATATATTACATTTCTATGTTATAGGTCCAACAATACAATTTTATAGATAATGTTTCATGCAATTTCTTTTAAATACATAAGGGAATAGAAGAAATAATCATTATACTCTTTTAAAAAATTAACCTACATTTTAACTTTTACCAGTGCTCTTTTTTAGTGTCATTCAGATTACCATCTTGTGTCACTTCCTTCCAGCCTGAATAACTTCTTTTATTATTAATTGTAAGGCAGGTATGCTAGCAATGAATTCTTTCAGGTTTTGTTATCCAGGAATGCCTTTATTTTGCCTTCATTTTGAAAGATAGTTTTGCTGGATATAAGATTCTTAGTTAATGGTGGTTTTCTTTGAGCATTATATCATCCCACAGTCTTTTGGCCTCCATCATTTCTATTGAAAAGTCGACTGTTAATTTTATTGAAGTTCTTTTGTGCACAACAAGTAAATTTTCTCTTGCTCCCTTCAGTATTTTGGCTATTATATGTCTGTGGATCACTTTGCTTTTATCCTGCTTGGAGTTCATTAAGCTTCTTGAATGTGTAGATAAATGTTTTCCATCAAATTTTGGAATTTCTCAGCCATTATTTTCTCAAAATTTTTTCTGCCCCTTTCTCTCTCCCCTTCTTCTGGCACTCCCATTATGCATATGTTGGTGTGCTTAATGATGTCCCATATTTCTCTGAGACTCTTTGGATTGCCCGATCTCTCTTGATCTATATTTTGCTGATTCTTTCTCCTGTGAGTCCAAAGCTACTGTCGAGCCCCACTTAGCGAAGTTTTCATTTTGTTTATTGTACATTTCCACGTCAGCAGTCAGCCACTGATTGGTTGGAGGTTGTTCCTAACCCCCTTAAGCCACTGGTGTTTGCACCCTTTACTGTTGGATTTATGTTGTGTGGCTTGAAGACTGTTTTCACAGTTCAGGGAGTTTATGAGTTTGTCCTGTGTTCAGCCAAAGACCAGAGGCTCAGATGTTCCCTCTCCTTTTGCTTCTTGGGCATCTGCACAGTCTTCCAGAGCATCAGGACAAACTATGGTTTTTGCAGGTTTCTCTGATATTTCTGTTAAATGTTTGGCTGGTTCCATTTATTACAAACCCATAGGTAACATCATACTCAGTGGTGAAAAGCTAAAACCCTTCCTCTAAAACAGGAACAAAACAAGGATGTGCACTCTAGCCACGTCCGTTCAACATAGTATTGGAAGTCTGAGCCACAGCAGTCAGACAAGAAAAAGAAATAAAAGGCATCCAAATTGGAAGGGAAGAAGTAAAACTGTCACTATTTGCAGATGACATGATACTATACATAGAAAACCCTAAAGTCTCCATCAAAAAATTATGAGAATTAATAGATGAATTCAGTAAAGTTGCAGGATACAAAATTAATATTCAGAAATCTGTTGATTTTCTGCACACTAATAGTGAACGATCAGAAGTAGAAAGCAAGAAACTAATCTATTTTAAATTACATCAAAAAGAGTAAAATACCTAGGAATAAACTTAACCAAAGAATTGAAAGACCTATACTGTGAAGACTATAAATCATTGATGAAGGAAATTGAAGATGATACAAAGAAATGGAATGGTATCTCATGTTCCTGGGTTGGAAGACTTAATATTGTTAAGATGTCCATACTACTCAAAGCAATCTATGGACTTAATGCAATCCCTTTCAAAATACCTGTGACATTTTTCACAGAACTAGGACAAATAATCCTAAAATTCGTATGGAACCACAAAAGACCCTGAATTGCCAAAGCAATCTTGAGAAAAAAGAACAAAGCTGGAGGTACCATACTCCTTGACTTCAGACTGTACTACAAAGCTACAGTAATCAAAACAGCATGATACTGGCTCAGAAACAGACATATAGATCAACAGAACAGAATAGAGAGCCCAAAAATAAACCCATGCACTTATGGTCCATTAATCTACGACAAAGGAGTCAAGAATATACAATGGAGAAAAGACAGTCTCTTCAATAAATGGTGCTGGGAAAACTAGACAGCTATATACATGTAGAATGTATGAAAAAGAATGTATAAAAGAATGAAATTAGAATGTTTTCTCACTCCATGTATAAAAATAAACCCAAAATGGATTAAAGACCTGAATGGAAGACCTGAAACCATAAAACTCATAGAATAGAACATAGGCAGAACATTCTTTGACATAAATCATAGCAATATTTTTTTGGATCTGTCTCCTAAGGCAAAAGAAACAAAAGCAAAAATAAACAAGTGGGACCTAATTAAACTTAAAAGCTTTTACACAGCAAAGGAAATGATTGACAAAATGAAAAGACAACCTACTGAATGGGAGAAAATATTTGCAAATGATATGACTGAGAAGGGGTTAATATCCAAAATATATAAATAGTGCTTGCAACTAAATATCAAAAAAACAAGCAGCCTGATTGAAAAATGGGCCGGGAATTCCCTGATGGTCCAGTGGTTAAGACTCCGTGCTTTTACTGTCGAGGGCTTGGGTTCAGTCCCTGGTCGGGGAACTACAATATCCCACAAGCCCTGCAGCAAAAAAAGGGGGTGCAGAGGACCTGAATAGACATTATTCCAAAGAAGATATACAGATGGCCCAACAGGTACATGAAAAAATGCTCAACATTGCTAATTATCAGAAAAATGCAAATCAGAACCACAATGAGATATCACCTTAACACCTGTCAGAATGGCTATCATCAAAAAGTCTACAAATAATAAATGGTGGCGAGGATGTGGAGGAAAGGGAACCCTAGTATACTGTTGGTAGGAATGTAAATTGGTGCATGCAGTATGGAAAACAGAATGGAGTTTCCTCAAAAAAACTAAAAATAGAACTACCTTATCCTCCAGCAATTCCACTTCTGGGTATACATTTGAAGAAAATGAAACCACTAATTTGAAAAGGTAACATGTATCCCAGTTATAGCATTGTAGCAGCATTATTTACAATAGCCAAGATATGGAAGCAACCTAAGTGTTCATCAACAGATGAATGGTTAAAGAAGATATGGTGTGTGTATATGTATATGTATGTATATATACATATATATATATGTGTGTGTGTGTATATATATATATATATATATATATATATACATACATATATATATATATATACACACACACACAATGGGGTATATCTTAGCCGTAAAAAAGAATGAAATTCTGCCATTTGCAACAATGTGGATGAAATAAGTCAGACAGAGAAAGACAAATACTCTGTTATCACTTATATGTAGAACCTAAAAAATAAATGAATTTACATAACAAAACAGAAACAGACTCACAGATATAGAAAACAAACTAGTGGTTACCAGTGGGAAGAGAGAAGGGGGGATGGATAAGATCACGGTGTGGGATTAACAGATGCAAACTACTATGTATAAAATAAATGAGCAACAATGATATATTTTATAGCACAGGGAAATATAGCCATTATTTTGTAATAACTTTATTTTTTTTTAATAAATTTATTTATTTATTTTTGGCTGTGTTGGGTCTTTGCTGCTGCGCGCAGGTCCTCTCCAGGTGCAGCAGGTGGGGGCTACTCTTCGTTTGGTGCCCGGGCCTCTCACCGCGGCGGCCTCTCACCGCGGCGGCCTCTCCTGTTGTAGAGCACGGCCTCCAGGCACGCATGCTTCAGCAGTTGTGGCTTGCAGGCTCCAGAGCGCAGGCTCAGCAGCTGTGGCACACGGGCCCAGTTGCTCTGTGGCATGTGGGATCCTCCGGGACCAGGGCTCGAACCTGCGTCCCCTGCACTGTCAGGTGGATTCCCAACCACTGAGCCACCAGGGAAGTCCCTGTAATAACTTTAAATGGAGTATAATCTATAAAAATATTGAATCACTGTGTTGTATACCTGAAACTATTATGATATTGTAAGTCAACCATACTTCAATAAAAATAGTTTGGCTTCTCTACTGCAATTTTTGCTGGTCTGCCTCTATTGGTATTACACCAAGCTGTCATTCTCCATGGATTGGTGGCTGATTGAGCTGTTGTTTTTGACAGTGCCCTGGGGCATAATTTGCTCCATAGTCTGATCCAAATAAAGTTAGGCACCTTGGCAAGTGCATTCCTTGGCATCATCCAGGTCTGATTCCTTGAGGCAACAATTGCTACCAGTTTCTTATTCATACTTAAAGAAGAGACACTCTTGCTATATGTACATATATGACCTAGGCGTAATTTTTTTTTTTTTAATTTATTTTTGGCTGCTTTGGTTCTTTGTTCCTGTGCACAGCTTTCTCTAGTTGCGGCGAGTGGGGGCTACTCTTCATTGCAGTGCTCAGGCTTCTCATTGCGGTGGCTTCTCTTGTTGCAGAGCACAGGCTCTAGGCATGCGGACTTCAGTAGTTGTGGCACGTGGGCTCAGTAGTTGTGGGTCGCGGGCTCTAGAGCACAGGCTCAGTAGTTGTGGCGCACGGGCTTAGTTGCTCCGCGGCATGTGGGATCTTCCCGGACCAGGGCTTGAACCCGTGTCCCCTGCATTGGCAGGCAGATTCTTAACCACTGCGCCACCAGGGAAGCCCCTAGGCTTAATTTTTAAACCTGGATCATCAAGGCTTCAACTGTTACAAAATGCAGCTTCAGTTTTTGAGCATGTGACTTGCTGAGATCTTGTTACACCCTAAAATAAGTTTTCGTTGTCCAACTGCTTTTAAGTGCATATATAGTCTTTATAGGTTAAGCAGTTCTTTCTGGCTCGCGTCTTAGTCATTGTAGATCACCTAATTTAGTTTATTATATATTTATTGGTAAAACTGACTAGTATTTTCAGATCTAACGTTGAATAAAGATTTTAAACATCAAAATGATGATACTGTCAACATTTTTAGTAATAGCTCTTTTGCTGTAGTAAACTGTGTACACAATGTCTGCTAGTATAGATATTGCTTTAGAAGTCAGACAATGGAGTGAGGGCTCTTAAATGTTTTTAAGGTGGTACACAGCATTGCCTTAAAATGGAACAAATTTAAAATAACATTGTGTTGGTTTTAAAGTTTTTAATTATTTTAACTGCGATATTTTTAGAAATAAATCATACTTTATGTGTATGTGTCACTTACAGCCTTACTCCCCTGCTTCAGCTCTGCGGATTGTTGTTATTAAAACCCTTTCTGTGTAATAGTTTTATTTTCTGATTGGTTGTTATATAGAAAAGTATTCACTTATCTTCCCAAAGAGAGAAGTTCAGCTGATACAGCCTTGTGTTGCTGCTTCAGCTTATTTAGTTTTTGCCTCAGTAGCATTATTTGCATGAGTTAAAACTGATAATAGAATTTCAATCTGGGGAAAGATAATAAATTAAAGAAAATGACAAGTCTGCTGGGAAAGTAATTAAAGATGGATAGTCAAACTACTGTTTAGTCAGAGTATAAACTTGCTGGGATTGTAGGAACTGTGTGTGATATGGTTTTTTACTTTCCTATAGAAATCCTGAATTTACTGTGGGACTTCTGCCAGTTTTAGTTTCAATTAATTAGGTTATTTTTGAGGGAAGAGTTAGGGAAAAGGAACAAAAATATGTTCTATATGTTCTGTATTTTCTCTTGACTTTGAGAATAACAGGGGGAGAGAGAGAGACAGAGAGAAGGTAGTGACAATGTGGGAAGGACAGCCAGAAAAGCAGTGTGCTCTCTACATTTTTTAAAGTGTGAGCAGGTAGCCACTCTTTAAACAGCAGAGATCCAACACTAACCATGCGGAGTTAATCCTTACAAAATATAAACTGAGTTTAGAATTGTAATCCACTAAAATTTATTGTAGTTATTATGACATTTTAATAAGAGATGGTAAGCCATTTGTGTAAATTGTTGTAGTAGGTATTACAGCTAAATTGACCATTTCTAGGGTCAGCAGGAGGCAGAGAAGAGAAGAACTGAACCATAATAGGAAGCTTCCCTGAGGCTTCATAGCCCAGAGGTCGGAGGAGGCTGGGACTTTACGTTTGTATAGCAGGGATACCACAATTCAAGGATGCAGGAGCCCCTGGCTGATAGGTAGGCTTGTCTCTTAGTGTTGGAGCCAGGACAGGGTTGATGCTTGAGTCTAGTGCAGTTCCACTTTTGGCATAGTACCTTCTGGGCAATGGTGTTTGGGTGCATGAAATTAGATGTTTTGGCTTACAAATCAATGTCCATGACTGGTTCAAGAGATAGGCATTATATCTTCACCTTGGCAGGGCCATTTGTATGGCCTGTGATAAATCATATTTGCTCTCCTTTTGTCTCTAGCTGCTTCCTTCAGTTGTTACCCAGGTCACATAGGTGGAAGCCACTTAAAGCCTGGGATAGAAGACTTTATATCTTCGTGAGTGTTTCATTTAATCAGATTGCTTTCTTCCTAATACCTGGAACTGATGCTTTGCACATTCACATTGTAGTCTGTCTAAGTGCTGCTGCCTGGAATTGGGCAGCATGGTGCCTCTGCCAAATCTCGCTGCGATGGGCATACTGAACGAGTAGGGTGGGGGTTTGATGCCCTACAATGAGGGAAGAAGCCCTAGGACCTTTTGAAAAAAAGGGGGGGGGTTAAGTTTAGAAACAGGCAAAACACTTCTTCGGGGTTCGAAGTCAGGATATGGGTTATCCTTGTGGACGGTAATGGGTAGTTATTGGAAGGAGAGCAAAAAAAGGGCTCTGGGATGCTGGTAGTATTCTGCTTGTTGATCTGGGTGTTGGGTACATTGGTATGTTATATTTGTGACCACTCATTGACCTGTACACTTATGACCTGTGTAGTTTTCTGTATGCATGATATACTTCAATATAAAGTTAAAAAAGAAAAGTTTGTAGTAGTTCAGTTCTGCATATATGATGGTCCTAATTGTCCATAATTAGGAATTGGATAAATAGGGACTGGTTAAATTGTGTTATGTTCCTTATACCCCTGAGAAATACAATGTAGGTATGTTTGAGAATGAATAATTCTATATGTACTTACATTAAGCTGTTACTAATAAAGGAAATTTCAGAAGGTATATCCCACTTATGTAAAAATAAACCATTATACACAGTGCTTGTATATATATAGAAAATATCTTGAAGGACCCACACTAAATAATTAACCGTGGTTAGCCTTGAGGATTGGTTTATGGGTAATGTAACAAAGTGGGGAACATTGAACTTTTACGTAAGTTTTTTTTACTGTGAGCATGGGTTACTCTTACGGTAAAAACCAATAGTAAATTCTAAATACTATTTGGGAGGAGTAATGTTGCTATTCTGGTAAAATCTCCAAAGTGTGATTAAAGAAGAAAAGGAATTGTGGGAGTAATTAGAGACCCCCCCAGAAGAGTTAATGTACTTCTCCCTTATTCCACCTCAGAGGGCGAGGCAGATTTTAATGAGCTTGAATAAACAAAGTGAATATAGGCACTTGATGTAAAGTAGAACTACACTGCCTTTCCAATTGTCGTTTTAGTTGATCCAGAGTACCAGAAGGAAGCAGAACAGAGACATCGAGAATTGGCAGCTAAAGCTGGAGGATTTAATGACTTTGCGACTTTAGCTGTCATCTTTGAGCAGTGCAAATCAAGGTATGTGAGATAGTTCTTCGTACTGGAAAGTGTTAGTTTGAAATATATCTTCAATATAGTCTGCTGGAGGATTTAATGACTTTGTGACTTTAGCTGTCATCTTTGAACAGTGCAAATCAAGGTATGTGAGATAGTTCTTCGTACTGGAAAGTGTTAGTTTGAAATATATCTTCAATATAGTATAAGATTTTAGACAGTAAGGTTCAGTGGGAATGATACTGACCTCAAGGTATTTTTAGGTATTTTTGTGAACATTAGTGAGATTTCTCTGTCAGGTGACTATGACTTAGTAGTCATTTATTGCGTAACATTAGTTCTCTTCTTTCTTCTCTCCCTAAACCTTTCCTGAAAAATGACCTTATAGAATTTTGGCTCTGTACAAGTAGGTTAGTTGAGAAAATGATTGGATATTTGTTAAAAGCATATATGAATAAAAAGGAACCCATTTACAAATCGTGTTTTAATTCACTTAGAGGCACCTGCATTAATTTGTTTTTTCAAATTCCTTAAAGTGCTTTTTTATTAATTGGACAGGTCTCATAAAAGAGCTGACAGATGCCTATGGGTTTCTAGTTGTGTAATAGAAATGAGAATGTTCGACTGTCTTTCACTCATAGAAGATATATTTGAGACACCAATATTTTTGTTTTGCAGTGGAGCTCCAGCTTCGTGGTGCCAGAAACATTGGATTCATTGGAGGTGCTTATTTTCTGCATTTCGTGTTGAAGCTCAACTTAGAGAACTGATCAGGAAGCTTAAACAGGTGATTGCTATAATGTTTTTTTCCTTGAGTAGCATTTTGGCAAGGCCTTCTGAGTACTCTACCCCAAACCATGTGTATTATAAGGTGTTGAAGAATGGTTTGTAGGAACAGGCACCGTTCCTGACCCTGTGCGAGCACACAGCTCTGTTATCCCTTATCCTTTTGGGAGGCCCTTTTCCTGGCCTTGGGTAATTTCCTCACATTCATATGCTTACCAGTACTCAGTTGAACTCTTGAGGCCCTTCTGCATATCTCTGGAGTTCTCTATGCAGATCTCTTCTCTCCTGAACTCTGGCCTGGGAACTCTAGCCATCCTGGTCTTCCTGGATTCTCAGCTCTGTCTCTTTAAGTCTGGGAGTTCTCCAGGTTCCAGTTGGGTTTTTCCCTTCCTGCACCTTCGTCCAGAATCTTTCTCAAGGTTGACTGTAAGCTGGGGCAGTTGTTGGACTTACTTCATTTATTTTCCCTACTTCATTTATTTCTCAGAGGTCACTGTCCTTTATTGCTTGATATATAGTGTTTTGGAGATCATTATTTCATATGCTTTGTCCATTTTTTGGTTGGTTCAAGCAGAAGGGTAAATCTGGTCCCTCTTACTCCATATTGGCCAGAAACAGAAGTCTTTAGAAATGTGGATTTTTCAAACTAAAAGATTATTTCAAATTGTTCTGTGAGATTTACCACTGTACATGTATTCTTTCTATAGCAAAGTGACTTCCCAAGAGAGACCTTTGAAGGCCCTAAACATGAAGTACTGCGAAGATGTCTTTGTGCAGGTTATTTCAAAAATGTAGCTCGCAGGTAAGCAGTAAGAGCTTGAGAGGGATAGAGAAATACAACCGTATTTGATGACAATATTAAATATTTAATATTAAAGACAGTTTGATTTAAACTCTGTGATTATGATGACATCAATTACAGTGACCCTCTTCATAATTGTCACTTGTGCAAGGGGAGCTGCAGTGGCTGAGAGCAAGATATTGAAGCTCATGTGGGGCAGGAGGGGAGTCTGTAGGACAGCTGTCCAGCATGGGGTATTAGTGCCTAAGTTGAGTGACACTGGTTTTCTTGCAGAGGGGTGGCTCTTTTTGGAGTGTGAAAGCCAAATAGGTTGAGGATGGCATCCCTGAGGAAGGGTAGTTTGGTGTGGAATGTCAGGGCTTGAGCAGGATTGGGGAAGGTACTCACGTGGGAGTTATTTGGTATTTAGTGTCAGAGTCTGAGTGTAGGGAGGGAGGCCATCTTTGTAGGGAAAGGGGTAAGAGTGGTGGTGATGGGAGATTCGTTATATACAGAGGAATTGATCACATAATTGAATGTATTAAGGCAAATGGTGAAGGGAGTTAGAAATACTGAAAGGGAGAAAACAAGAATGAGCCCTGTGGTGTTGATTGGAACTTCAGGTATTACGGGTTTTTTAATTAATTAATTTATTTATTTATTTATTTATTTTTGGCTGCGTTGGGTCTTCATTGCTGCACACGGACTTTCTCTAGTTGTGGCGAGTGGGAGCTACTCTTCGTTGTGTTGCGCGGGCTTCTCATGCGGTGGCTTCTCTTGTTGCGGAGCACAGGCTGTGGGCGCGTGGGCTTCAGTAGTTGTGGCACGCAGGCTCAGTAGTTGTGGCTCACGGGCTCTAGAGTGCAGGCTCAGTAGTTGTGGTAAACGGGCCTAGTTGTTGCGCGGCATGTGGGATCTTCCCGGACCAGGGATCGAACCCATGTCCCCTGCATTGGCAGGCAGATTCTTAACCACTGCACCACCAGGGAAGTCTGGTATACAGTTTTTACTATAGTTAGATGGATGGATAGATTGATATGGTAATAAAAATAGATGGTACTGTGTGTGTGTGTGTGTGTGTGTGTGTGTGTGTGTGTGTGTTTATAATATGTATTTGTATGTATGTAAATACGTAACCTGACTATGAGATGGACTGGGAGCAATGACACTATAATAGGAATGAATATACTTTGTGCCCAGATCTTGACTTGGAACAACCATCTGCCACATGAAAGACCCAGGGCTCTTTGGAGAAATAGGGCTGGGAAAGTACATGATGAGCCTGAAACATCTTATTTTGCCAGCAAGCAAAGTAGTGATCAGTGAAGGTTGAGACCATGTCAGAAGTACAAAGGAGCCAGCTTGAATAGGTCCCAGCTGATCAAAGATGGGATATTTTGAGCATTGAAATAAATAATGATAGTAATGGATTATATAACCCATTGAATAAAATGTGAAATCATGGGTCTATAATCATATAAATTAATAAATGAGTAAATTAAAAGTTTAATGACAAATAGAATTATTTACATAGTTGAGCACCTCTCCACAAAACTCTTGTTAATTACAAAGGGAAAAAGTAACTTCTCAGTGAAGAAGCCTGGCAACAAATCAAAATCATGTTCCTCCTGATAGGATATAATGAAAACACAACATCACTTCTGTGATATTCCTGCCAAAGATCTGTAACCTGAATCTAATCATCCTAAAACAGACAAAATCAAATTGAGGGACATACTACAAAATAACTAGCTGATAATTTAAAGGTGTCAAGATCATGAAGGTCAAAGGAAGACTGGGGAGTATTCCAGCATGAAGGAGACTAAGGGGCCATAAAATGTAAAGGCAATAAATGATTCTGAACTGGATCCTTTTGCCTATAAAGGATATTATTAGGACATTTGGTAAACTTCATTGGGTTCTGAGGATTAGATGCTAGTAATGTGTCAGTGTTAATCCCCTGGTTTTGATGGTTGTATTATGGTTATATAGGAGAATATTCTTGATTATAGGAAATGCACACTCAGGTATTTGGGGATGATGGGTCATAAGTTTGGCTACTAACTTTCAAATGGTTCAAGTAAAAAAGATTTTTGTACTGTCCAAATATGTACCTTGTAGATATATATATACAAATAATTATAATGCAGTCTGATCTGGGTTATAATAGGAATATATGTAAAGTTCTGTAGGAAATCAGTTGTGATGATTGAGCTCTAAGGTATAATTTTGACAAGTTTTTGGACTTACATATATGTAGGGAAGTATAGAAGAGGATAAGAATTTAAAGTTAACATGAGTTAGAAAAAATGCAGATGAAATGTTCTAATTATTGTATTTTTTTTTGAATTTTTGAATTTTATTTTATTTATTTTTTTATACAGCAGGTTCTTATTCATTATCCATTTTATACATATTAGTGTATACATGTCAATCCCAGTCTCCCAGTTCATCCCACCACCCCCCTGCACCCCACCGCTGCTATCCCCTCCTTGGTGTCCATACGTTTGTTCTCTACATCTCTGTCTCAATTTCTGCCCTGTAAACCAGTTCATCTGTACCATTTTTCTAGGTTCCATATATATGCGTTAATATATGATATTTGGTTTTCTCTTTCTGACTTACTTCACTCTGTATGACAGTCTCTAGATTCATCCACGTCTCTACAGATGACCCAGTTTTGTTCCTTTTTATGGTGGAGTAATACTCCATTGTATATGTGTACCACATCTTCTTTATCCATTCGTCTGTCGATGGGCATTTAGGGTGCTTCCATGACCTGGCTATTGTAAATAGTGCTGCAGTGAACATTGGGGTGCATGTGTCTTTTTGAATTATGGTTTTCTCTGGGTATATGCCCAGTAGTGGGATTGCTGGGTCGTATGGTAATTCTAGTTTTAGTTTTTTAAGGAACCTCCATACTGTTCTCCATAGTGGCTGTATCAATTTACATTCCCACCAACAGTGCAAGAGGGTTCCCTTTTCTCCACACCCTCTCCAGCATTTGTTGTTTGTAGCTTTTCTCATGATGCCCATTCTAACTGGTGTGAGGTGATACCTCATTGTAGTTTTGATTTGCATTTCTCTAATAAGTAGTGATGTTGAACAGCTTTTCATGTGCTTCTTGGCTATCTGTATGTCTTCTTTGGAGAAATGTCTGTTTAGGTCTTCTGCCCGTTTTTGGATTGGGTTGTTTGTTTTTTTAATATTGAGCTGCATGAGCTGTTTATATATTTTGGAGATTAATCCTTTGTCCATTGATTTGTTTGCAAATATTTTCTCCCATTCTGAGGGTTGTCTTTTCGTCCTGTTTGTAGTTTCCTTTGCTTTGCAAAGCTTTTAGGTTTCATTAGGTCCCATTTGTTTATTTTTGTTTTTATTTCCATTACTCTAGGAGGTGGATCAAAAAAGATCTTGCTGTGATTTATGTCAAAGAGTGTTCTTCCTATGTTTTCCTCTAAGAGTTTTATAGTGTCCGGTCTTACATTTAGGTCTTTAATCCATTTTGAGTTTATTTTTGTGTATGGTGTTAGGGAGTATTCTAATTTCATTCTTTTACATGTAGCTGTCCAGTTTTCCCAGCACCACTTATTGAAGAGGCTGTCTTTTCTCCACTGTATATCCTTGCCTCCTTTGTCATAGATTAGTTGACCACAGGTGCGTGGGTTTATCTCTGGGCTTTCTATCCTGTTCCATTGATCTATATTTCTCTTTCTGTGCCAGTACCATATTGTCTTGATTACTGTAGCTTGGTAGTATAGTCTGAAGTCAGGGAGTCTGATTTCTCTAGCTCAGTTTTTTTCCCTCAAGACTGCTTTGGCTATTCAGGGTCTTTTGTGTCTCCATACAAATTTTAAGGTTTTTTGTTCTAGTTCTATAAACAATGCCATTGGTAATTTGATAGGGATTGCATTGAATCTGTAGATTGCTTTGGGTAGTATAGTCATTTTCACAGTATTGATTCTTCCAATCCAAGAACATGGTATATCTCTCCATCTGTTGGTATCATCTTTAATTTCTTTCATCAGTGTCTTATAGTTTTCTGCATACAGGTCTTTTGTCTCCCTAGGTAGGTTTATTCCTAGGTATTTTATTCTTTTTTTTTTTGCAATGGTAAATGGGAGTGTTTCCTTAATTTCTCTTTCAGATTTTTCATCATTAGTGTATAGGAATGCAAGAGATTTCTGTGCATTAATTTTGTATCCTGCAACTTTACCAAATTCATTGATTAGCTCTGGTAGTTTTCTGGTGGCATCTTTAGGATTCTCTATGTATAGTATCATGTCATCTGCCAACAGTGACAGTTTTACTTCTTCTTTTCCAATTTGTATTCCTTTTATTTCTTTTTCTTCTCTGATTGCCGTGGCTAGGACTTCCAAAACTATGTTGAATAATAGTGGTGAGAGTGGACATCCTTGTCTTGTTCCTGATCTTAGAGGAAATGCTTTCAGTTTTTCACCATTGAGAATGATGTTTGCTGTGGGTTTGTCATATATGGCCTTTATTATGTTGAGGTAGGCTCCCTCTATGCCCACTTTCTGGAGAGTTTTTTATCATAAATGGGTGTTGAATTTTGTCAAAAGCTTTTTCTGCATCTATTAAGATGATCATATGGTTTTTATTTTTCAGTTTGTTAATATGGTGTATCACACTGATTGTTTTGCCTATACTAAAGAATCCTTGCATCCCTGGGATAATTCCCACTTGATCATGGTGTATGATCCTTTTAATGTGTTGTTGGATTCTGTTTGCTAGTATTTTGTTGAGGATTTTTGCATCTATGTTCATCAGTGATATTGGCCTGTAGTTTTCATTCTTTGTGACATCTTTGTCTGGTTTTGGTATCAGGGTGATGGTGGCCTCATAGAATGAGTTTGGGAGTGTTCCTTCCTCTGCAAATTTTTGGAAGAGTTTGAGGAGGTTGGGTGTTAGCTCTTCTCTAAATGTTTGATAGAATTCACCTGTGAAGCCATCTGGTCCTGGACTTTTGTTTGTTGGAAGATTTTTAATCACAGTTTTAATTTCATTACTTGTGATTGATCTGTTTATAGTTTCTATTTCTTCCAGGTTCAGTCTTCGAAGGTTATACCTTTCTAAGAATTTGTCCATTTCTTCCAGGTTGTCCATTTTATTGGCATAGAGTTGCTTGTAGTAGTCTCTTAGGATGCTTTGTATTTCTGTGGTGTCTGTTCTCCTTTTTCATTTCTAATTTTATTGATTTGAGCCCTCTCCCTCTTTTTCGTGATGAGTCTGGGTAATGGTTTATCAATTTTGTTTATCTTCTCAAAGAACCAACTTTTAGTTTTATTGATCTTTGCTATTGTTTTCTTTGTTTCTATTTCATTGAATTCTTTCCTTCTGCTAACTTTGGGTTTTGTTTTTTCTTCTTTCTCTGGGTCCTTTAGTACGGTTAGATTGTTTATTTGAGATTTTTCCTGTTTCTTGAGATAGGCTTGTATTGCTATAAACTTCCCTCTTAGAACTGCTTTTGCCATATCCCATAGGTTTTGGATCATCGTGTTTTCACTGTCATTTGTCTCTAGGTATTTTTTGATTTCCTCTCTGATTTCTTCAGTGATCTCTTGGTTATTTAGTAACATGTTATTTAGCCTCCATGTGTTTGTGTTTTTTACGTCTTTTTCCTTGTAATTGATTTCTAATCTCATAGCATTGTGGTCAGAAGAGATGCTTGATATGATTTCAGTTTTCTTAAATTTACTGAGGCTTGATTTGTGACCCAAAATGTGATCTATCCTGGAGAATGTTCCGTGCACACTTGAGAAGAAAGCGTAATCTGCTGTTTTTGGATGGAATGTCCTATAAATATCAGTTAAATCTGTCTGGTCTGTTGTGTCGTTTAAAGCTTGTGTTTCAAAAAAAATTTAAAAAATTTTAAAAAAAGCTTGTGTTTCCTTATTAATTTTCTGTTCAGATGATCTGTCCATTGGTGTAAGTGAGGTGTCAAAGTGCCCCACTATTATTGTGTTACTGTCGATTTCCTCTTTTATAGCTGTTAGCAGTTGCCTTACGTATTGAGGTGCTCCTATGTTGGGTGCATATATATTTATAAGTGTTATATCTTCTTCTTGGATTGATCCTTTGATCATTATGTAGTGTCCTTCCTTGTCTCTTGTAACATTCTTTATTTTAAAGTCTGTTTTACCTGATATGAGTATTGCTACTCCAGCTTTCTTTTGATTTCCATTTGCATGGAATATGTTTTTCCATCCCCTCACTTTCAGTCTGTATGTGTCCCTGGGTCTGAAGTGGGTCTCTTGTAGACAGCATATATATGGGTCTTGTTTTTGTATCCATTCAGCCAGCCTGTGTTTTCTGATTGGAGCATTTAATCCATTCACGTTTAAGGTAATTATTGATATGTATGTTCCTGTTACCATTTTCTTAATTGTTATGGGTTTGTTTTTGTAGGTCCTTTTCTTCTCTTGTGTTTTTCAGTTAGAGAAGTTCCTTTAGCATTTGTTGTAGAGCTGGTTTGGTGGTGCTGAATTCTCTTAGCTTTTGCTTGTCTGTAAAGCTTTTGATTTCTCCATCGAATCTGAATGAGATCCTTGCCAGGTAGAGTAATCTTGGTTGTAGGTTCTTCCCTTTCATCACAATCGTGCCACTCCCTTTTGGCTCGTAGAGTTTCTGCTGAGAAATCAGCTGTTAACCTTATGGGAGTTCCCTTGTATGTTATTTTTCGTTTTTCCCTTGCTGCTTTCAGTAATTTTTCTTTGTCTTTAATTTTTACCAGTTTGATTACTATGTGTCTTGGTGTGATTCTCCTTGGGTTTGTCCTGTATGGGACTCTCTGAGCTTCCTGGACTTGGGTGGCTATTTCCTTTCCCATGTTAGGGAAGTTTTCGACTATAATCTCTTCAAATATTTTCTCGGGTCCTTTCTCTCTCTCTTCTCCTTCTGGTACCCCTATACTGAGAATGGTGGTGCGTTTAATGTTGTCCCAGAGGTCTCTTAGGCTGTCTTCATTTCTTTTCATTTTTTCTTTATCCTGTTCCGCAACAGTGAATTCCACCATTCTGTCTTCCAGGTCACTTATCCGTTCTTCTGCCTCAGTTATTCTGCTATTGATTCCTTCTAGTGTATTTTTCATTTCAGTTATTGTATTGTTCATATCTGTTTGTTTGTTCTTTAATTCTTCTAGGTCTTTGTTAAACATTTCTTGCATCTTCTCGATCTTTGCCTCCATTCTTTTTCCGAGGTCCTGGATCGTTTTCACTATCATTATTCTGAATTCTTTTTCTGGAAGGTTGCCTATCTCCACTTCATTTAGTTGTTTTTCTGGGGTTTTATCTTGTTCGTTCATCTGGTACATAGCCCTCTGCCTTTTCATCTTGTCCATCTTTCCGTGAATGTGGTTGTTGTTCCACAGGCTGCAGGACTGTAGTTCTTCTTGCTTCTGCTCTAATTATCGTATTTTAGAATAGTGAAAATTACCTATACCCTTGAAAGGAGATGTAGCATAATATAATGTAAAGAATACTGTATTTAAGTCAGAAGACCTATGTTTAGGACTTGCTTCATCATACGTTAGCTCTGTGACCTTGAGAAAGCTATCTAATTTATTTGAATCTCAGTTTTGACCTTTTAGTAAAGTACCTGGCTCTCAAAACTCATAGGCTTATTTGAGGTTTTATTATGAAAGCATTTTGGAAATTCTCAAGCACAAATACAATATTATTGTTAATATTGCTATTTATTGACCAGAAATGTTTATACTTAATTAAAATGAGTATTTAAGTTGTGTCATTAGTTCTTTTTCTTTTTGGCTGCACCATGCAGCTTGTGGAGTTTTAGTTCCCCAACCAGGGATCAAACCCAGGCCCTTGGCGGTGGGAGCACAGAGTCCTAACCATTGGACCACCAGGGAATTCCCTGTATCATTAGTTTTAAGATGAATTGGTAGAGGGGACTTCCCTGGTGGCGCAGTGGTTAAGAATCCACCTGCCAATGCAGGAGACACGGGTTTGAGCCCTGGTCCGGGAAGATCCCACATGTCACAGAGCAACTAAGCTCGTGCGCCACAACTACTGAGCCTGTGCTCTAGAGCCCATGAGCCACAACTACTGAGCCCATATGCCACAACTACTGAAGCCCACACACCTAGAGCCTGTGCTCCGCCACAAGAGAAGCCACCGCAAAGAGAAGCACGTGAACACAGCAAAGAGTAGCCCCCACTCGCCGCAACTCGAGAAAACCTGCGCGGAGCAATGAAAACCCAATGCAGCCAAAAATAAATTAATTAATTAAGAAAAAAAGATCAATTGGTAGAGAAGTTATAGTGACAGTTGAATAAATATAAACCTCTGCTTATAGCAATTTTTGTAGTAGAACGTATAATTTTTCGTCATTAGTGCTGTACGATGAAACTTATTTAGTGCTGTAAACTTATTTCATTGTTTTTACTGTTCTTGTCTTTATCCTTTGGTTTTTTGGTTCTTAGGTCTGTTGGGAGAACGTTTTGCACAATGGATGGGCGGGGAAGCCCAGTTCACATTCATCCTTCCTCAGCAGTAAGTACCTTGTTTTTAATAAAAGGAAGAAATTTCTTCCTTTTGTAAAGGAAGGTGTAGGAATTTCTTCCTTTTGTAAAGGTATAGGAATAGATAATATACAGACGTCTTCTACTTTTCTCTTTTGAGGATAAGTTTAGTATATATCTATATTACATAAAGGTATTGGTTGGCCCATGCCTCCTGTTTGATTGAAGAATATAGAAATTAATTCAGAAGAGTCTGGGCTGTTGGTATTTGGTTGGTCTAATGTGCAATAAGGCAGGTTATTGAATTATCATCCTTAAATGAACTCTTTTGTTTAGCTTCATGAACAGGAAACCAAACTTGAATGGATCATTTTCCATGAGGTATTAGTTACCACCAAAGTCTACGCAAGAATTGTGTGTCCAATCCGTTATGAATGGGTGAGAGACTTGTTACCCAAGTTGCATGAATTTAATGCACACGATTTGAGCAGTGTGGCCCGACGTGAAATGAGAGAAGATGCAAGAAGGAGGTGGACCAATAAGGAAAATGTAAAGCATCTAAAGGGTGAGTGAATCACTTGTTCTAGAGCATAAGTGTCCAAATTCTCATATAATTACAGACAAACTGTTACAGAGCTTAGATTCTGGCTCTGTCTCCTCAGAAAAGCAAAGAGTTGTCATGAGTCTCAGACTTATTTTGACTTCCTTCTTTCCTTCCAGTTAATCATGTTTTCCTTAACCCCTCTGTTCAACAACATTATTAATAACAATATCTATTGAACTTTTTTGCCACATGCTAACAACTTGCATTACCCCATTAAATATTCACAATAACTCTGTGAAGTAACTGCATATCCCTACTTTATAGATGAGGAAATACTTAGCAGTATACAATAATTTACTGAAAATCCCAAAGCTAATATTTGGTGAATCTGAATTTTGAATCCAAGGAATTTGACTCCGTGGCCTCTACTCTTAACTATTATGCCATATTGCTTCCCAGTAGTGCTTTACTATTTTTATTTTGTTTATAAAATTTTGTGAATTATTACCGCAGAACATCTTTTTTTTTTTTTCAGGAGATTTTTCCGTGAAATGTTAGGTCCCTAGTTGTGAGGCATAAACTGCTGTGGTACTGAACTAGGACAGAAAGCTTAATTCTCAGCTCACAAATAAAAAGAGCTTTTCAGTAAAGCTTTTTGAGGCTGATTGATGGAGCAAATTGTATTATCCTTATTTAACATCACTGAGAAATAGAATGGTGGGGAATTTTGCCCAAGGTCATTGGAAATGTTAACTACTCTGTTTTGTTGTAGTGTATAACCACACTATATGCTTGACTTAGGGTCAATTTTTCTGACTCCTCAGACCTCTATGCTCTTATTTATTTATTTATTTATTTATTCATTCATTCATTTATTTGGCTGCGCCGGGTCTTAGTTGTGGCACGCAGGATCTTTTTAGTTGCGGCACGCAGGATCTTTTTAGTTGCAGCATGTGGGATCTAGTTCCCTGACCAGGGATCGAACCCTGACCCCCTGCACTAGGTGTGCAGAGTCTTAGCCACTGGACCAGTTGGGAAGTCCTTTTATGCTCTTATTTTTATCCATAGACTATATCATTTCTTTTGAAAGGGCAAAATTTAATTTCCTTCTTTTCCCCTTAACATTTAAAAATCAGAGCATCTCTTTCTCTTAACATTTCTGATACTGAAACTCAAAACTAAAATTTTATTGGATTAATTTGTAATGTTTTCAGATGGAATATCAAAAGAAGTCCTAAAGAAAATGCAAAGAAGAAATGATGATAAATCCATATCAGACGCACGTGCTCGTTTCCTTGAGAGAAAGCAGCAGAGGTCCCAGGATCACAGTGACACCCTGAAGGAAACAGGCTAAGCAGTGAACCCTCCAATTCAGGAAGTAGGAAAAGGAGCCAGAAAATGTGCTTCTGCTTTGCCATTTATGTCAGACAGCACTACCGAGAGGAAGTGGTCAGCAGCTGTTTTTAGCATACGAGTTAAAAGCAAATCAAAGTTCATCAGTACCAATAAATGGAATTTTCAAAGTAAAGATTGAGTTGCCATAGTCATAGGAAATGATATATGAAACCAATGAAAGACAATATATGTGATATTTTCCTCACTTCAATTTTGCTGGCCTTAACTGGTATCAAATGCTGTCAGTGAGATATTTTCAAAGAACATTGAATTGTATTTAATCAGTGTGTATTCCATTTGCATTGAAGCATTAAAAATTATTTTCCTTAAATCTCTTTAAGGCCTTCTTGTTGCTATTAGAATAGTATTATATCAGGTTATCAGGTATGTGACCATTTCCTTCTGAAGGCTGAACATAAAAGAGGTTTTTACTGAGCAATACTTAGATGTCTAACCCTTTAATTGCTACAGAGCTTTATAGATATTTAGAGAAAAGACTTAATTAGTAAATAAGAAAATTGCCTATGGCAAGATTCTTTGTTGAATTAATATTAATCCTTAAGTTGATTTTTCTGGGATTATACAAATTCCTTTTTATATAAAAGTATATTGTTTAAAACAGTAGCTATAGCCATTAACCAAAGGACAGATGATATATATATGTTCTCTTTTTAGCTGTCCCTACATACCTGTATCAGCACCATGTATGTAGGTGTGACAGTGTTTCAAACAGCCCTTCCACCTGGCCTACTCTCTTGCCTCCAGCTGCTTGGGTAGGACCATTTAAACATCTATTATGCCGATCTTGAAATGGGATTTTCAAAGCAGTCAACACTACATCACCAGTGTTTCAAATTGGAACCTTGAGGCTAGTTAGTATCACACTCAGGCCACACTCAGCACTTGTCCACTCTGTTGTTTACTGCCTTGTATTCTAGTTATTTGTGTATTTGTCTGTCTCCCCCACTAGATTATACGCTCCTTGTGGGCAGGGACTATGTCTTTTTCATCTTTGTATCTTTCATGGCACCTAGCACAGTGCTTTGCACATAGTAGTCAATGTTTGTTAAATAAAGCTATTAGTGTCGTTCAAATTCAAAAGGCAGTATAATGTGTGTTTTTAGATGTTTTCTGTAAAAATTAAGAATCTAAAATTTTAATAGATAACTCACTCTTTCGCAGTTACTTCCTTTGGCATCTAAACAATTTTCTGTTCAGTATTAGAAACTTGAAGCCTTTATTGAAAAATCACATGAGGACCCAAATCCATGTTTGTTCTTGAAGTAAGGTGAGTGGTGATGGTTTCTCGGAACATTCCTAGCATTGTTAATTTGTTCTTCTAATCTTCAGTCCTCAAGACACTGTTTCAGCACATTAGTCCTATCAGTTTCTCTTCTCAGGTGTGTATCAGTGCATTTCCTTAGACGTGGTGGGGGTGTATGTGGATTCTTGGAATGACAGCTCTTTTATTTCAGTAAGTTTTTATTAAGCACACATTCTAAATCTATAGTCTATATCTATAATTTCATCGGTTTTCCCAATAATGTCCTTTATAGCATTTTCCCCCAGTTCAGGATCCAGTCAAGAATCGTGTATTGTATTTAATCTCCTTTAATCTGGAAAAGGTCTTCTGTCTTTGTCTTTCACATTTAACATTTTTTAAAATTGAAGTGTAGGGAATTTGGGATTAACAGATACACACTACTATATATAAAGTAGGTAAACAATAAGGACCTGCTGTATAGCACAGGGAACTATATTCAGTATCTTATAATAACCTATAATGGAAAAGAATCTGAAAAAGAATATATATGTATGTATATATAGTTGAATTACTTTGCTGTACACCTGAAACATTGTAAATCAACTATACTTCAATTAAAAATTAATTTTAAAAGTAAACTGGAGTAAACTGACCTACAACACTGTGTTATTTCCAGGTGCACAACATAGTGACTTGATATTTCTATACGTTACCAAATGATCATCACAATAAGTCTAGTTACCATCTGTCACCATACACAGATATTACAATATTATTGACTATATTCCCCATGCTGTACATTTCATCCCCATGACTCATTTATTTTGTACCTCTGAAGGTACAGACCTGAAGAGTGTACCTCTGATCTCCCTCACCTATTTCACTCATCCCCCTACTCCTCCTTCTCCTCTGGCAACCACCTGTTTGTTCTCTGTATCTATGACTCTCTCTGTTTTATGTTTGTTCATTTGTTTTATTTTTCAGGTTCCACATATAAGTAAAATCATACGGTATTTGTCGTTCTCTGACTTATTTCACTTAGCATAATACCCTCTAGGTCCATTCATGTTGTTGGAAATGGAAAGGTTTCTTTCTTTCTTTTTTTTTTTATAGCTAATACTCCATTGTAAATATATATACCACATCTTCTTAATCCATTCATCCATCAGTAGATACTTAGGTTGCTTCCATATCTTGTCTATTATAAACAATGCTGCAATGAACATAGGGTTGCATACAGCTTTTCAAATTAGTGTTTTCTTCAGAAAAATACCCAGAAGTGGAATTGCTAGGTGTATGGCAGTTCTATTTTTAACTTACTGAGGAACCTCCATACTGTTTTCCATAGTGGCTGCACCAATTTACATTCCCACCAACAGTGTACAAGGGTTCCCTTTTCTCCATGTCCTTGCCTACATGTGTTTGTTGTCTTTCACATTTAACATATTTGAATAACAGTTTTGACATTTTTTAATAATACAGGTTACTTATTTTATAGTATATCCTCAATTTGGATTTCTCTAATGTTTCCTCATGGTTTTGCATTTGTGACTGGAATACTGCATAAGTGATACAGTGTCTTTCCCAAGGCATCAAATCTGGAGGTACACGGTATTTGCCCCTTATTGCTGATATTAATTTTGATTAATTGGTTAGGGTGTTTTTGATTTCTTCAGTCTAATTACTCTTTTTTTATTATTATTAATTAATTTATTTATTTTTGGCTGCATTGGGTCTTCGTTGCTGCGCTCAGGCCCTCTCTAGTTGCGGTGAGTGGGGGGGCCACTCTTCTTTGCAGTGCACAGGCCTCTCATTGTGGCGGCTTCTCTTGTTGTGGAGCACGGGCTCTAGGCACGTGGGCTTCAGTAGTTGTGGCATGCGGGCTCAGTAGTTGTGGCGCACAGGCTTAGTTGCTCCGCGGCATGTGGGATCTTCCTGGACTAGGCCTCGAACCTGTGTCCCCTGCATTGGCGGGCGGATTCTTAACCACTGCACCACCAGGGAAGTCCCAAGTCTAGTTACTCTTATAATTAATAAGTAATTTGTGGGAGGGATACTTTGAGATTATGTGAAATAGCCTGTTCCTTATAAATTATTACCCTCTGGATTTATCATCAACTGATGATTCTTGTCTGAATCAGTTTATTCTTATGGTTGCAAAATGGTGCTTTTTTTTCCCTATACAGGTGATCCTTGAACAACATGGGTTTGAACTGCGTGGGTCCAGTTATATATGTTTGTTTTTTTTTTCCAATGAATACGTAGTATAGTATTGTACTACATGATCTGTGGTTGATTGAATCTGAGGATGCAAAACCATTGATATGGAGGGCTGACTGTGAAGTTGTACGAGGATTTTCGAATACTGGGAGGGTGGGCACCCCTAACCACTGAGTTGTTGAAGGGTCAACTGTATTTATTTGTTGACATTATATTGTAAGGAAGAGCTTTCCTTGAAGAAGAATTTCCAATAAACACTTGGTTGCTAGGAACAGCATAAATCAAGACAGAATTAGAAAGCCCAGGGGGTATTTGAGAGGGGTGGCAAACAGTCTAGTTTATTTGGTGCATTGAGTATAAATAGGAGAATAATAGATTGAAAATATTGGTTGAGGACAGATTATGGAAGGCTTTGAAAGCCTAACTATGGAATTTGGACTTAACTTTGTACTATATATGAATTTGTTGGAGGGGAATGACATCATTACATCTTAAAGGTAATTGTGACAATGGTGTTTTTTTGTTTTTTTAATAAATTTATTTATTTTATTTATTTATTTTTGGCTGTGTTGGGTCTTTGCTGCTGCGCGCGGGCTTTCTCTAGTTGCGGCGAGCAGGGGCTGCTCTTCGTTGCAGTGCGCGGGCTTCTCATTGCGGTGGCTTCTCGTTGCGGAGTACAGGCTCTAGGAACGCGGGCTTCAGTAGTTGTAGCACACGGGCTCAGTAGTTGTGGCTCATGGGCTCTAGAGCACAGGCTCAGTAGTTGCGGCACACAGGCTTAGTAGCTCCGCGGCATGCGGGATCTTCCCGGGCCAGGGATCGAACCTGTGTCCCCTGCATTGGCAGGTGGATTCGCAACCACTGCGCCACCAGGGAAGCCCTGTGACAATGGTGTTGATAAGAAGAATTGATTTCCACTGAGAGGGCTGTGAGAAAAGTAGTATGGGAGGAATACTGGATCCAGTTAAGAAGGTGGAAGGAGTCTTGGAGGAAAAGGTAGTGATTATGGAAAAGTCTGTTCTTAAAAGAATGATTCACCTTTAAATTACTAAATGAAACAAAAAGAAACAAATGAAGATGAATGTTATCACAGAAAAATGGTCAAAAGACATGGTCAGTCATTTTATAAAAGGAAACATGAATGGTCAATAAATAAAATACTGAATCTTACTAGTAATTCGGGTAATGCAGTTGAAAATAAGTGAGATGCCATTCTTATCCATCAGATTGGCAACAATTAATATATGCCTGAAAAGTGTTGTCATAGGATAAATTGCTCTTATTTTAGAGAACATTCTGGCAATATCTAGTAAAAGTGAAGATGTGCACAACCTGTGACCCAGCAAGCCCAACTTTAAATTTATATCCTAGGAACTCTCTGAGAGCATATAAAATATTCTGTTTCTAGTAAAATTTGACTCCTATAGATTTAGAATCAGTTTGATGATTTATGTTACGTACGGCATTTATAAAAATGTTATATACTTCATTGTTTCTAGTAGTAAAAAATTGAAAATTATATACATAGCCATCAATAGGGAAATGAAACTGTGATATTTTCTTATGGTCGAATTCTTTACATCAGTGAAAGTGATTTTTGAGACTCCTGTTGCCTACTCTGCAGAACAGATGAACCACTTTAAATTCCTAACAGCAATGTTGTAAAGAACACTGTTTTACCTGTCTTGTGGTCCCTCAAAAATGTTTTTGTAATTATAGACAAAAAAGTGCCTCATTATTATGTTAATTTACATATTTAGATATTCAGCTCTTTTTCCTTAAATTGTCTGTAAGAAATGAAATTAATGAAATTAACTGATTTGAATTTGATAGGGCCAGATAGTAAATATTTTAGACTTTCGAGGCATACAGTCTCTGTTGCAGCTACTGTGCTGTTGTAGTATAAAAGTAGCCATAGACAGTACATAAACAAATGGATATGGCTGTGTTCCAATAAAACTTTATGGACAATGAAATTTGAAATTTGAATTTCATATAATTTTCACATCAGGAAATATTCTTCTTTTGATTTTATTTTTTACCACTTGCACTTTATTCCAGAAAAGCTACTTTTCACGAACCCATTCTAATTCAAATTATTTCAATTGAAAGAAAAGATCTTAATTTCATGAAATACTGAATTTTTTTGGTTTTTACTTTTTCTTTTATTTATTTATTCATGCATGCATGCATGCATGCATGCATGCCACGCCATGAAGCTTGTGTGTGGGATCTTAGTTTCCTGACCAGGGATCAAACCCGGGGCACAGGAGCGAAAGCACCGAGTCCTAACCACTGGACCGCCAGGGAATTCCCAACTTTTTCTTTTCTTTACAGCAGAGCTGACAGGATTGAACATGTCAGGAATCAAAAAATTTAATTTGTAATCTGTATTCTCCCAAAGATTTTCAAAGTACCCTGTATTACTTGTTCGCTGTTCCTTTAACCTGAAAATATGAATAATACAAAACTCTTGTGGGGACTTCCCTGGTGGCACAGTGGTTAAGAATCTGCCTGCCAATGCAGGGAACGTGGGTTCGAGCCCTGGTCCGGGAAGATCCCACATGCCGCGGAGCAACTAAACCTGTTTGCCACAATTACTGAGCCTGCACTCTAGAGCCCCTGTGCCACAACTGCTGCAGCCCGTGTGCCTAGAGCCCGTGCTCCGCAACAAAGAGAAGCCACTGCAATGAGAAGCCCGCGCACCGCAACAGAGTAGCCCCTGCTCACCGCAACTAGAGAAAGCCCGCGCACCGCAACGAAGACCCAACTCAGCCAAAAAATAAATAAGTAAATAAATTTATTAAAAAACCCAAAAAACTCTTGTGAAGCTATTGAAGATTTTTCAAAGAAAAAATCATATTATTCAGATAAAATCTAACGTGTGTTTCTCAACCTAATATTACTTGGTTCTCAGCTAAATCATAAGAAATAAGATGGGATAACCCAAAATATAGCCTAGCACAATTTGGTGCTTTTTGTATATGGTTGGTATTTATGAATGATTGTTGTGCTAACTCCAGGTGTGATTATTAACAACATAAGTTGGCCTGGGCTTCAAATTAAATAGGTAGTATAGTTGATAAATGCTATAATAGCTTAAGAAGTAGGGTAAATAGATTTTAAGATGAGTTTTTAAGTAAGGGTAGGACTTGGACTAGGATGAAAAAGGAGACAATTTGTGTGGTTGGAGAGAGGAATAAGAGATAAACAGTGGAAAGATTATCAGTGTCACCTTGAGAAAGGCTTTTTTGAAGGGTTTTGAGGTGTCCAATTCTGTAACTAGGGTTAACACTAAATAGGTCATATGAAGTATAATTTGAGTGCCACTCATTCTTGCAGATAGAAAAATTTGAAAGTCAGCTTGGACTGGGGTTTTCTTTTTACAGTGTGCAGCACTTACAGACTGCCATTGTGTGCTAGTTTGCTACTCCATCTAGTTCCCATTCAAGAAGTGGTATTTTTAAGGCCTCTGCAGTAATGAAGAGTATAATCTTATCTCTACATCTGATCTGATGGCTTAGCTTGATAGACCCAAAATATGGAGAACATAAAGGACTGTCTTTATCAGGTTAGTTCTCACCCTGTGGAAAGCTTTATATTTGAGTGACCAACTTTATATATTAAGTGGCGTAACCTAGAAACCTTTTCATGCCTTTTGGTGCTAATAGGGCTGGCTTAGAAAAGAAAAATAAAATTTAAATCAGTAAATATGATGTAGGGAAAAAATAAGGTCGGTATATTTTTCATTACTGGAGTGTCATGGAATGAACAGTAATTACATGGCTGTATACTGTACAACATTAAACTCAGTTATTTGGAATATGAGCAACAAGGAAAAGGAAGTAAACAGGCTTTGGGTTTGTTTTACATAATGCACTTTTATCGGCCGTGACACATTGAGGTATGAGGCATTTAAAAAACAGTAATTTCTCGTGTGTCCTATATTTGGTACATATTCAGATCAGGCTACATTAGCAAGAGTAGTATACCAAAACTTCACAGTGATTAACATGAGGCCTTTAAGATTCAGAATTTATTTCCCCATATAAAAATATTTTTTAAAGCCTTTCAAAAGATTTTAACATTAAGTATTTAACTTTTCATTGTTATGTACTGAAGTGCTTGTTGACCGAGTAAATTATATTTCCTTGACTTTGCTATTATTGAGTTAAACAAAACTTTGTTTACCAAATCTCAGTCCTT
Organism: Eschrichtius robustus; assembly: GCF_028021215.1. Taxonomy (NCBI): domain Eukaryota; kingdom Metazoa; phylum Chordata; class Mammalia; order Artiodactyla; family Eschrichtiidae; genus Eschrichtius; species Eschrichtius robustus. The sequence goes on from NC_090843.1 coordinate 42,322,598, forward strand.
AATATTGTCTTCTGAGGAGGAGTTTATCACCATAACAAGGCTGCATAGGTGCACTGCTACTTGTAGAACTATCTATCCCTGGAGTGTGACAGAATTTTAAGATTGCTGACAGAACATGTTTGTGGGTTCTACCCTGCTTTGGAGACAGTAGTAACTCCAGGAGGTAAAAAGAGACAGTTCTACATATTTAGAAAGGAGCCGGTGGCGGGGGGCGGAGGTGGGGGGGAGCCCATAACAATCATTCCCACATCCTGGCCCTCATGGCCCTTTCATTCTGTAGATCCTCTCAAGCTTCTTTTACCTTTTTTCCATTTGAAAGGGATGTTGTGACTAGCATCTGTTGATCAGTAGTGTTATAACTCTTCTGGTTTTTCTTTCCCCAAAGCTCTGTGTATCACTATATTTGAACCAACTTTTCTGAGATGACTTTTTAAGGTAATGTTATGAGCTATTTCATTCCTCTGCTGCGATCTGATTTAACCTTTAGAAAACATGGGAGGGGCCTATATAATTTGCTAGATTCCAGATTGTATTTCCACAGGGCTAGTCTTGACTGTTCACTTGGAACATGCTTGATCCTGACACAGAATAGATTCACTACAGATCTTATTGCTGTCCATGACACATTATAAAACCTGTCTGTACAATTAGGTTTAGCACAAGCCTGAGCAGTGAGTGATAATTGAGTTTAAGTTAAGGTCCATTTCATACTAAAATAAGACCGTGAAAATTTTCTTCTTGCTTTGTAAATGTTCTTTTTGGGTGAGCTTTGCCTATAATCAGTGCCTTGTACAGGACCAAAATAAAGTGGTTATTTATGTTGACTGATACCTGAGCCACTTATTGGCCTGTGATAGGGTCTTTATCTAATCCTGCTGGGATTCATATCAGTGGCCCTAGGGGGCTGAGATGTTTCTCAAAGCTGCCGTTTAAATGGCAAAACCACTCATTTAGGTAATGCTAAAGTATATCCCTCTTGGTTTCATTAAAATCTGAACTTTAAATATTTGGTACAGTGGGTTGGGTTTAAACTTCTGCTTTAAAATTAATCTCTTAATGTTTGAGAAACACCTTTACCTTGTGGCTTTTGCAATGCAGCTAGTTCACGCTGTTTTTAAAAGGTCAAGTTAAAAGGCAGGGGCCTTAAATCCAGGGTTGCTTGAAAATGAAAAACTACAGAAGAATCCTACAATGAAAAGTTCTTCTGATGTGTCATTCCCATTGGAGGATATATATATGTATATATATGTAAAACAGGTCCTGGCATAAAATATAAAATTAGGGACACAAAGTTTTCTTGTATAGGTTTTGAGAAACTGGCACTCCTCAAAATAGCAGATGAGCAATGCAGTTTTTGCTAATGGCACTTGCTGTGACTCAGAGCAAGGACCTACTATTGAATATTCTGCTAAAAATACCTTCAAATTCAAAGAATTTGACGATTTATTTTATTAACATGGCTACTTTACTAAAACATTTTCTGAAACCAAAAGCCATGATGATAATACATTTATAGTCTTATTAAAAGACTTTGTCATAGTTGGATAACCTAATAAACCAGAAAACTTTTTTTTTCTTCTATCCTCTCTAACTTAAGGTAGTGCCTGAAAACAAAGCCATTCAGTTACTGTTCAGGTAACCGTTAACACTGACTTAGTCTTCGGGGCTTCTAAACCAAGTACTGACAACCTTTTGTCCTGCCTCTACACCATTAGCAAGAACAGTGTGCTACCATAAAAAGCTCTCTCATTACCTCAGCCAAAATCATTAATCTTTAAAAAGCATCGGTTTGGGTTTTGGGTTGGTTTTTTTTTTTTTTTTTTTTTTAACGTTTATCATCTAGTACATTTTTTTCTCTTGAAAATTTTTGGATTTATTGATTTGAAGGACAGTGTTCAAAATGAAATGGTATACTGTAATCTATTTTTCTTCCCTCTAAATGATTCTGAAAACAATGCATTCATTAGATTTCTGTGTGATGACACAGCAGTCACTTTAACAGAATCTCAGTGCACTTCTGGTTAGATACTCCACACCAAATATCCAAGCTAAAATCAATTGCTTTGGGGATTCTAAACGTCTTTAAAATTACAGGTCTGAAAATGCAAGACAGTTATTAAAGAAAATTTTGGTGGCCAGTTCATAATATAGCTCTTGTAACCCAGATTCTGAGATTGGAAATGTAACTTGATTAAGCTACTGCTTTAACTGTAATAAAACAGTAACTCCTTTAGATTTTTAATTTAGAATTTGTATACTTCCAAAAAAGATTCAAAGTAGCTATACTATTAAAGTGGTATTAGGTCATTTCGAATGCTGCAGAATACAGAACATCTTCAAGTATTTGTATTAACAAAACAATGAAATTTTGCCAAGCATAAATATTCACTCTGATGACATGGTGGCAAGGCTTTTCTTGCAGAACAGTCTCTGTCTGCTCTCTTAACTGCCAAAGATTCTTCTCTCACCCTCAGTATGTGAGGTATACTTTGGGAAAACATTAAAAGCAATTTAAATGATTAAGCAAATTCTCAGCAAAACTGCTTAACACACAAAATTATTGTATACCTAATAGAGTTTTCTGTTTAACTGAAAAGGTTACTAAAAATAAAGTGTACTTGAATTCTTCCTCAGGATCTTTCTGGAAAAGCAATCACATCTCTTTAAGATGAAAAGCACGGAATGAAATTCTTTTATGCTTTATTGTATTTGTGCTATTATGAAATATTATTACAGCTTATACTTTAGCAATAAAGTACTGGGAAGGTTATTAATCGATAATGAATACCGCAGATACTTTAATGCTGTTACAAGACACGATGCCCCAGCTTTGAAGCGCTTGCATTCCCAAACACTACTAGTTTTCACCGTTGAGGCGGTCCCACTGAAATACACCGCTAATAGTTAATCCCTTTCTCCAAGAGTGTACCTTAGCCACACCGAGGAAACACCTTAAGGTTTTACAAACCATCTTTAACCTAATTATCTAAATCTTTGAGGCTCATTAATTATTTGATATGGCTGGAAAAAAAAACCCTCCTGCTACAATTTTAGTCCAATTCTTTAGCGTATTTATGACACTCAAATTCTTCACCAAATTTATTACTCAGCTAGACCCATATATACGTCCGCCAAAATGTCCGCAGAAACGTTAAGAAAGGCTATCACAAGGCCAGTTTGAGATACCTCATAAATAGCCTTCACTGCCCTTTGAGTCAATTGTTTTAACGTCCCAAGAGACTACTAGTTCTGTTAGAACCTAAGCGTCAGCTTCTCCAACCGTCAGAAGGGCGTGCGTAAGGGCAGACAGGATTTTTAAACCCCATTTCAGTGTTTCAGTGCCCCCCTCCCTGGGATGTAACAAACCACCCACCACATGAGACTAGGCGGGGGAGGAGCGCTGCAGCCGGCTGCCAAGAGCGCTCTGCAGGGGGGCCGTTTCCCTGAGTCACGGAGAGGGCGGGAGGCTGGGCCCATCTGCCCACGCCACGTCCTCTTCGTAAGGGACTACGTTTAAATAGGCAGGGCCCACTGGGAAAGAGAGCAGCACCGCCATTCCTCAAGGCGGCCCAACAGCCACCTCATTCCCAGGAGACGCCGCACTTCCCTAGAACTCGCTCTGCATTCCGGCAGCAATCAGCAGACCTTTCCTGACCAGCGTCACGTGTACCCGGAAGTACGTGGGTGGGACCTAAAGCGCCCACGGAAATGACGTTGGTCGCCCCTAGTCGCATGATGTGGCAAAATGCGAAAAAAAAGGGGGGGGGGAGGGAAAAGCAGGCGGCTGGGGAAAGTGATGAGACAAAAAGTAGTCCCTCCGATTCCTCTATTTATCTCCCTGTCGCAGCAGTAAGCGAGGCCCTCAGCGCCCTGCGCCCCGCGCCCCGAATTCCTGCGCTCCGATGCACCGCGGCGCTCCGTGGAGGAGTACATAAGGCGGAGGGGGTGAGGTGACCTGGGCGGAGTTCTGTCGCCCGGATCCTTCCGCAGGGCTCAGCCGTTTCCGGAGTCTGCGCTGCGCCCGGTTCCGCCATTGCGGCTCTCGCGGACCCTGGAGCCTCCGCCCCCGACCTGAGTTCTTTCGTCTGCCTGCCAGTTTCCTGCGTCCCCGGAGACTCTCCTGCTGAGCCCAGCCTCCCCCCTCCCCCTTCTCCTCCTCTCCCTTGGAGAGCCCGGGCAGCCACTGCCCCGCAGCCCCAGTGACAGGAGGAGACCATACACCCCCGACAGCGCCATGGCCCAGATTCTGCCAATTCGTTTTCAGGAGCATCTTCAGGTGCGGTGGGCCCGAGCTAGTGAGGGCTGTGGAGAGAGGGAGGTAGGAAGGAAGAAGCTGGAGTCTGAGCCCAAGCAAAAAGAGGAGAATCGGGGTGGGGGGTGGTGGTGGTGGTGGTGGTGGTATCGGTTCCTGGGGTAGATGGAGGATGGGGCACTATCTTGGAAAGCTTGAAGGGTTAAATGATGTGGGGCTTGGGTGGAAAGGAAGCGAGTCGGGGTGCATAGGGCAGTGAGGCCATACCTGGGTTTGAAGGCCTCTCTGTCTTCGCTTCCTGGATGGCAAGAACTGCGCATAATAACCCTTCCACCCCCGGTTTTATTCAGTTCATTCATTTGGGTACGTTGCGGGGCGGGGGGTGGGGGGGTTCTCCCGGAGCAAGAATTCTCTTCCCCTAGGCCAGCGCAGGCTGTCACCTCTCATTGCTCTCTTCCCTTTCCCCCATCGTGTCTGCACCCGGGAGTTGTGGCGCGGGTGGGTTGGGGAGAGGCAACCTTTTTTCTTCCTCCCTCTGCGGCTCTCAACGGGAAAGGCACCTTCCCCGGGCATGCGGAGAACGGCAGTGGCTCCTCTCTTGCCTTCCCCGAGGCAGTAGGAACAGGGAAGCTCACTGAAGGAAAAGAAAGAGGATAGAATAGGGGAAAGTATTTCTCAGGGCGGTGTCAATTTCAGAGTGCGTGGGGTCAAGGTTCCTAAGGGGATTCGCCTTTTTTCACTTTCTTGATGTCTCTGGGAATGGTGCGGCTTTTATCCCCTCTTCGGTTCTAGAAGGGAGAAAAGAGTTGTTCAGAGGTTATCTTGGGGTCTGCTGGAGTCTAGCAGCTAGTTGGCTTGGCGTGAGTACTTCCCTCAGGATTGCATGGAATTGAACGACCCCTGGGGATAGAGCACACCTGCCCTGAGATATGCAAGGTTATTTCGTCTGTAATTGGTTTTCTTTAGTAGGTTCTAGAGTTCTTCCCCATGGTGCATTATCCTGTAGGCAACAGACTGTCTTATCTGGCAGCTTGCCCATAGCGGGTCCAGGCAGGTGATCATTGGAGGGCTTGACTGAATTAAGTCTCTTCTAAGCTTCTGATTTTCCCGGTTCACCAATCCTGGTTTTACTTTGACTGAAATAATTTATTCATAAAGTATGCTTTCTTTCTAATTACCTCCTTAAAGAGGTCTGTCTCAGCTCAGTCATTTGAAGGACTAATTCGTAATGATAAGAGATGCCAGTGGTTTGACATGACACTAATATTAGTGGCCTCTTGGACACTTTACCATTGAAGGCTGTTTACTTTCTGCCATTGTTATAACAATAAATAAATGTTAATTAAAAGGTTTAATATTCTGGCTATCAACGTGATTTCATTTTTTTTTACAGGTATCACCTTTGCTTGCATCAGCAAGACTTCTTTGTCTTGAAATGTAATGAATTATAAATCTTTACTCAAAAAATGAGTTAAGTAATGTACTTTATTCAGTCATTTTTGGTTTTCAGATAACTCATCTGATGTAATAGAACACTATTTTACAAAAGGTTCAAAAACATTGTGACCGAATGGGCACAGAAGTTTTTGTTTATGCTCCATCCAAATTTGTATTGCTGTGGTTACTTCTGTTGAATGTGGAGTGTTAGGAAAATAATGTTTTTGAGTGTGAGGGGAAAACACAACCTTGTCCTCACACTAAAGTGCTTCTGGAATATAATCTTCCTGCAGACAAAAGTATGTAAAATCATACACAAGAAAAGCAGTTATAGTTGCTGTTTACTTTACAAAACAGGTATAGCCCACTAGTAAATCTTGTTTCTTGACTGGTGGTGGTTTGAGCAATAGTTTTGCATTTCTATTAATGAGGAGACAAGATTGTTGAATAATCCCAAAGACTGGACTCCAACCATGTCACTGATTGAAGACAGATTTAATATGGGTCTGATTTCTAAGTGGTTCAGAGTTTTTGCAAACACTTGAGTGAAGCCATTTCCTTCTCAAATACTTTGAAGAGTTGAGTATAAAGTAGCTTTGCAAATAAACTTGACGAATTCAGTCATTCACTTTTTGGAGTAGTATATATGCCATGACTAAGTTTAAGCTTGCTTTGGTGGCTGTGTACTCAAGCTGATAATGATTATTTATTGTGCAGAGCCCCAGTCACCAACCTCTTCCAGGATAATATAATTCCTGACTTTTCATTTTTATCCCTTGCTGTGTAAAAATTAATAAGGATTATTTTAATTGGCATCTTAGGTCTTGACCTCTCAGCCCCTGCCAGTTTGCTAAGTAGCAGAAAACTTTCTGAAACACTTAGGATAAAAACTGGGAACAAGAATTGAGGAACTTGCGTGTAGAGTTAACCTGTGAAATCTTCGAAGGGTGAACTGTAAATGAATTTATTTTTATACCATGGAACTACTTTGGCCAACTGAAGGGTCTGTCATCAAGGACTCAGAACTACATCAAATGAAGCTTAATATTTTAAGTTGTAAAGGAGTTTTTTTTTCTTTTTTAGGATGTTTAGGCTGATAGCAGTGAACAGATGAGTGCCTATTTGAGCAAGATTTTGCTAGGATTGCAGGTTCTGAAAAAAATCCTAGGCTACCTATAGTGTTGCCTGCAACTCTGATTTCTTGGCTCATTAAGTATTTTTATGCCAATTGACATATTCTGCTGTATTCCCAGGTTCTTCGGGTATGCAATTAAAAATCTCCCAACCCTGTTCTTTTCCCTTTGATCCATAAATGTGTTGTGAATTCAATGGTAGGGGTTCTTGCTATGATTATTTTAATTTGCAAAGAGAAAGCAAGGCTGAGTATTACTGGGATATGTTATATGCTTAACCGTACTGCCTGGAAGAGGCATACTGCTTGGAATTATGTGGCAGTCTACTTTAGGAATAGCTTCCAAGTTTAAGATGTATCAAGGTTTTCAGAATTTTCCTAATGGTCAATTTACTCAACTTAAAGGGGTATGGCTAATTCTAGTGAATGTGCTTTCACTCTGTTTAGGAAGTAATTTAAGGCATGAAACTGTGTGTGTAGAATCACAATCATTTTCATTTTGGTGTGCAGTGAAATACATGATTTCAGGAACCTTAACTTAATGATATTTGAATTATATTTAACAGGATGTTTTTCTGTCATTGTTACTGCGTGGCTTTTGCCTTTTGAGAGTTACTATCCAATAGAACTTTCTTCCATGATGAAAATTTATACTAGCTACATAGGCATATTGAGCACTTGAAATGTGGTTATTGTGACTGAGGGACTAAATTTTTACTTTTATTTCTTTTCAATTAATGTAAATGTAAATAGCTACATGAAGCTATTGACTACGACATTGGACTGCACAATTACAGGCCATTCTGATGTGCTTTGTAAGAGTGAAGATTTATCTGGCCACCCATATTTATATGTTTAGAACATTTTGTTACCTAAAATTAAAACATTCATTAATAGAAAGTGTTGGTTGACTACTCTCTCTTTTGGGAAGTGATGACGAACAGTGACTAGTGAATGGAAGGAGCAGCAGACTTCCTTTCTTGTGAGAGTCTGTTGTGTCCTATGAATGTGGCTGGGTGCGTCCAGGTCTTCACCTAATTCCCCCAGACATCCTTCTTAAACAGTAGGAGAAAGTGAGACTCAAACTAGTGCCCGAGGGAACCTGTCAAAGTGGGATTTGAACCTAGGTCTTCTGACACTAAATATTTTGAAGAAAAACAATGAGTGGCCTTAAGAGGAGAAGTTATCAGTATCCTAGTGTGCTTTTTTATCTGTTGGACTTTGCCCTGAGAAGGTGACTTCTCTTCTGGTTTAACGTGTGGTTAATGATGCGGTATAGTAGACAGATCAGGGGTTTGGAGGTTGTTGAGACCAGTTCCATCCAGTAGAAAAATATGAGCCACATCTGTAATTTTACAATTTCCAGTGGCCATATTAAAAGTAAAAAACAGGTGAAATTAATGTCTCATTTAACTCAGTGTACCCAAATGTTATAATTTCAACATGCAATCAGTATAAACTTTTCAGATGAGATATTTTACATTCCTTTTTGGGGGGGTACTGAATTTTCAAAATCTGCTATGTATTTTACACTTAGAGCACATCTCAATTCAGACCCTATTTTCATTGGATGTATTTGACCTGTATTTAGCTTTCATAAAATTTACAGTTGGAAAAGCAGGTTTGCATATGTAGGTTGTTCCAAACCTAAGTTTTCCATAATTGACTCAATTATCAGTTACTATTTAATTTTAATTAACTTAAACTTGAAAATTCAGTCAGAGTAGCCACATTTGAAGTTCTCAGAACCACATGTGGCTTGTGAAATGTCGCTACAGTATTGGAGAAGGCAGGTTAAGACTAACCTCTTGCTCCTTTTTCTCTGTAAAATATGTGTACTACCTCACAAAGTTACCATGAAGGTCTGAGATCATGTATGTGAAAGTACTTGGTGTAGCACTTGAAGGGTATTAATTGTTAGCTATATAATTTTTGTCCAGTATATTTTATTCAGGTATCTCTTAACCAGTGACAACATTTTATTTTGCAGATTTAAGACCTAGATTTTTATGGTTTATAAATATTTGGTACTCACCTGAGATTTGAATATTTACTATATATCAACAATTATGTTACACTAGGGACAAGGTGGTGAACAAAACTGACTGCAGCTTGCATTTGTGCTTGCATTGATTAGTTGGCAGAGGCTGTCCACACATAATTGTAACCATGGATGTTATTGAATGTTTGATATTGTGCAGGATTTAATACAAATATTCATATGACACAAAATTGATTCTGCTCTGAAACTGCCCAAAAGGAAGGAAAAATTCTAATTAATCTTTTATAATATCCCATGAGTGCTCACATGTGCCATTGGTACATCTTTAATTAATGTTCCTTGGTCAGACTCCTGATAAACCACATCTGATAAAATACCCACCTGGAATGCCAGTCAAGCCTTTGTTAGTTATTTATATGTCCTATAAGATGGTACTGCAGAAGTGTATGTTCTCACTTAGATAGGAAGTGAGTTCATAGCTGATATTTTAGCCCTTCATATTAGAGCAAGGCTGTTTCTTAAAATTTATTTACATAGCCATGCTAAAGCTATTTCATAAAATCAAATTGTAAGCCGTAGCAAAGTTTCCAGCTCTTAGGTATCTTTTTTTTTTCCCCCCCCACCGTTCTTGGCCAAGTGCCTGAGGCTAATGCTCTTAACTCAGGGGGTGGCAGGAGGCTTGGATCTGAATGTATTATGCAAAACCCATCTGTCAGACTCAGATTTTTGTGTCTGTTCTTTTGTGTTATGAAAGACGTAATTTAAGATAGTTTACATAATTTATGATAGTTTATCCTAGTTCATAGGGAATAACTATTCATCAAATCCTAATTGTCCTGAAATCTACAAGATCAAAATAAATTGACCATTATAGCTATTTGAGCACCTACTGTGTGCCAAGACCTCTGCTAAATCTTTTATGTTCGTGATCTCATTTGATTGGCAAGAACATCCCTTCAGGTAGGTACGGTTAGCCTTATTTTGCAGATGGGGAAACTGAAGTTCATAGCAGTTAACCTGTAGAGTCACACAGCTAGTGAGTGGGTGGTAATATTTGCTCTTCTTTCATTGTGGCACATTGCCTCGTTTGGTGAATGATCTGTATAATTTGTATGTATGCTGTGGTGGTCTTTGACGTATACATTCTACTAGTATGTTTTTAGGTCAGTAGTTTTTATATTATGAGAAAATTAGGGGCCAGTGAACCAACATCTGATTTTCTGTGCCTTAAACGGGTGTTGAGATGATGTTTTTTAAAGGGCTTTATCCAAGTTCCCACTAAAAAATTGTGCAGAATGATTGGAATCAGGTTAACTTGTAATAACGAAGATTATCTATATCCCTGTCATAAGGCTGAACTTCTCAAATTTCTCTTAGACTTTTCCTTAGTGACAAGAGAGTGAATATGTTCCAGTCTGAAGCCACTTGTGAAAGCAGGAAACTTCTGCTTTCTATTTTACTGTATTATTTATGTTTTTGTGTTTATTCTAATGTAAAACTTGAATAGAACTCAAGGAAGACTGTTGTGCTTGGGGAGGGAGGACGGGAAAAGTGGCAGTAGAACATGCTTGCTCAGTTTGAATAGCATAACCGTAGAGGGGAAAATGGTTACACATTTGTAGGATTGTGCTTTGGAGACAGAACTGCCAGTAATACTAGTACTTCCTTTTCTGAATCATTAGATAAATAAGGACCTTTCTTTAAGTTCTGAAGTACAGCAGATTTTATTATTTATTTATTTGGCCGCGGCGTGCAGCATGCGGGATCTTAGTTCCCCAACCAGGATCGAACCTGTGCCCCCTGCACTGGAAGCGCGGAGTCTTAACTGCTGGACCACCAGGGAAGTCCCCTGAAGTACGGCAGATTTTAAAGTTTATTTTTGAAAGAATAGGAACTGGGTCCTTTAAAACCATATGGTCACGTTAAAAAATTTAAATTCTGCAATATACCGTTGTGGAAACTGTTTCACATGTTTAATCCGGGCTCTATCTTTTTAGCTTTTCTCAACTTCCTCTTTTATTAAATATTTAAGACAATACTTTCTGGCAGTTGTAAAGTTAGCCTATAGTATGTGGTTGTATTTATATCATGATACTTAGCCCATACAGACACCCAAATATTAATCCTTAGCCCCTATGCTGGAGGGGAGTCTCTATCCAGTTGAGTTGAACATATATGCTATGCTCAAGGAAAAAATTACCCATTTACCCAGTTATTGAAGACAAGATCTTGGAGTTACACCAGACTCTCTCCTCCTTCTCATTTTCTACATCCAGTCCATTTCTGAAGTAGGGAAGGTGATTGCAGTGTTTAATGACCCCCGTCTGTTGAATTGGGTTGAGAATTGGGTTGAGAGTTGCCTTCATCTATTTCTGACCAGCTGCTCATCTGAGAAAGAGGACTTAAAAACCACTAAAGTGGACCGCGGGAAGCCAAAGACTATCCACATATGCTCAGCTTGGCAAAAAACTAACTTTGGGTAGATCTCATTATTTGAGGATTAATAATTAGGGAAGAAAACCTATAGGGAGAACATGGTTTACAAAATCCATCTCTTTCCCAACTCTGTACAGTACTTTACATTCTTTTCTATTGAACTGTGCAAATCTAAGGCAGGTGTCTTTTTTTTAACCATAAAATATTCCGCAGGAAAGAGTTTCCTTATATGAAAAGTCTTACCAAGTGTCTGTATTACTGAGTCCTTTACAGTTGCTTCTGTTTGAATTGAATACTACAACACTGTTCAGGGAAGGCTACCATGGACTTGAAATCAGCTGGATTGGTAAGAGGTAAATTTAACACACCTAATAATTATTCCTCTCTGTATGGCTTCACAATTACAACTGTTGGATGTTGTAAGCAAACATTTTAAATTTCACTCAAAAACCAGTCCATTAGGGAGGTGTTTCTGGAGATTGTAATCCAAAAACAAGTGTAAAAACAACTCTCCTAATACAGAAATAGAGATTTGAGGCATGTTATAAATCTCCTATGATGGTACCGTAATGAATTTTTAAAAAGCACTTTGATGGAATGCAGATGACTTTCCACTGCTAATGAAGACACTGATGTAAAAAATGCGCATGAAGAGTTTAAAATGGTTTCTGAAGTATGAAGAGTAGAAAAACATTTCCGAGTTAATTATTTTATAATTTTAAATGTCTATATAAACTGTCAAATGACTACATGAATTATATATTAAGCATATCTAAAATTAAAATTAACCATTTTAAAGTGAACAATGTAGTGGTATATAGTACGTTCACAGTGTTTTGCAACCATCACCTGTATCTAGTTCCAAAACGTTCCATTACCCCAAAAGGAAACTCCATATCCATTAAGCAGTCTCCTTCCTCCCTCCTCCCATCCCCCAGCAACGACTAATATGCTTTCTGTCTCTATGAATTTATCTATTCCTATAAATGGAATCATACAATGTGTGACCTTTTGTGTCTAATTTCCTTCACTAAGCATACTGTTTGAGGTTTATCCATGTAGTATGTATCAGTACTTCATTCATTTATGGCTGAATAATACTCCATTGAATGGATATACCACATTTTATTTGTCCTTTCTTCGATTGATGAACATTTGGATTCTTTCCACCTGTTGGCTATTGTGAATAGTGCTGCTGAGAACATTGATGTACAGGTTTTTGTTTGAATACCTATTTTTAGTTCTTTTGGATATATACCGAGGAGTGGAATTGTTGGGTCATATGGTAACTCTATATTTTAACTTTTTAACTTTTTGAGCAGCTACACCACCTTACATCCCCACCAGCAGTATATGAGAGTTCCAGTATTTCCACATTCTCTCCAGCAGTTATCAAAAGCTTTTTTGGATGACCAGGGAATAGTCTACTTGGGAAAATGAATACCCTATTTGGTGTTTTTACTTCCATGTGTTCTCTCCCAATCTTTGTAGCTCTGCCCTCCCTTAAATTGTGTGTCCTGCTTTCGGTTGCATTTCCATAACCAGTCATAGCTTGGGTAGCATTCAGTTGTTTTGTGCCAGCTGAACGGCATTTATACAGGAAAGGACATAACCTCGGGGGGTCATACCTATCTGCAAGGTTTGCGGTGTAAAAACTTCCCTGTATTTCCCTGCAGCTTGGTCAGAATTGATATGTGACATTTCATCAAATTATTGGATTATTATTTTTAAAGAACGAGTCACATTTAAAGGTTTTTAATTTTCCAGTTAGTAGTTGGCTACAAGTAGGAAAAATTCTTTGAGTCTCTTGATAGTTTACCAAAGCTAGTAGTCTTATAGTTCCTGTCTCCAACTGTGGTTCCTTCCTGAATGTATTACTTAACAATACGGAGTGACCAGAGTAAAAAAATTCTCCTGAGAATGATTACCTCAAAGACTAAAATGGAGTAGAAATAAATCTATATGTTTAAGTGTGGGGTCCACAAGGGCATTTTTATTTGGTGCTTAAAATGTGTGGAGCGCATAGAAAACAATGGCTGGTATACTGTGGATGAAAGAATTAAAGGAATGCTGCACTTTCAGCATTTTAATTTATTTCCTGTAGAAGACAGAAACTGCAGTTTTTATTTGACATTCTGCTAGTTTCCTGGAAGGGCTCAATGAAGTTACTATTGTCAGCATTTTCTTCACTGTGATTAATACTAGTGAAGGTAGAGGATGTTTTGGAACTTTTAAAGGAAGTTATGCTGAGTGATATCCTTGGGGTAGGAAGTTAACCACATCTTCAAGCACCTAAAAATACCTGTATTGGGTAACATCCAAGTATCAGCAGGACTCGAAAATTGTTGACCTCTTAACTCTGTAGCAGTAACACTTAAGTCTTTATCAAGATACAAGATTCATTTACAGAAAAGGTAACTGAAATAGGATTATACATAGAGCACAGCACAGAATTGCCTTGTCTGAAATACAGTAGCTGTATATGGTTCCTTTACATTCTAACTATTCAGATGAAACAAGGAGGAAGGAACTGGAAAGTGTAAAGCCAAGCACTAATTGTGAAACATAATCCTTAATAATGCTGTCATAAACACAAATTTTAATGTATTTTGATTTCAGCTGATTCAGCTGGTAAATGAGTTCTGTTCTGAGTCTACTGGTCATTCATTAGGAAGCATACTTACCGGGTGTGCTTATAAATAAGCCTGTTTCCAATGAGTGTTCCTATCTGATCAAATGTAATAAGCACTGGTTGAAATTAGTAGGCTCAAAGCAAACTTATTACTCCTTGAATAATGTGATATTTGTAGGCACAGACACAATTGTGATTGATTGCTGAGACAGACGTGCTGATGGAGAGTATCATCTTTAGCCAGTCAGAGAACTGGGCATTGAAAAAGTAGTCTGGTTTTCCTTGGTTGCATTGTCATATGCCAGAATTTTCTACCCTTTTTATTTTATTTTATTATTTTAATTTTTTAACTTTTGGCTGCACAGTGTAGCCTGCGGGATCCTGGTTCCCCGACCATGGATCGAACCCGCACCCCCTGCAGTGGAAGCTTGGAGTCCCAACCACTGGACCGCCAGGGAAGTCCGTCTACCCTTTTTAATACATGTATACTATTGGATTAAATATATATATATATATAGAGAGAGAGAGAGTCCATTTGGTTCCTTTAACAATATTTTCATAGTTTGATCACTAATGTATTCTACTAAGATAATGACTCACCATCAGTGGGTTTCCTGATTTCTTGATATAAGAAGGCTTTGCTAGCTGTCTTTAGTAACAAGAATTTTGAAAAAAGCAAGTTGGCCTTCCCTGGATTTGACTATGTAGTGTTAGTAGCATGACATCAGAGCCAATCTGTTTTAGAATAGTTTGTCACGATACCATAGTCCCAGAGCTAAATAACTGTAAAAGGATAGAAATCCCTAAAATAGAGTGCTTATGTGCCCCCACAGTGTTCTAGGTGCTTGCTGTATGTTAAATCACTTAAACCTTTTATGCAGCACCTAGGCATGCCTTGCTCCCCCTCAAACAGGGATGGACACTTTCTCTTTTCTGTTTGCCACATGTACAACTAAATCAAGTGCAGTTTCAAAACCAAGACAAGAAAAAACAAAGCTTAAAGCGTTAAAAACTGATGAGCATGTAACTTAGATTTCTGAATCTAATATTGCTGAAGTTAAAAAAAATTTTTTTTACCATATTTCTTTAATTTTAATACAATCTCTTTCACAGTTAACATTGTTGAAATTGGGGATTCATCTTACAGTTGTATACTCTTTCCCCAAAAGCTTTATGATATTGATGAGCATCTTAGAAACTGAGGCAGTGGTAGTTTCTCAAGCGCAGAGATGGGCCTTTCTTTTCTCATGTTCTCTGAAGGAATTACATCTTATTATTATCTGCACCTTCTCAGTCCTTCTCAGTCCCTTATAACTTGGGCCTTAGCTATTTGGATGTTTAGTGATTTCTTGAAAGAGGCACCGAGACTGAGGTTGGCTCTTCCTTGGGCTCTTACTTGTGCTACCATTAAACTTTATAGATTTTTTTTCCCCAAAGCCTCCTGCAGATATCTGGACTTTGAAACCTGAAAATTCTAGTTTTCCCGCTTCTCCTTGTCAGAAATCCTTATATAAGATGAAAGTGTTTCTTTGCCAACTATCCTTTATATTTTGCCAGAGTTTAATGTAAAAGAAGTTCTCCCTTTCTCCTTGTCGGATTCCCAAGAAAAACTTCTGAAAACAGTGGTCTCCAGTAGAACTGTGCAATGATGGAAATGTTCTGTATTCTGTGCCTTCCAATACAGTAGTCACATGTGGTAGTTGAGTACTTGAAATGAGATTGATGTGAATGAGGAACTGAATTTTAAATTTTATTTACTGAACAAAATTAAATAGCTGCATGTGACCAGTGGCTGCCATACTGGACAGTGTAGCAAACCTCTCAGTTCTGATAGGGCAGACATTATACAGCTCCTTTACAGAGCATAAACTCTTGCTCTGGAATTATGTCACTCTTTGAATGGTTTGATTTTCATCTTTACCTTTTGAAGTTGTATTCTTCCTTCCTGCCCTATAGGTAGATTGCCTAATAAAAGTCTAATCCCTACAATTACAATTTAATTTTCAAGTTCTGTAACCTATAAGAGCAGAGATTCATCCCTTTTTTAAAACTTCAAAAAATAATAAATTTGCAAGTTTTCATAATACTGGGAAGAGCATATACCCAATCATCTAGATTTTTAATAATATTTTGCTGTATTTGCTTTCTTGTTTTAATTAAACATTTTTTTTAAAATTCAGGCTATTATGACATTTTATAAATATTCCAGCATGCATCTTTAGAAGATAAGGACACTTTCTTACAGTCACGATATCATTATAGCATCCTAATAGTTAACAGTTCCTCAGTACCTAAAAACCAGCCCGAATTCAGATTGACCCCAAATGTTACTTGGTTTGTTTAAAGCAGGATCCAAGCAAGATCTACATGTTGCTTTCAGTTACGACTCTTAAGTTTCTTGTAAGAAACATTTTATTCATACAGAGTTCGAGATTTATGGAAAAGTTTGAAGAATGGTACAAAGATTCTTTGTACACTTTACCCAGATGTGTCAGTTCTTATAATTTTTTACATTTGATTTATCCTCTTTAGCCTCTCTACGTACATTTTTTACTGAACTGTTTGAAAGTAGTTTGCTGATGTGATGTCGCCTTGCCACTGCATACTTTAGTGTGTATTTAATAAGAATAACAAAATGGTCTTCTGTAGCCATACTGCAGAAATCGAGGTGAAGAAATTGACTTTAACAGAATACTGTTATCTCGGGCTTTATTCAGATTTCATCAGTTGTTCCAATAATGTTCTTTATATCAAAAGAAAATTCAGGATCATGAATTGCATTGAGTTGTCCTGTTTCTTTAGTTGTCTTTAGTCTGGAACTCTATTTGTATTTCAAGACATAGATATTTTTAAAGAGTACAGATCACTTATTTTGTGGCATGTTCCTCAATTTGTGTTTATCTGATAGGTCGTATACTTTTGGCAGGAATACTACAGGAGTGATGTGTTCTTTGTAATGCATCTCACTGGGAAGCATATGCTGTCACTTTGACCCATTGCTAGTTACATTAACTTTTATCATTTGGTGAAGGTTATGTATAACAGGTTTCTTCACTATAAATCTCTTTTTCCCTTTGTAATAAGTATCTTGTGGGGAGACATTTTGAGACTTTGTAAATATCTGTTACTCCTCAAAATTTCATCCATTAATTTAATATCCATTGATGATCGTTGCCCAAATCAATTATTGTGTTGACTGCAAAATACTGACTTTTAAAGAATTCCATTGGTCTTTCACTATTTTTTTTTTTTAAATTAGGGTATAGTTGCTTTACAGTGTTGTGTTAGTTTCTGCTGTCTTTCACCATTTTTAAGTTAGCTTTCTTCTCTAAGAAACAACTTTTCCTTTTATATTTATATTATTTATATTAGTGTGGACTCCTGGGTTTCATAAATCTCTTTTAATCTATAATTGTCCTGAAAAGTAATTAGCAGTATACATAGAGTAAAGGAATGTTGTCCTTCTGTGTAAGAATATTTAGGCCTCCAGAATTTTAGGCATATTGAAAAGAAGAGATGGGAGAGGCTTTCATTCTTTAAGAAAGTTCTTTTATTTGAGGAGCTTAAGGTTTAGTTGGATAAATGGATCTGAAATTGTGGGGCATGGGCAGATTAGGAAAAGTTGGGAAATTCTGGTTTTGGAAAGGTATAGTAGAGGGGAGAGAAAGAGGCAGAGTATGTGTCTCTGAACCAGGTAGTTTCAACTATTCTGCACACTAAGGGGAGAAATGCTGAGCCTGCTTTCCATTTCACCTTCTATTTCTTAGCCTTGAGCTCTTTACAGTAAAGAATTTTTTATGATACTGACCTTATGCCTATTGTTTGCATTAGCTTTCCCCGCTTGCTCCCTAAACAAAGGTGTAGGAGACATATTTGCCAAGTTTGTTAGAAAGCCTTAGCAATACTGTTCCATGGTGCCCCTAAAAATAAGAATTGAAATAAAATAGGGTTACTTAGCATGAATATGTTACATGATTCCATGTTATGTGATTTTGAAGATTCTGATCTCTACCTAACTGTATTTTTTAAATAAATTTTTAAAAGTCTTTATTGAATTTGTTACAATATTGCTTCTTTTTTTAATATAAATTTATTTATTTTATTTTATTTATTTTATTTTTGGCTGCGTTGGGTCTTCGTTGCTGCACGCAGGCTTTCTCTAGTTGCGGCGAGCGGGGGCTACTCTTTGTTGCGGTGCGCGGGCTTCTCATTTTGGTGGCTTCTCTTGTTGGGAGCACTGGCTCAAGGCACGCGGGCTTCAGTAGTTGTGGCTCTTGGGCTCTAGAGTGCATGCAGGCTTAGTAGTTGTGGTGCACGGGCTTAGTTGCTCCGCGACATGTGGGATCTTCCCGGACCAGGGCTCGAACTCATGTCTCCTGCATTGGCAGGTGGATTCTTAACCACTGCGCCACCAGGGAAGCCCCTGCTTCTGTTTTATGCTTTGGTTTTTTTGGCTGTGAGGCATGTGGGACCTTAGCTCCCCGACCAGGGATTGAACCTGCATGCCCTGCATTGGGAGGTGAAGTCTTAACTACTGGACTGCCAGGGACTGAATTTAGTTAGGCAAATTAAAGAGCAGAATTGGAAATTTTAAAGAGTAACTTCCTTTTCTTGAAAGAAAAAACAAATAAAAATTCAGTGTCTAATAAGTTAAGCACCCAGAGACCAGTAATCTTTTATCAGTAATCAAAAGAAATTCACACCCAGAATTTCAGCCAACTTCTAGGACAGCTGTATTAAGCAGATAAAATGCAAATACAAAAAAAGCTAACCTTGAGCTGGCCTAAGTACTGATGTGTTATATGTACTAATAGTATCTATTGAAGTTTTACTATGTGTAAGGCACTGTTCTGAAAGCACTTCACATTAAATCCTCACAATTGTGTGATATGTACTATCATCTCACATGTTTCAGGTGAGAAAATGGATATACAGAGATAATTGATTCGCCCATGATTATTTATGTGGCAAAACTAGGGCTAAACCCAGACATTTTGGCTCTTATGAGGAATCCACAGAACGAATTCTGGATAGCACTTGTAGTTTATAATCAGAGTTATACATTTGTACAGTAATTGTCTGCTTGAATGAAGAACCCTCTGTGTTCTCTAGATTATGGGGAATCTGAAATACTATTTTTCACTTCAAAACTAAGAATGCAGTGTCTCACTTTTTTCTCTTGGCATGTTAATCCAAATTGGGGTGAGGAGGGGAGGAGAGGGAAAAGGAATCATTTTTGTATCGTTTGTAAAATGTAATTCCAGGGTACTCCAGAGTTTTGGGTGTGCTGATTAACAGTAAATCTATTAATATTTACAGTCAGCCCTCCCCTCCATATCTGTGGTTTCCCGTCCATATGAAGGACTTTCCAGCATCTGTGGATTTTTGGTGTCTGCGAGGGGTCCTGAAATCAATCCCCAGTGGATACTGAGGGATGGGCAACTGTACTTATTTTTTGGAATCTGAACTAGACTTAGGTGTCAAGTCCTACAGTATTGCCTCTTACAGACCAGTGTCCAAAATCTAGCCTGGAAACTAAACGAATTACACAGTTTGGGTGGCTTTCTTTAAAGGGGGAGCAGTTGATAGTTTTTGTGCCTTTGTGCATGTGCCATTAATTTTTTTTAAAAGGGAGAATGGAAATACATACTTTCATCTGTGCGTAGGATAATCTAAGATGGAAAAGTATCTCATTGCTGGGGGGAGAGAGGTATTACTGGAAACATGGAGTGGGTGACTTTTCATAGTGTATATACCCTTTTGTATAGTATGAATTATTTGCCATGTACGTGTAATAACTATTCAGAAAAAGTAATCCCTTTTCTTGGGCCTAAGTTTATTGACTCCATATTCTTATTTTATAACAGCAAAATAAAAGTTATTTGAAGTTAAAAAAAAAAAACCACTTTATTATAGAAACTTCCAAGTATATCTCAAAATAGAATATCCCCATCTTCAACAGTAGCAACACTTTGCCAATTGAGAGGATAAAAAATATGGCCAGAATTCTGATATTGTTGTATATTCTCTGTAAATAGCTGCAAGTTTGGAGATGCTTAAACGGTCTCTGAATTTATTAGTGGTTTCTTCCACAGTCTGTAATTCAGTTTCTGTGGTAGATAGCTCACACACCATCAGACCTTTATGATTGACTAGAATATTTTATGGCTAGTATATGCTGTTTTGAAAATGAAATCTGTTTAAAAACATTACGGTGTTTTTTGGGTTTTTTTGTCTGCGCTGAGTGGCTTGCGGGATCCTAGTTCCCTAACCAGGGATCAAACCCGGGCCTCCAGCAGTGGAAGTATGGAGTCCTAACCTCTGGACCACCTGGGAATTCCCTATGTTGTATTTTAAAGTTTTAATCTGTATGAATATTGCGAGACACAGTTATCTAGTATGGTAACCCTTTTATATGATCCTATTTTAAGAGTGCATCTAACCCAGAATTGTGATTAATGATGGTGACCTGTCCTGTGACTGTTTTGGGATGTTTCCCTTTTGAATATATCCTAGGAAAATATGGGAAGAATTGGTGAGCGTTCTGGGCATTCTCACTGAAAAGTATCACCAGTAAGGAAAAATTCCTACTGACGTTATTTGAAGAGAAGGGAACAAATGTAACTTTCTGTTAACTGATAGGAATAGGTCACTTGAAGTTCTGTCACTTATCCTAACAACTGGGATAGGCTTTTTAGGAAGGGAAGTTTCCTATTTAGTTGTATAAATAGGCATTACTTAAGTATGCTCCGTAAAATGTTTAAATATGTGGATTGGTGAGAATTTGCCATCTACCTCTTGTTTAATTTTGTTTTTTAAATAAAGGGTGTATGTTTGTTTCACATGGAGTACACTCTTGATAGAGAAGATGAAAAATATATATGCATAGCTTTCTTGGTAGAATGTGTTTAATGAGAAAAGAATATAAGGATTACATAAATTGTGAGGAGTACAGGAACCCCACCCCCTTTGAACCAGTTCTTTGCCTTTTCTGCAAATAAAACAGCTCTGAGGCTGAAGGTCAGTGCTAAATTTTGACACGTGCGTTTCTTGCTGCATTTATCTGGAGATCTACCTGGGAATAGGAAACACATATTTCTTGACTTACCTTTTTTCCTCCTCTTTACTGCCTTTTCTAATAGTGTTTTCTTCTCTTACAGTTGTCTTGTACCTGCCTCTTATGTGGAGGGGTCAAAAGGAATCTATTCGAATCATTTATGGGTTCAATTAGTAGTGTTTGTGGTTTGCATCCTTGTTTTACTTTTAATTTTACTGTTTGACTAACACTATTTTTACTTTCTCAGACACTGTAGGATTTAAGCTGTGACAGTTGGGGCTCAAAATTGCCTTAGGTGAATGCTTGGTAGTGACTTAGAAGCATAGAATTCTTATTTTACAGAGTAGTCTAGAAGATAACTTGTTGCTTTTACGTATATAGTTCTGGGAGCTCTAGGATCTACTGGAATATTTTTTTAATTATTGGAAAGGTAACTATCAATTAAGCTTAAGAGTCAGAGGACTGGTCTACTCAGAAAAACGAATGTATCCACTTCCCTTGAAATTAGACGAACAATTTGGTTTGTGCAAGGCTTCCTTTAAGCCCACACACAGTGTCTTCATATATTGTTGAGGACCACGTATATTTATCTTCCTGCATTAGTTCTTTAACTAAAAGTCACTAAAAGTTAAAGTTAGGAAGAAATGAAAATTGATAATTCATAAAGTTGTGTTGTAACCAAACTCATGTATAAGTTACATATCTCACAGCTTGTGTATTTGCCTTGCACTGCAGCATATACTTGAGCTTGTACAACTAGTTCATCTTCTACTTTATTACCATGTTTGTGTTAATAGTTAGACAATTGCTTGTCTCCTTGCCCTGGTATTCAGTGACTAAGTTACTGTAACTATACTTCATAATTGGTTGTGCCTGCAGTCATTGAGGTATAAGAGGGAAGTGAAAGTAAAATGTAGTCTCTTAATCTTATGTTGTATCTTTTTGAGATCCTGGTCTGGTTATAGTTAAGCACTATTGGCAGAAGAGTTTGACAAAAGAATTTAAGTTAAATATATTTAATTTGGCTCAGCCGGTCCACAAGAGAGTAGTGACAGTGATGGTCTCTGGGAAGGGAAATTGGCTATCTGGGGAACAAAGGCAGGAGGAAGACTTGATTTTTTTTTTTTTCTTCCTGTGCTTTAAAATTTTTGTTTGATTTTTTTCTATGTGAATTTGTTATCTATTGGAGGAAAGGAAAAAAACAAACAAAAAAACCCTAGGCTGGTCAAAGCTAAGAAAGCCTTCAGATAGCCTTTGAGTGGTACTTAGTCTATTATACTACATTTAGTCACTCAGAGAAATGACCCACTCTGGTAGAAGTCTTCTTTTAACAAGTGCCTTTTGTTCTTACACACTTAACTAGTTTTCAAAGACCTGCCATCTTTAGATCCTATATATTTGCTTAGCAAATACTTTAATAGCTTCTGAGTACACAAAGCAAATCTGATTCCATTATTTTCCTTGTTAAAATCCTTAAGTAGCTTCCTTTACCTATAGAATAAATTCAGGATTCTTACTGGGGTACATTTAGCTTATCAGTCTAGCCCTTGCTTGTGTTTATAACCTTAATTCTCTACTCCGAAAGCCTTTCATGGTCTATGTTCCCAGTGTTACAAAAGTACTTACAGTTCCCTTAGCAGACCACACTTTTCTATCTCTCTAGGCCTTAGCATTTGTTCTTCCTTCTGTTGAGCATTCACGTTCATTCCCTTGCCTGTAGGCCTCCTTTGACTGGATCTCTCTTTCGTATCTTTGTTTTGGCACATTTTGCAAAGTATTGTTTGTCTGCTCTGGCTAATCCAAGTTCCTTTAGACCAAGAACCCTGTGAAATTTTTAAATCTCTCATTTTATGCTGTAATTTAATTTTCAGATTCCTGAAGTCCAATGCATATGAACAAGTAATTTACTAATTGCTAAAGGGGATTAGAGAGGACAGATGCAATAATAGTTCAAAGATCTTAAACCAAGAAACATGGATTACCTCAGGTCCCTTGACCCATAAAGGCTAGCTCTCAGATGTAGCTATTTCCTTTATCTTTATATCTATTTATTCTGCCTCTTAATTGTAACCGGAGGGTTATACATCTCAAGTTACAACTACAAGGTTATAACAAAACAATCGAATGCCATATTTGTTGGAAGAGAGAAGGTCCATTATAGTAATTGCCTCACTTGAATCAATGGAGTTGTCACTGTTGACCTTGAAGCAATAATGGTTAAGTGAGGATTTGTAATGATAACAATACATGAATATCAAGCCTTTCTAATTCGCTTTGTAATATGATTTACTAATATTTTTTGGTTTTTTTCCCTCAGCTCCAGAACCTGGGTATAAACCCAGCAAACATCGGCTTCAGTACCCTGACTATGGAGTCAGACAAATTCATCTGCATTAGAGAGAAAGTAGGGGAGCAGGCCCAGGTGGTAATTATTGATATGAATGACCCAAGTAATCCAATTCGAAGACCAATTTCAGCAGACAGCGCCATCATGAATCCAGCCAGCAAAGTAATTGCACTAAAAGGTATAAAAAGATTGTGGTTTTTTTTTTTTTTTCTTAAAACTCTTTTCTATGTATAATTTATTCAAATACAATAATTAGGATCTATTTTTTTAGTATATTGATTAATTTTGGTTAAATAGATCTGCGAAGTTAAAGCTGTTACTGTATTTGATTTTTAACTACTTTCATGACTTTTATTTGGCATATTTCTGTGAGATGTCTTACTTTCTACTCATAAGATCTACTTGGAAAATTTTAAGTTTTAGATTAAATGAATTTAAATTTTATACCTACAGTGTGATAAGATTGTACTGAAAACATAACTCCATATACAGAAGACATAAGAAATTAGTGATTCATATTCTGGAATAAAATATACTTTACTAATATTAGCACCTAAACATTGCAGAAGTTTGTTGTGATGATAAACTTGCTCTTCATGCTGTGCCTTTTTTATGCTTCAGGCTTGTGTTTCATTTAGATTATCAAGTTCTAAAAATGGCTTGAATTTACACTCATTTTTAAAAGTGTGTGTGTGTGTATAGGTGGGTATTAAATTTTTGGAATCAACGGTGTTAGAGTTTATTCAGACTAACTTTTTAATTGTCACAACAGGGAACTGTACAGCCTGTCAATCTAAACAGAGTTCAAGGGAACCTCATACCCTCTGGGAGTCTATGTTAATTTTTTTCCTTTGAACTATGTAGACTGAGTGTAATTCACCATTTAAAACAGGTTTTTAGGAGGGCTAGGTAACAAACTGGCTGAATCTGAAAGGCACATTTAATTGCCTATTTTTTGCTTTGTCGTTTTTCTTCTTGGTTGTAGGAGGAAGAGTTCAGATTCCTAGTAATTTCTTGATGAATTTGTGGGTGACTTGTTAGAGGTGCTGAAGTATTTAAATAGACCTTTAAATACATTTTTTTCCCACATGATTTATACTTTGTATTTAGTAGTAACTCTGGTTGGAGATCAGATTGGTTGGCTGAGGGTTGGGGGGCAAGCATATTCAAACAAGTCTCCATTACATATCCAAGATAGGAGTTGATCTCATCTCAAGGAAAGATGGTCCAGCTTTTACCTGGGATACTTGTTTTGTGGCAGTGATCTATTATTTGCTTCCATTAAACAATACATATTATACTTGAAGGTATTAAGCTCCCTTCAGCCTCCTTAAAGAATTTAAATTCAACTGCTTAGCAGCTCTCACACCTCTATAAAAAGGCCATCGTTTTAATTTTCTCAAAATTCTTTGCTATTTTTAATGTTACTGTAATTTTATCACATTTCTTAATGCTTTCTTATGTGTGCAGATGGTGAGTTATCTTAAATTAGATTGTATTAGTTACTGTCCTGTTCTATAAAAAGAATAAATTGAAAAGATTTGTGCCTGTATGTCTACATTACAGAGTTAAGCTGTCATCCCTTGCCCTCCTCCCGAAACCACCCCGCCAACCCCTTTCATGTAAAGAGTAAAACGTGTAATTAACTAGGGGTTGGGGAAGACAGCAAAGGAAAGTCCGTCATTCCCAAATACTGCTTCCCTCTGAATCCAGTTTCAAATCCCTTGGTTTCTTTTTATAAACAGGACTATAACTCTCACAATTGTTCAAGTCTGGTTGTGGTTTACATATTGTGTGGGATGGGAATAACACTCTTCATTTTATGGAAGAAGTTTTTACCCATGTAGTAATTAGGAAGGGTCGTGGTACAAAGCTATATGTTTTGTGTCCCGTCCCATCCCTCTCTCCACCCCCACTCCCACCCCCATACTATCTTATAATTTTTGTTCTTCAGGAGCCAGATTCTCTGTGGCTCAGTAATGGAGTTTTCCTTAGTTTCTAAGGACTAATCTGAATTAGATAGCCTAGTGTCAGCCGTGGGCTTTTGACCTCTAGTAATTTAAACCAAATCACTTTTCGGACTGTGATGGATTTCAAATTATAAGTACAAGCCTTTGCATCTGACTCAGTGAACTGTTAACATTCAAGGCAAATTTCATCCTTCTTTTACTAAATGCTATCTTAATTGGATGAAGCTTGAATTTTGTTCTTATCTCTAGTATATTAACATCTGAAACTGTCCTCCTTTGTCTCCCTCTCCTTTCTCCAGCACCCCTACCTTCCCTTTGTATCTTAAACCAACTAAACGTAGCATGCACTTCTCTTACGTGCTAGTGGTACAAGATAGAGTTGAAGTAGATCCTCTTCCAAAAAGAAGTTTCCACGAGATTTAGTTGAATGGGGCGGCAGGGGCGGGGGGGCGGGGATGACTGCCTTTTAAAAAGTAGACATTTTCCCCATGTGCTTGAATCAGATTTGCTTTGTTCTGTGTACCTACCACTAACTCAGTTTATGGGTAAGCATTCTTAATTAAGCATGAAGATTACAACTTGTTTTCCATTGTTAAGTGAGCTGTTCTTTAGACTCATTTTTAGTTGAGATTTAGAATTCTTTGGAAGTCATACTGTCTGTTTAAAATGTCTTGATTAGAGGTGATAGAGTTTTTGCTTCACAGTTAGGTGTAGACTGCTCAGTTTCAGCTGTCTCTTCAATGGTTGCTAGTCTGTCAGTGTGACTTCTGTATTTGGTTATTAGTCTCATGATAGAACCATTTTGTTTGGAAGTTACAGATTTTGCTGCAGAGTCTAGTCTAGCTAGATATTAATTTATCCTGAACTTTGCTTTCTTAGTGATTCATAATTCTTATTTTGTTTTTAGCTGGGAAAACTCTTCAGATATTTAACATTGAAATGAAAAGTAAAATGAAGGCCCATACCATGACCGATGATGTCACCTTCTGGAAATGGATCTCTTTGAATACGGTTGCTCTTGTTACGGATAATGCAGTTTATCATTGGAGTATGGAAGGAGAGTCTCAGCCAGTGAAAATGTTTGATCGCCATTCTAGCCTTGCAGGGTGCCAGATTATCAATTATCGTACTGATGCAAAGCAAAAGTGGTTACTTCTGACTGGCATATCTGCACAGGTAACATTTTTCTAGTTCTTAATAAAGAAAAGGTTTAGAGAATTAATGGGCTCAGAATGCAGTTTATTTTGAAATTAGGTTATCTTTGCAAATCTGATTTATTTTGGAAGACTGGTTTTTTTCCTTCCTTTTTTTTTTTTTTTTTTTGTTTTTAGGAAATAGAGGTTGCTGGCTTAATGCCTTTATACTAACATACAGTTCAGAGTACTCTTACCAAGGTGTTTTTAGGTCTTATTTGCAGGTTGAGTAGATAATGAGTTCCTGTATGACTGATTTGGAATTTATTGTGGATATTTACTGCAGAAGATGAGTACTCTTATATCTTTCTTTTTTAAAAGATAGTGTAAAGAGATGGTTGTATATGAGGCACATTTTAAACATTCATGTTACGCTTTAATAAGAGAGTGTTTGCAGCTAAATTTTAAATTGAGAGGTATCAAATCTACATTGAGAGACTAACAAGGAATTGTAAATCCTTGTAAAGATGATAAAGCATTCTAGTTATTTCAGTAGTTGTTGAATCTGGGAGTTACTGGGTCCCCAAACTTTACTCTGCTTGATCTCTTGTAGCAAAATCGTGTGGTAGGAGCTATGCAGTTATATTCTGTAGATAGGAAAGTGTCTCAGCCCATTGAAGGACATGCGGCTAGCTTCGCACAGTTTAAGATGGAAGGAAATGCAGAAGAGTCGACGTTATTTTGTTTTGCAGTACGGGGTCAAGCCGGAGGGAAGGTAAGTTTTGCCTTTGGAAATTATTTTAGTGAGAACTTATCTTTTTTGTCTTTCTGTTACTAATTAATTTGTTACCTAATTTCAAAATAGTCTTCTCCCTTTCTTGCTAATTTGTTTTTAACAATCAGATTTGTGGTGACTTAATTTGTTTAAATTCTGTTTCTAGTGACACTTGTCTAAAATGAATGTTCTTTAACAACTTATTTGTATCAGCTTTTTATAGTAAGACTATTTTCACTGCCTTTACCAAAGGCCTTAATTTGATGTTTTTCAACTTTACCATGCATAAGAATCACTAGGGTGGCTAAAATGTACATTTGTGTGCCTTCCATCTAGAGAGTCTGATTCAGTAAGTGGAGCTCATAATGTGCATTTTAAATGCTCTAGGTGACTAGATGGAACGTGGACCACAATTTCAGTACCATTGCCTTAAATCAGAGCTTCTCAACGCTGGCTATACATTGAAATCACCTGGACAAATTGAAGTACTTTGTAGGGTTCTTAGTTACAGACAACAGAAACAGGGTGTGGTTGATCAGAGCATAAAAAATTGAATGAAAGGATAGTGGATAGTTTTCAATAGCTAGGAAGGTTAAGAACCAAGCTTGGAAAATTAGGAGGAATAAGGGAGAATGGGCAGCAGCCAAAAGTCCTGACACAGAACTCTGCAGGCCTGCTGCTGCTATGATTGCACCACAGTTAGCACTGCTGCCCCTGGAAACTCAGTTTGACTGCTTTTCTCATTGCCATAGCAGAATCTCTGAAGTCTTAATATTTTTCCATGCTAAGTAGTTTTTAAAAATCAAGATAGAGATTGCCTAAAATATGGTAATCGATAACCTTTAAGCTGGATGGCTAGTCATCCTAATTAAGGATGAGACCACCCTAATAACTTTCATGTGGTTATATATCTTGGAAACGGAATTATTTATTGGTTTAGTCCATTCCTGACATGACTAAGCAAAATATATAATACTCTTTCATTGACATTATTTGCTTTCTCTTGCCTCGCTCACTGATGTGAAGCATCGGACATTTTAAATCAGAATGTTCTCATCCAAATTTGTGAGGTGCATGTGATGAGAGCGACAGCTCAGCTTAAGTGCATACTTATCTGTGTTTAGAGTAGGTGTGGGCAGGGAAGAATTTAACAACTTAAGTTAGATTTCTATTTGGAAAAACTAAATTATAATCAAAAGCCCTTTTGTGGGTATTGTTTTACCATTCTTAATTTAAAGCAGATTGAGGTGTGATTGAGCTATTCAACCGACTTTTTAAAATTTTTGTCTTGAAATAATACATATTATTCATAGGAAGCTGCAAAGACAGTACAGAGAGATCCCATGCCCTTTACCTAGTTTACCCCAAAGGTTATATAGCGATGTAGTACAGTAGATAAACCAGAAGTTGGCATTGGTTCAATTGTATAATTGTGTCATTTTATCATGAATAGATTCAAGATACATACTATTCCATCACCACAAAGATTTCCCTCTTGCTACCCCTTTATAGTCACAACCACTTACCTCTCCCTCACCATCTTTAACCCCTGAAAATCACTAATTTACTCTCCATTACTAGAATTTTGTCTCTTCAAGAATGCTGTGTAAATAGAATCATATAGTATGTGATCTTCTGAGAGTGCCCTTTTTTTGTGTGTTCCCACTGGGCATTGTGTCCGTGAACGTTCATTTTATTACTGAGGAGTTCCATGGTATGGTTGTACCATATAGTTTAATGTTCACCTATCATAGGACATTTTGGTTGTTTTTAGTTTGGGGCTACAAATAAAGCTGCTATGATCCTTTTAGCATTTGATCATAAGTTTTATTTTCTTTTGAACAGTTACATATCATTGAAGTTGGCACACCACCTACAGGGAACCAACCCTTTCCAAAGAAGGCAGTGGATGTTTTCTTTCCTCCAGAAGCACAAAATGACTTTCCTGTTGCAATGCAGGTACTTTAAGCAAAACAGATGAACTTAAAATCTCTCCTCTTAACACAATTAATTCAAAAACTACAACTGATAGTCAGTATAATTTAAGTGGTGCCTTTACTCAAAAATAGTTTGTTAGTGAAACTTTGTAAAGTAATACTCTTTCTTTGATGTAATATATAAATTGGGTTATCCCAGGTTGTTCAAAATGATGTTTTTCTCTTTTATCTTATATAATTTATTAATATTCTTGTGTTTTATGTAAGAACTTGGGATATCCCATATTTGAATTTGCTGTAAAAATGAGGAAGCCATAAATACTAGCTTTTAATTTTTCATATAAGCCTCTTGTCAAAGTTCTAGAATTTCACCATCTCTAAAATGGAATTGGACTAAATTTTCTGTTTATAGATTCATTATTTTACTGAAGTGTTGATTTTCTTTATACAGATCAGTGAAAAGCATGACGTAGTATTCTTGATTACTAAGTATGGTTATATCCACCTGTATGATCTTGAGACTGGTACCTGCATCTACATGAATAGAATCAGTGGAGAAACAATCTTTGTCACTGCACCTCATGAAGCCACAGCTGGAATAATTGGAGTAAACAGAAAGGGACAAGTAAGGAAACCTTGAAAATTAAATTAAGTGATAAAATAAAATAGCACTTATTAGTGTTAGCTTTTTTCAAAAAGTAAAGGGTAACTTTGGATGTCAGAAAATAATATATACCTAAAAATGCAGAAGCATATGATAACAGTCTCTCTTTAACACTGTCTCAGAGAGAGAAACTATTTGGCATACAGTATAGCCACCTAGGATTGTGTGTGTGTCTCTGTTATCAAGAGAAGTAACTCTTCATGCAAAGAAACTAATAGGGTCACATTTGATAGACGGTACTTTTTCTTTTGGCTGCACCTCACGGCTTGTGGGATCTTAGGTACCTGTCCAGGGATTGAAGCCGGACCCCAGCAGTGAAAGCGCCGAGTCCTAACCACTAGACCAACAGGGAATTCCCAGATTGTATACTTTTTATAGGGGTTTTCTTCCTATGATCTCTCTAAGACAAATTATCAACTACAAAGAAAAGAATTCTTTTTACATCTTTTTCCCTACCTCTTTAATTATTATTAAATGTTTAATGTTGGAAGGTGATATGTTACAGTAGCTATGATATGTTCAGTGGGGGTATTTGAAAAGTTATCCAATTAGGGAGTATATTAGCTGTTCTGACTTTGTCACATTTGACATACCTCCTCATACCACCTAACACAAGTGATCCTTTTTCTGTGTTTTAGTGTTTTAATGTAATTTAAAATATTATACCAGGAGGTATCTTTTTCCCTAAAAAAAAAATGGTTAAACTTTCAAAAACAGTACTGTTACTGGCCTTGCCTTTTACTAGTTTTCCTCCAAGTTAGTATTTTTCCTAGATGGTAAGCAAAAGAAGTAGATAGGTTTTTTCTCCTTTATTCTATTAATATCCAGAAAATGGTATGTATATGAAGAGAGAAATACTTTATAGAGAAAGAGAGTCTTTCCCTATTTACCCATCCCCTCCCTCAATTCCACACCTGCTTAGGTGCTTCTGCTCTGTGTCCCTAGATCTTAGGTAGCCCTCTTCATGGCACTCACCACAATGAATTACGGTTGTTTCAGTCACTATTCTCCCTTAGGAAAGGGGCTCTTCTTTGTTTAATTGTATTTCTACACCAGTCAGTGTCTGGCACAAAAGCTACTTTAAAAATTTAGTAGCGTTCATTTATTCAGTTGCATGTGTCTCTCTTGGAAAAATCAAGAATGAATGGGTCTTTTGGTGAACTAGGTTAGTGATAATTTTATAATGATAAATTTGTTAAGCCAGAGACTACTGTTTTTTAGGGTTTTTTTGGAGACTATTATTTGAACTAAAGTATCTTGCATAATTTTACCATATGTATTTAATATTCATAACTTTAATTCTGGGAACTTATTGATTGTTTTCCTCCCCTTCCCCCCACAAATTTTCTGTGCCAGCTGCTTTGAATAAGAAGATGAATGTTTACAGTAACCTTTAGGCTTCAAGGCTTTACTCTTTTGATCAGAGCCAACTATAGCTGGACCTATGCCCTGAAGGAATGAGTGTGTGGTTTCTGTTGGTTGAAAAATCAAAAGTGATCAAGATGAGATTGTTGCGAATATCTAGCTTACATTCTGAACTTGATAGAACTGAGTACTTTAGAAGGTACAGGAACCTTCTTTGTCCCCTGTAGATCTTAAGTACTGGTTTCTAAAAATCTGCTGGTACAGTCTAAAAATAGGATAAAGATGAAACTATGGTTTGGTGTTTGGGGAAGACTACAGAAAGTATAGTTAGAAGCGGGTTTGTTCATCTCCCTTATTTTTCCCAGGAGGTAAGTATTAAATTAAAGATGGGTGGAATGCAAATGACTATAAAGAAAGTAATTCTTCCTTTTTTTAAAAGGTGTGTCTTAATATGGAGTAGAGTGACACGTTGCAGATATAGGATGGCCTAAGCTTTTGGCGATGGGGGTCAGATCTGTAGAAATGAAAGAATTTCGGAGGTTAAAATTTTTTCACTTTCCTCAAAAGGAATAATAGAACGGGCAAATAGATATTACCTATCTGTTTTGTTATTGAGTTCTCATTTCTTTAACAAATATTAAGCATTTACTTCGTGCTAAACACTGCCTGGTGCTAATAATACAAGTAAACAAAGATAAGTCCCTTTCCTCATGTGGAATAGTGACTGAGAAACACTTAGATGAGAAATAATAGTACGAGAACTGCTGTTGGGGGTAATATAAGTAGTTTACTGGGATGTATACCAGCTCTGGTGTTGGGGAGAGGAATGGATGCATAGTGAAGGGCTCCCTTTCTCTTTGGCAACTGACAGGAATTCAGCTTTTAAGCAGTGTTCTGTGACTTATTAGGACTGAAGGTAGGTAATTGTTCTTTAAAAAGAAGCAATTAGAAGTTCCTCTTCACTGGTGCCACACTTATTAAGCACCTACTGTATACCTTGTGGTATATAAGGTGCCTGAGGATTCAGTGGTCCTCCCCTTATTGAGTACATAATCTGGACTCTGGGAATGTAAATGTAATTAAAATTACTGAAAAATACTAGAGTTAGAAAGAATGTACCTTAAACTTCTTCCAGGTGAACTCATACCATGTTAAGAATGAATGAATGGTAGCAAAGCAGTTAGAGTTTGAACAGTATGAAGTGGGGAGTTATTTATATTATAAGATGGCCATATTTTAGGAACCCGCAAATAGCTTAGTACCCTTTAGTCTTCTCTTTTCTGCCCTCTTTTTTTTCTTTTTTTTTTTAATGGCAATAAGAAAGCAGCTGTCACAGTTTTATTACCTTTGTGACTCAGTAGTCATCAGCTCTAAATGGATTTGGTGTCACTGATACTCACATGAACACATTGCAGCTATTCATTAGATCTTAAATTGCAGGTTCTCTCAGTATGTGTGGAAGAAGAAAACATAATTCCTTATATCACCAATGTCCTACAAAATCCTGATTTGGCCCTGAGAATGGCTGTACGTAACAACTTGGCTGGCGCTGAAGAACTCTTTGCCAGGAAATTTAATGCTCTTTTTGCCCAGGGAAATTACTCAGAGGCAGCAAAGGTGGCTGCTAATGCACCAAAGGTAAATAGTTATGAAAGTGAAGTTGCCATGATTGGATTAATGCTAATATGCTCTATTTCTAATACTGTTAGAACTGGAACCAGCTTTCCACAGAGAAACTAATCTTTTTTAGGATATGTTTTCCAGTAGAATGAGTTACTTGTCAGTACCTCTAGATTTAATTACTTTTCTGTGCTCTAGATTTGGTTAGCTTTTTAAAACTCAGGATGTCAGAATGATATATAGATCTAACAAGCTCTGATTTACATAGATGTAATACTGTTTAGTTACTCAGTTGTTATACTGTTTGATCTTATCTGTGATAGCTACTGATTTTATTTCTAAGAGTTGAAGATTAAACAGATCCTGTTCAATTTATGGTAGGAAGAGTTGTCTGAAATTGAGCTGAATTTATCCTCATCACCTTTGTATTATGTTGAACTGAATTAACACCTTACTCCCTGACCAGTGTAATGAAATTTCCACTTAACCTAATGTGAACCTGGAATAATAGCTAGTTGTAACTGTTGTTGTCTTACACATTGACATTATAATTAGGTTGGTATGTTCCTGATTCAGAATAATCTCATAACATTGAACCAGAAGTGTGACTGAATTTTTACTATTCAATATATTGAAGATTTGAGGTTTGGTTTTAGTAGATGGAATCATGCCTTTAAAATTGACTTAAGAGACCCATGGAGTTATTAGTGTGATGTTGGACCATCTTTAAAAGGAGTCTGTAACATTTCTGTTTCTTAAAGGGAATCCTTCGTACCCCAGACACCATCCGTCGGTTCCAGAGTGTCCCAGCTCAGCCAGGTCAAACTTCTCCCCTACTTCAGTACTTTGGAATCCTTTTGGACCAGGGCCAGCTAAACAAATATGAATCCTTAGAACTGTGTAGGCCTGTACTTCAG
Organism: Eschrichtius robustus; assembly: GCF_028021215.1. Lineage (NCBI taxonomy): Eukaryota > Metazoa > Chordata > Mammalia > Artiodactyla > Eschrichtiidae > Eschrichtius > Eschrichtius robustus. Next base: position 42,356,274 of record NC_090843.1, read on the forward strand.
CAAGGGCGGAAACAGCTTTTGGAGAAATGGTTAAAAGAAGATAAGGTATATTAACTTCTGTTAACATATTTTTGCTTTGATTAAATACCATGTTAACAAGTTAAAAACATAGGCTGTGCCAGAACATCTCCATCCATTATTTATTGCTTGTAGGAATAGAACAAGAATAGACATTGCATGAGATGCATAAACTTATTTCCTTTTGAAAATGTATTTATCTTGTGGCATGTTGAGGGTAGGATATCTGTTTTAAAATGGAATCCAGGATTACTTGCTTGGTGGTTAAAACTACTAATCTGGAAGCAAATTGCTATCCTTTTGCTTTAGGAAAAGCTTAGTGTGAGATGCTTTGCGCATTCATATTTGTCAACGTATGTAACACTCATTTGGACCTAAGAATGTATTCCTTTCTCCCACATCCCACACTTGATATGTCCAGTAGTTTCAACCATACAACATCATATCTTTTCTTGTAGAACTTCCCAGGTATCAAAACTGTGATATCTGCTGCTAGTAACCATGTTTGGGTGTGCAAGGGAAACATGTTATATAAAATGTTGGCTCGGAAATATGTTAACAAGACAGCAGGGCTGTCTAATTAGCAGTGATACAGATTCCCAAAGAGATTTCACAGAATGTTAATTGGCATTACATGAAAAAATATTTAACTTAGTTTCTTGAAATTATTTAAATATAAATCTTTAAAAACTGTTGTTAACCAGCTTTCTTTACTGTAGGATTTCTCTATGCCTTTTAAATTCACTCAGTACTTACTAATTTCTTTTTACATAGAGTATCTAATGGTATTATGTTTTCTGGAGCACATTATGGAAAATGTTGCTTATTTGTAAGGCAACTAACAAGTTTAAACAATCCTTTAGTGGTATTATTCCTAGAAAGAAATAGAAAGCCTTTCTCCACAAAGTGGCAATATTGAGTTGTCATTTCTTATGCCAGTGTCAAGAACTGAGGTGGTACTGTTTACAGCACTCTGAGTAGTGAATAACTTTTAATGTTAGACCTTTTGGCTTTAGTGTTATGTTGGTTATATTTTTACATTACTAATTGTAAGTCCTTGTTTCTTGACCCAGCTTCTGGCAATCTTATAGGATATTGGAGGATAGTACTTCAGAGTTGGGATGCTTGGACAGGAGTCTGCTGAAGAATAGTTACTAGCCACATAGCGAGTATTTGAGGTCCGTCCTAATTGTTTAAGATAAGGGAGGGTGGGAATAGCCAAGGTAACTGAGTTGACCAATATAACAGTGTGAAAGCTTTTTGGGTATCATTACCTTTTTTGGTGAATGGTCACATAGGATTCATTTGTGGTAAAAAGGACACTGGTCAACTCTTCATTAGTTAGCGTGTTCGGTTGAGAGGTGTAGACTCTGATAGAACTTCTCATTGAATGTCAGTGATAATCATAGAAAATCAACTCTAGTATTTAAAGCAGAACTCTTTTAGAGAAGCTGCTTTCCAGATTGGGCAGCTGACTAAGGCAGGCTGAATAGTACAGAGGAGGGTATCTGCATGTATACCACCTAAAAATTCTAAAATTTTTATCTGTTTGACCTCTTGAAATTAATGTCCTGCTTTATAACTTTAAATCCAAAAATCAAGAAGATAATGAAGCTTAGATCCTTCAGACATACAGATTATACCCTAATTTTAGTAATGGTCTTTATGGTAAGCCTCATCTGGCTCCTTGAATATCAGATTTTCATTTGATAACATTACATTAGGAGCTGCATTATTCTTGAAAAATTAAGACCATGTGGGTCTGATATCTGAGTAGTCTTAATAGTTAGAGGTGCAAGATTCTGCTTTTTAAGTATTTATATTCCTAACAAGATAATTGGTAGTATCTGTACGTGTGAAGTCTTGGTGGGTTTTTATCCTTGATTAAGTAGAATGTGTGGAGAATTCTGAGTTATTGCTGTGAATACAAAATCAAGAGTCTTGGGCTTCCCTGGTGGCGCAGTGGTTAAGAATCCGCCTGCCAATGCAGGGGACACGGGTTCGAGCCCTGGTCCGGGAAGATCCCATATGTCGCGGAGCAGCTAAGCCCGTGTGCCACAACTACTGAGCCTGTGCTCTAGAGCCCATGAGCCGCAACTACTGAAGCCCGTGCGCCTAGAACCCGTGCTCCGTAACAGGAGAAGCCACTGCAGTGAGAAGCCCGTGCTCCACAACAAAGAGTAGCCCCCGCTCGTCGCAACTAGAGAAAGCCCACACGCGGCAACGAAGATGCAACACAGCCAAAAATAAATAAATAAATTAATTAATTAATTAATTTTAAAAAAGAAAAATCAAGAGTCTTTATAACCACAACCCCTGCATATTTATAATACATTCTGGGACAACTGAGTAACTAAGTGCCTGTCATGTTAGTTATTATTTATAGTGGAAGTAGTGTCAATTGCTGATTTATACAACAGCTCATGGATTACTAAACAGTCTCTTTTTCCTTTGGACAGCTGGAATGCTCTGAAGAACTGGGAGACCTTGTGAAATCCGTGGACCCTACATTGGCACTTAGTGTGTACCTAAGGGCTAATGTGCCAAATAAAGTCATTCAGTGCTTTGCAGAAACAGGTCAAGTCCAGAAGATTGTTTTATATGCTAAAAAAGTGAGTTCAATGAAACAGATTCTCCACATAAATTCATTAAAACATTAAGAGAGAAATTAGCTTATAGTAACTCTCAGTGACTTTAATAGTGAATTTCCTTAACTTTTTATAATTACTTGGAAAAGTATAAAAATGCTGTTATGGCTCTTGCATATAGAATTACACTTCAAAAATGGAGACAGTTACTCTTGCATGGCTTATAGAATTTAAGCTGCTAGGGCATGTTTAACCTGTTAGAACAGATTCTTTTGGTGGTCGATGAGACTGAATAAGCCAATTATAAAAATTTATAGCTATTTGTTCAAATATGTTATCACCAAAGTGTCTATTTGTCTTATATAAACCAAGATCAAATTGAGCATCTAAGTTAAAACTGAATTTGTATTTTCACCATTAGGTCTGTAGTAGCAAGATTCTATCGCAGAAAAAGCCTTTAAATGATATAAAAATGGAACTTTGCAGCAGGGCTTAAGTTTTTGTCTCTTTGTAGGTTGGATATACTCCAGACTGGATCTTTCTGCTGAGAAATGTTATGCGAATCAGTCCAGATCAGGGGCAGCAGTTTGCTCAAATGTTAGTTCAGGATGAAGAACCTCTTGCTGATATCACACAGGTAAAGGAGTTAAAATGTATTTTGTAGAAGTTGATTTAAATAGAGAATGGGGGGGATCTGAGTTTAAACAACTTCGGAGAAGAAAGGGTTAACTTTTTTATTTGTAGAAATTAGAGCTGTGTTGATCTACATGGATAAACCTTAAGTACGTTACCAAAAAAAGCAAGTTGCAGAAGAGTGGACAGTCAGATACCATCTATATACAGTTCTAAAGCATGCAGAACAAATACCATCTCATTTAGAGTGGTATATGTGTTAAAAATATGAAAAATATATGGGAATAATAAAACACAAAGGATAGCCGCTGCCACTAGGTGAAGGGAGAGGGAAGAGATGCATATATGAAGTGGGAGTCACAGACTCTTTCATTTTTATGCTTTTGTATATTTTAAATAGTTCATCAGGGAATTCCCTGGCGGTCCAGTGGTTAGGAGTCCGTGCTTCCACCACACGGGGTACGGGTTCGATCCCTGGTCGGGGAACTAAGGTCCTGCATGCCGTGTGGCGTGGCATGCATGCATGCATGCATGCATAAATCAGTCATCAAAATTTTAAATCTATCAATTTATATTCTGCTATTATATAGTATCTTGAAATATTTTGTGGTTGTTTTTACTAGAACAAAAGTAACTCCAGAACACAAAAACTTACTCTTAAATTACGAGGTTATGCTGTCCAAATAATATTCTTTAAATCTGGGATTTGATCTGGCAGTGTTTTATATGTGAAGAGAGAGATAATGTTTCATTTCCTTTCATTTACATATATTGTCAACAGTATCATAAAGCAGTTTTTAAGTATCTTAAAACAATTTCCTTTGAATCTTTTTTTGCAGATTGTCGATGTGTTTATGGAATACAATCTAATTCAGCAGTGTACTGCATTCTTGCTTGATGCACTGAAGAATAATCGCCCATCTGAAGGTCCTTTACAGACAAGGTTGCTTGAGATGAACCTTATGCATGCACCTCAAGTACGTGTTTTCATGCTTTTTAGGCATGTTTCCAACACTGTTTTTGTAGTTATTCAGAGCTTCTTAGATTATTTGAAGCTACTGAGATGCCTATTCCTCGTTTTAGAAAATTCAGCTAACATTCTTTTGTACTTTCTCTCCTTTAGCAATTCACTGTTGAATCTTAATATGTAATCTGCATATGGAGTTACTGATATAAATGGAGTAGTAAGATAAACTCATCCTTTTTATGGTTTTATAGGTCGCAGATGCTATTCTAGGGAATCAGATGTTCACGCATTATGACCGGGCTCATATTGCTCAGCTGTGTGAGAAGGCTGGCCTCCTGCAGCGTGCATTAGAACACTTCACTGACTTATATGATATAAAGCGTGCGGTTGTTCATACCCATCTTCTTAACCCTGAGGTATTTTAGGCTTTTACCTATTAGTTATGATTAATTGGTATACGGAAAATGTGTTTGTGTTACTGAATGATAGTAATTTCATACCACCATTAGGTTTAACATTGTTTCATTTATTTATTTACTTATTTATTTTGTCCTCTAGTGGTTAGTGAATTACTTTGGGTCCTTATCAGTAGAAGACTCCCTGGAATGCCTCAGAGCCATGCTATCTGCCAATATTCGTCAGAATCTACAGATCTGTGTGCAAGTGGCTTCTAAGTATCACGAACAACTGTCCACTCAGTCTCTGATTGAACTTTTTGAATCTTTCAAGAGTTTTGAAGGTAATTAGGAGTTTGAGTTGTTTTAAATTATTTAAGGTAGCCAAGAGGGGTATTGTTATATGGACTTGTCATAGGCTATATGGACTTGTCATAGGCTGTTGGAAATTCTTTCTACAAGCTTACTTTGATGGGATATTTTAAGTCTTATTATTCAGTAACTGTTGTCAGGCATATTCTGTACCAGGTTCCAGGGACATGCAGTGAAGAAGACTGTCTGCATGGATATTTTATAGGTGAATTAAAGGCAAAATTTTAAGATACAAATACATGTAGTAGCTTTGTCATAGTTGTATAAGATGAAAATACTAATGATCAGGTATGTAATGATTGTGTTTATATTGTCTGACTCTTAATAATGGCAAATGATTCTAGCCAAGGAAATTTTGTGACTTGTCCCTGTAGCAGGTTTTCTCAGCCTCAGCGATACAGACACATTGGGCTGGATAATTTGTTGGGTGGGGGTACATTTCTGTATGCAGGCAGGATACTTAGCAGCATCGCTGGCTTCAGGCCACTAGATGCCAGGAGCGTCAGCTCCACCAGTTGTGACCACTAAAATGTCTCCAGACCTTGCTAAATGTCTCCTGGGAAGAAAACCGTCTTGCCCCCAGTTGAGAACCACTGTTGTGCTGAGTATTAATGTAATCACTGTTGGTGGCTTTTAGGTTCATTAGCTAAATATCTGGTCTCTACTTACCTTTTCCTCCCTCTTCTTGTAGAACTGCTCTAGACAGAAGGAATAAGCGATTCCTACTAGTTTTCTTAATTTTTTCAGTTTCTGTGTTAACTGTGCACTACATTTATACTGTTCATTCAGTACAGTAGCCACTAGCCACATGTAGCTATGTAAATTTAAAGTAATTAAAATTGAATACAATTAAAAATTTAGTTCTTCAGTCACACTAGCTACATTTCAGGTGCTCAATAGCCACGTGTGGTTAGTGGCTACTGTATTAGATAGTGTAGATATAGAATATTTGCATCATTGCAGAAAATTCTGTTGAATGGCACTGCATTAAATTCTTTTTAAGCTACTTTTGTGTGTTTCCTATTAACTGCATACAGAAAAACACCTGCTATAGTGGACTTCATTTAAAATTTCTCATATGGAATATGGTATGATAATTAGCTTTGATATTAAGTAGCTGTCTCCTATTTCTCAACTACTAGAAAACATTGAATTTTCTGTTCTGTAGGGATTAAAGTACAAATCCATTTATTGAACTGATTAGTGGGCTATTTAATATTCTTACTGAGCTTTTTGAGCAACCAGTTTTTATTTGGGACTATTCAGTATAACAGTGTGGTTTTCTTTTTGCTTGTTTTTTAAACTGAGGTATAATTGACATAATGTTTTTTAATTGCTTAAGCATTTTTCAGGTCTGTCGTTCTCAAAGGTACACCTGTGCTTAATTTCAATTATTTGTTTCTTTAAGGTCTTTTTTATTTTCTGGGATCCATTGTTAACTTTAGTCAGGACCCAGATGTGCACTTTAAATATATTCAGGCAGCTTGCAAGACGGGGCAGATCAAAGAAGTAGAAAGAATCTGCAGAGAAAGCAACTGCTATGATCCTGAGCGAGTCAAGAATTTTCTCAAGGTAAGAGTAATGCATTTTCTGGTTGGGTTGAAGATCAGCAGTTCTGCAAGGGTTTGCTCACAGTTTTAAAATATTTTTTTCCCCTAAAAGTGAAATTCTTAGCATTCTCAAATTGTATGTTGAATTATTTCTTCCAAATTTAATATTCTGTGGTTTCCTTTGAAATAAGGAAGGAAATTGGTAAGTAATACTTAAGAATGACCATCTGTTTAAATGAAGAGAAAAATAACACTATCTAAGGAATTTCCTTTCTTTCACTTTAATTTTAGAAGAAAATTTTTGAAAAGTGATTGTAGATGCTCAGTGTTTTAGAATATCACTTAGGCTCTTTTTGAATATTAAGATCAGCTTGCCCTCAGTGTTATTTTAAGGGGCCTGTATTATATGCAAAGGGTTCTGTTGTGTAAAGGACATAGGTTAATATCTGTCATCGATTAGCCTAACTCTAGAAACTAAATATTAATCATGTGTAATTCATAAATTGAAGGTACAATTGAACAAAAAAACCCTCAGCTTTGTGACACGAATTTGGTTATGGAGAAGTAAGAACTGCCTGCGTTGGAATGAAGAGTAATGGTTTAAAGATTCTTAGACCTTTACAGCATACCTGAGGGCAGTTAATTTTTGTTTAATGGTTAACTTAACTTTAGCTTTATTCTCATACCTACTAATTACTTTGTGAGGAAGATAAGACTTTAAAATTGGCAGTTGTTTACAAAAATAAGGAAAACTTCAGAACATTCAGATCCCCCCAAAATACATATTTACATACTTTACATTTATATTAAAAATATATTATATGATTCCAGAGATTGTATATAAAGTTGTTAAGTATTTTTTTCTTCTGGAAGAATTTTAGATTGAAACTAAAACCAAAATGTTCATTGTGCAATTTAGTAGGAAAAAACAGGCTTTTCTTACTCCTACACTGATCATTTTTAGATAATCTATAGTTGTTTTAGCTGATTCTTCTTCTGAAGAACTTAATACCTAGATTAGATAGCTACACCCTTAGGTGTTTTAGTGTAATGATGTAGTTAAAGTGCTGAAGTTGCCCTATGTTTTAGATTAAAAGATAAACATTCCCCAGAAGTATAGCTTTATAATGTCTTGGCCATCATGAATATTCTGAGGAGCCTGGCTAGTATATGTTTGGACCCATGACTTCCTGGTGTCAGAAAAAAAATCCAAATGAGAAAGATTTGATACTCTATGCTTGACTAGTGTACCCATAACACCAGTCCAGTTCCTCGTTTGCGTAACAGTACTATTTCCTTTTTTTAAAAATACTACCAGATCCACACTGATTTCTTTTTGTTTTCATTAAGCTCTCAGCTTTTATGCTTCAATTGTAATTTCTTGAGCATTGGGTTGTAATATTTGAGTTATCATATATATGTAAAGCAGGACTAAATTAACTGTTTTCACCTAATTATGATGATCTTGAGCTTCATAAAAAACCCTCTGGAAACTAGGATGTGACAGTCTTACATTGCTTAGCCCATGAGATCTAATTAGATGAGGAATCCCCCTCCACACTTGTGAATTGGATGCAAGTCTAATAGAGGAGAGTGGATGTGAATTATGGCCTTTTGAAAAGTCAGACCTGGTTCAAATTCCTTCTCTTTCTATAAAGCTGTTGACCTCAGGCCAGTTAACTAAGGTGCCTCAGCCTTGGTTTCTTCAACCACAAGCTGTATTTATCAAGTACCTTGTATGCCATAGGTGTTCAAGTGATAACCGTGGTTAATAAGCTGTGTTGGTGGGCCTTGGAAATAAGGTATTGTCAGACTTTCTAGCAGGCAAGTTTTGTTTCTTTTTGCTTTTAAGTTATTCCTGACTCCTTGAAGGAATTTTAATACCAGCCTGAGTTAGAGGAAAAAACCTAGTCTCTTATCATTAAATAATCTGAGATGGGAGCTCAGTGCTAATATGCTACTATTGGATATTCAGCCTTTCACCCCAGTAATGAGAATGAACATACTAGACCATTTACTCACTTTCCTTATTGATCTGTAGTTTGTAGCGGCATGCTACATTTCATCATCACTGTTATTAAACTTCATTTTGGAGTTACTAGCTGTATTATAAGTGGTGTTGTATGTAAACTGTGATAATAAGAAAAATACTTCTCTGAATCTAATCTTGAACATTAGACAAGTGCCAATTACATGCTAACCACCAGGAATACAGAGATTGATAGACTATGAATTCTCCTTTAAAGTAGCCTGTTAAGCAGGATGAAATGGTGTCAGTAGCATTATTTGGCTCGTGCCCTAACTTTGTGGAACTGTAGCCTTGCATAGAAAATGTAAAACTGTTCTTCAGACCCATGCCTCTTGCTACCTTTGATCTTATTTTCCAGGTTTTGTTTCTTCACTGGCCTGCTTGCTACTCCTGGAACTCCCCAAACCCTCTCCTGCGCCAGGGCCTTTGCTTGTGCCCTTTCCCACTTTCCTCTCAGACCTTCATGACCTGCTCCCTTACCTTCTTTCAGATTTCCAATCAAATGTCATGAGAAAGGATGTCTCAGATTACCCTATCTAAAATAAAATCTATTCCTGTTCCATCCTCACTTCCCCCTTATCTTGTTCTCTTTTTCTTTATAACACTAAGCATTGTCTCTTCCCACTAGAATGTAAGTCTCTTTGGGGAATGCTTACTTTGTTCCCTGCTATATCTCCAAACTTTATGTTTAAGAAAACCTGAATATGTTCATATAATTGCAATTTTGATCCTGAAATCTCTAATCATAATACCTAAAGGGTAACCTTTAAATAAAAATTTAAAATATTAATAGCATTATTTTCATATATGAAATCATATGCAAATTTAGGTAATCAAGAAAGTATCCCAGTTTTTGTCTGCTTTTTTCAAATTTAAATTTTCTTTGTGAATACGAATAGTTGTCTTTTGCAGCAGAAATCTTGAACACCCACGCGTGAGACTAGAATACCTAAGTAATCTTAGATTACTTGCCAAGTATGTTTTCTCCCTAAGTGGTAAAATGCAGAAGGTAATATTTTATATGTATATTAAACAAGATAAAGAAGATTAGTGTGTTGATGTTCGTTTAGTAGGAAAAACTTGGCCTGCTAAAATCTTTTGCATAGGTAGATCGAACATTCCCTTTAGAAATGATTATAGCAGCTGTTAGTTTCCATGGTGCTAAATAATACTTGCTTTAGACTTTCCTCGATGTGAAAAATCTGCAGCTGGACTTCCACTTCAGATTTACAGCCATTTTTTTTTTTTTTTTAAATTCAGGATTTCTTACGACTCCAGATTTAGTTTAGTGTTCTCTGAACACTTCATAGACTAATTATAATTGTTTATAATTGGGTGACTTATAAGTGCTAGACTTAGGATTTATTCTAACCTTGCAAATAACGTTTTTTGTGGCTGTCATTGAGGAAAGTCCTGTCCTGCTTAGTTCTTCTTCTTCAGTAGACAATCCATAGAGGAATCATTTACTGAGGAATGTTTCACTGTGTATAAATGAATTCCTGATGGAAACTGTTGTTTTTTGTGCTGTACCTAATGTCTGTGGAATGTAACAGGACATGTATCAGGTAAATGCCCAGTTACAGGTGTTACCTACCTGTCTATAACATCTATGTCAATCTGTAAGTAGGATTATAGCTTGGTATTTGTAATGGTAAAAGCAGTTGGCAATTTAAAGATGCTTGAAATGCTTTTTATCTTTTAAACCTTTTTTTTTTTTTTAATAGCAACATGTGGTATATTTAAATTCATGGCCATCACTATCATGCTACTCCTTGTAGGCTTTATTATAACAGTGTTAGAAGACGGCCATATAGATTGGAATGGGGAGGGGTAAAAAAACAAGTCATCAGTTTGAAACAAATGTGAGCCAATATGCCTAATTTTGACAGTGTGACTTTAGCTCTTAAATCAACTACAAATTCAGTTGTTACTATTAATGAAAGTCCCAGTGTGATGATTTTATATCCTGAGTCCCACTGATGGCTCACAAATCTTGTTACTTTTTTTTGTAAAGGATTATATGCGGGAAGGACCTGGTATTTTGCTGTGACTCTAGGTATCACTTCATAAAAATTTATGGAAACTGGGTTGGGCACTTCTAAGAATAGCCAAGTTTATGTGAGCCTCTCCCACAAGTGTAGAACAGATTCTCATATTTTACATTGATAACCTCAAAGAAGAAGAAAATTAAGGTTTCCTTTTTTTTTTTTTTTTTTTTCCAGGAAGCAAAGCTAACAGATCAGTTACCACTTATCATTGTGTGTGATCGATTTGACTTTGTCCATGATTTGGTGCTCTATTTATATAGAAATAATCTTCAAAAGTATATAGAGATATATGTACAGAAGGTAAGTAATACTTAGATAACTTTAAAATATAATCTTGTAGATTTTACTTCTCACACTGGAAATCTTCATCCTTTTGAAACTCTGTGTCCAGTAAGAGTGGTCTGCTACAATGGCTTTCAACTTTTTTTTTCCAGCAGAATCCTTTCTTTGGTTAAAAATTTTTTTTTTTTAAATATTTATTGATTTATTTATTTTTGGCTGTGTTGGGTCTTCGTTTCTGTGCGAGGGCGTTCTCCAGTTGAGGCGAGCGGGGGCCACTCTTCATTGCGGTGCGCGGGCCTCTCACTATCGCGGCCTCTCTTGTTGCGGAGCACAGGCTCCAGACGCGCAGGCTCAGCAGTTGTGGCTCACGGGCCCAGCTGCTCTGCGGCATGTGGGATCTTCCCAGACCAGGGCTCGAACCCGTGTCCCCTGCATTGGCAGGCAGACTCTCAACCACTGCGCCACCAGGGAAGCCCTCTTTGGTTAAAATTTTACATGCATTCCAAGTAGGTAAAACAAAACAGAGCTGCTGTAGTTGAAAAAATTGAATGGCCTACACCCTACTTATTTGATAGCCCCTGAGGTATCCATGTGGAGGCCATAGGCTGCAAAGCATAGTATTAAAACCATCTTAAATAAAGATATTAGAAACTTTACCTTCTAACTCCAGAAATAGAAAGGCAGTTTTGCTATGATGGAGGCCTTTTTACCAGATAATGTTTTCACAGTCATTCTATGACTGTAGCTTCTTTGGACTTATTTGTCCTTTGGAGCAATGCTGAAGTAATTAATTAACCAAGGCAGACTCCCTGCTAAATTTCTTTGTCTAGTTGTAAATTTAGACTCAGTTTATTACTGAATTTTAAAACTGAGCTTGAAGAGGGAAATGAGTTTTATTTTTTAAAACTCCTTTTGGTTTTGCTTATTAGTAACGTAATGACATTCTTCTCTTTTTTAAACCATAGGTGAATCCAAGTCGACTTCCTGTGGTTATTGGAGGATTACTTGATGTTGATTGCTCTGAAGATGTCATTAAAAACTTGATTCTTGTTGTAAGAGGTCAATTCTCTACTGATGAGCTTGTCGCTGAGGTTGAAAAAAGAAACAGGTGTAGTACTGTTTTAATCTTCATAACTGAAGATAAATTATTAGTCTCTTCTAGCTTGGTAATGAATAGAAGTATAACCTGTCAGTTGCCTAAAAGCTACTCAGTAACTCATGGACCTTAATTCCCTGGAGATACCTAATTTAGAAGTGATAAGCTAGCTGTAGCTTGCTCTATTTCTGAAAAAAAATCTGTTTTCTGAACTATTACAGATGTCATATAGAATATCTGTTAATCTAGTTGATCACCTTCTTTGCATGTTTATACACAGAGTCAAACCACGTAGCTATATGTTTTTAATGTAAACTATGTAAAAAGCCTCCTTTAGGTTAGGTATGATACCACCATATTTAATAACTAATTCTTCTCTGATAAATTCTTCTCAAGCATGACAAAAGAGTTCCCTGTGTAACTCTGGGTTAAACTCATTTTTAAGTTGAACCTTGATATGATAATATGAATTATGAATTTCCAGTAGAGGAGAACATAGTGTGAGTGCGTCTAATACTTATACCATGAAGTCATTTTTTAGCTGGGACATTTTGTGTTCAGAAAGTGCTGACGTAGTAAATGAGGTTAGTGGATTGGTATAATAGTAGGAGGTTGGTATAATAGTAGGAGGTTACTCTAGCTATGAAAAGATTATCAAGAATGGGGTTTAATTTTAACCTGAGGTGGTACAGGTGTTCTGTTAATGGTATTCATAGAATTTATATCTGAATGTTTCAAACATTCAGAAAATGTTTGAGAAATTCTGCAGTTAAGGACAATGGAGATGTAGAATATAATACTGATTTTTATAAAGCTTGAGACTAAAGTGATTATAGGTTGTAGCAATTTTGTTATTTAAATCATGGTAAAAGAGTGTTGGTCATCTGGACCATTGAAATATAAGCTATAACTTAGCAAAACCATGGCCCTTGGTGGAGTGATTGTATGACTGCTAGAGGTATTAAAGCTAGAGCTTCTAAAGCTACCAGATTTTGTTCCCAGTATATATTTAGGGTACTGTTTCTTTTGGCTTTAGGTAATGTTGTATGTTACTTGCGTTAAAATTGAAAGGAACCTCAGATAATCAGGCCTATTTTTTCATACCACATGTCTGTCCTACTCCTAAACAAAATTTATCTGAAGTCCAGCCATTTTGTCCAGTTTTAAGAACAATCTATGAATCTATAATCTTTTTTTTTCTATATCCTGTCTAGATAATGTAGCAGATAGATCTGGGAGAGTATGAAAGACAGTCTTATATATACCTTCTGTGTAATCTTGGGCAAATCATTTAACCATCTCAAAGTCTTAGTTTCGTAATTTGTAGTAGGCGTGTTGAGAATTCAAAATAGTGTATGGGAAAGTACATTATAGACCGTAAGGTACTTACGTAGTGTGTCAAGAATGTGCTATTTATAATATAATATGTGTATATGTGGGGTTTTTCTGTGTGTTTCTTTTCCTTTTTTTAAATTTTTTTTACTAGATTGAAACTGCTTCTGCCTTGGCTGGAGGCTAGAATTCATGAGGGCTGTGAAGAGCCTGCTACTCACAATGCTTTAGCCAAAATCTACATAGACAGTAATAACAACCCAGAGCGATTTCTTCGGGAAAATCCTTATTATGACAGTCGTGTTGTTGGAAAGTATTGTGAGAAGAGAGATCCACATCTAGCCTGTGTTGCTTATGAACGTGGCCAGTGTGACCTGGAACTTATTAATGTGAGTACTGCTAGCTGAACGTGTACAGAGAAGGCTGCATTTTGTTTTGTTTTGTTTTTCAAAATAAATTTTTTTATTTATTTTTGGCTGCGTTGGGTCGTCGTTGCTGCCCGGGCTTCCTCTAGTTGCTGCGAGCGGTGCTGCTCTTCGTTGCGGTGCGCAGGCTCTAGGCGCACAGGCTTCAGTAGTTGTGGCACGCGGGCTCAGTAGTTGTGGCTCGCGGGCTCTAGAGCACAGGCTCAGTAGTTGTGGCGCATGGGCTTAGTTGCTCCGCAGCATGTGGGATCTTCCTGGACCAGGGATCAAACCCGTGTCCCCTACATTGGCAGGTGGACTCTTAACCACTGTGCCACCAGGGAAGCCCAAGACTGCGTTTTTTAAAAACCTGTTATATCATGTTGGATTAGTGAATTTTGCGAGTTTCAGAGTGGTTTTAGGTAATACGGAGCATCTTTGGAAGATACATAACTTTTTTAAAAATACTTTGCTGATAATTATGAACTTAAACTGGCCAAAGTAGTTGATTAAGCTTATATTCACCCATTAACATTTAACCCCACTAGTTTTATCACTTATGTTCTCATACACTCATATGTATACACACACATATATGTATATATGTTTATATATATGTGTATGTATGTATAGACACATCTAAATTTTTAATCATATGAGAATAAATTGCATACCTCATGGCCTTATACCTCTTTGTTGTGTATTTATTAAGAATAAGGGGCTTCCCTGGTGGCGCAGTGATTTGAGAGTCCGCCTGCCAATGCAGGGGACACGGGTTCGAGCCCTGGTCTGGGAAGATCCCACATGCCGCGGAGCAACTAGGCCCGTGAGCCACAATTACTGAGCCTGCGCGTCTGGAGCCTGTGCTCCGCAACAAGAGAGGCCGCGATAGTGAGAGGCCCACGCACCGCGATGAAGAGTGGTCCCCACTTGCCTCAACTAGAGAAAACCCTCGCACAGAAACGAAGACCTAACACAGCCATAAATAAAATAAATAAATAATTAAGAAAAATAAAATAAAATAAAGAAAAAAATTGATATTAAAAAAAAAAAAGAATAAGGATATTCTCTTTCATAACCACATTGTAGATGGCAACCTCAGTCAGTCTGACACCAGTAGAATACTTTTTACAGTCTGTTTTATTCCAGTTTTGTCAATTGACCCAATAATGTCCTTTAAAAGAAATTTTTTCCCTCCAGTATAGGATTACATATTGCATGTAGTTGTCATATCTATCTTGTCTCTTTTAATCCGAAACAATTCTTCACACTTTCTTTGTCTTTTATTGACAGACATAATTGTAAAAATAGTCTTTTTCTCTATTTGTAACTTTTTATTGAGGTAAAATTCACATTACATTAACCATTTGAAAGTGAACAATTCAGTGGCAGTTAGTACATTTACAATGTTGTGTAATCACTACACCTCTCTCTAGTTCCAAGTTTTCATCACCACATGAGGAAATCCAGTACTCAGTAAGCAGTTGCTCCACATTCCCTGCCTCCTTCCAGCCCCTGACAACCTCCAAACTGCCTTCCGTCTCCATGGATTCACCTATTCTGTATATTTCTTATAAATGAAGTCTTTTTTAAAAAAATAGAATGTTCTTCACTTTGAGTTTCTCTTATCGTTCCTCCTGATTAGATTTAGATTGTACGTTTCCATCCAAAATTTATTACTTAAGTGATGTTTTGTTTTTCTCATGCTGTAACATGCAGAAGCACCTAATTAATGTCCTCTTGTCCTTCATTTTGGGGGTCACTTTTTATCAAGTTGTCAATTTCTCCTATTGTATAAATATATTTCCCCTTGCAGATATTAAGTAGTTTGTGAAGAGACATTTAAGACAATGCGAGTATCCTACTGTGTGTGAGTGCGCGCGCGCGCGCGTGCGCGCGCATGTATGGCTCCCCTGCCCCCCAGTTTTGAATCTATTGATTCTTATTCAACCATTCTTAATGTGTTGGTTGCAAAATAACAATTTTCCAACTTTATCCCTTTCTCCACATTTACATTTATCAGTCAGCATGCATATATTCGTGCACTCATGAGTTCTGTGGGTTGTAATCCATTGTTTTGATTTTCAAATTACTCCAGTTTTGACTGATAAAAACCCTATCAACCTGCCTCTCATGACTTTGTGTCGTGTTGTCATTTCTCTCGGAGCACTCTTTGTTTCTTGGCCCAACAAGTTATACTATGCTCATTTTATACCCTCCCCAGCCCTGGATCATTCATTTTTCTGGGGAACTTTGATCCCTTTTAGTGGGGAGTACCATTAGAAACCCAGATCTAGGCTCTAGGTATATTTCCTTCTAGGGTCTTTCAGTGGTCAGAGCTAGGAAATAATGCATCTATGTACATACACATTCATATATGAATATATGTATGCATATACACATGGGAAAATAAACACACAAGAATAGCTAGTAAAACACTGAAAAGAAAGCTATGAAGGTGCACTAGCCCTACCAGTTATTAAAGCACATTACAGAGCCTCTATAATTAAAACTTGGCATCCTGGTGCATGAATAGATAGTCCAGTAGAGTAGAATATGAAGTCCAAATATAGATCCCACATCAGGGTGCTTTTTAAAAGCCTCCAAAAATTAATAAGTATGTTTTTTCTGTTGATTGAATTTTAATAAGAAAAATATGGTTGTGACCTATTAAAGATACATGTAAAAGTAATGGATTTTTGTTTTTGCTATAAAAAAATAAACAGGGTATAATGATAGGAAATACCCTTTTTAAAGTCAGAAAAGAAAAAAAAAAGTAAAATCAGTCTATAAAAAGGTTTTATCTTTTACCATGAAATTAATCTTTAATATCTCATTTAGGTTTGCAATGAGAATTCCCTCTTCAAAAGTCTTTCCCGCTATCTGGTACGGCGAAAGGATCCAGAACTGTGGGGTAGTGTGCTGCTGGAAAGCAATCCTTACAGGAGACCCCTCATTGATCAGGTAAAACTGGCAAATGTGTTTAAGGCTCATCTTTTTAACTATGAGTAAAACCTTTTGCCTTATCATATACCAAATATACTCAAATGGATCATATTTAACTATGAGAGATGACAGTAAAAAGTAGAAGAAAATAAAAATTGTACTAAAATGTATATATATCATAAATGTTAACAAAAGTGAAATATATCTTCTCCAAGAAAATATATCCCAAAAGAGAGAATTTAATTATATAAGACTCCCTCAATTCATCATAGTTAAAAGGATAACAGTAAATTAAACATTTAGTAAAATGAGTAAGAATTGCGATTTATTAATACCTGAGAAGTGACTCAGTTGATTAGAAACATTCAAGACAATGGTAAATCAGCAAAGGATAAGAATTCGTGAGAAAATACAAATGACCTAGTGGGTAAATGTTAAATAAATCTCAATAGGGTAAGCATAGACCTGCAAAGGAGATGCGGGTTTATATCTATATAAAAATTGAAAACATTTTTGAAAACCTTAAAAATTGAGGGTTGTTAATAATGGTTCTTAAATTGTTGGTAGAAGTATAAATATAGAAGAGAATAAATTGAAGAATATTAATTTTTCATTCTTAGGAAGCATTTCTAAGGAAAATTTCCAAGTTAATACAAAGCTTCCTAGAAAAAATGTTCATTGGTGCATCTGGGAACTATGCAAATAGCCAAAAATAGAGGAATTACTGAGTATATAATGCCACATCTGTATGGTTGAATTGTATGTAACCATTAAAGTGATAATGAGGAGTGGTTATTACGGATAATATTTTAATCAGGGAAAAGATAGAAATTCTGTAATTAGGGTGATTTTTTTTTTCAAGAGAACAAAAGTATACATGTTACAGGTATATGTGGATTTATGTAAAAAGACCTTTGGGTGGTAAATTTAAAGGTATTTTATCTCGTTCCTTCTTCTCTGCCTATTTCATTTTCTACTGGGGCCAGCTTATTCTTATTAGATAATATCATCAAAACCACCTTGACTCTCAGTACTTATTCCCTGTATATCCTCTGCAGGTTGTACAGACAGCCTTGTCTGAGACTCAGGACCCTGAAGAAGTGTCAGTAACTGTCAAGGCTTTTATGACTGCAGACCTTCCTAATGAACTCATTGAACTGCTGGAGAAAATTGTCCTTGATAACTCTGTATTCAGTGAACACAGGTATCCTGTGAAGAGGGGTCTATTGGCTCTTTAGAGTTAGTCTTTATAGCCTGTCAGTTTGGAGAAGGAACAGAGACAAAGATTAGAGAATGTTGTCTGAATTCTCACTTTTCTAATACCCTCTTATCACCCTACCTCCTGAGGCGAAATACTCTTTAGCTGCAGTGTTTATTCTTTATGACTAATGAGCTTTTCCAACATTGCATTCAAATCTTTCTTTCTTAAAGGAATCTGCAAAACCTCCTCATCCTCACTGCAATCAAGGCTGACCGTACCCGTGTTATGGAATATATTAACCGCCTGGATAATTATGATGCCCCAGATATTGCCAATATTGCCATCAGCAATGAGCTGTTTGAAGAAGCATTTGCCATTTTTCGGAAATTTGACGTCAATACTTCAGCAGTGCAGGTAAATCTACAGATTACCTGAGTTGATTTACTAAATATAATACCTTCTCTTGATTCAATGTATGTATTGTCCTGTGAGAATGGGCATAATTTATTGCTGTGGCAATAGAAGAGCAATAAAATCCTAACCGTTTAAGTGTAATTGCTGTGTGGTAAGATTCATTGTACTGTAACTCTGATTAAAAATTGGTTGCCTAGGTCTTGATCGAACATATTGGAAACTTAGATCGGGCATATGAGTTTGCTGAACGCTGCAATGAACCTGCAGTCTGGAGTCAGCTCGCAAAAGCCCAGCTGCAGAAAGGAATGGTGAAAGAAGCCATTGATTCTTACATCAAAGCAGATGATCCTTCATCCTACATGGAAGTTGTTCAGGCTGCCAATACTAGTGGTATGACTTCTCACTTTTATGTGTTTGCCACCTCAGAAAATGTGCCTAAGCTAAGCATTAAGTTATATGTCTGTTCTGTACTAAGTAGGAGTTAGAGACTGCATGGCTGTTTGCCCTCCGTCTTAGTTCAGATAAAGAGAGTCTGTGTTTTGTGAATTTAAAAGCTCCATGGGGAAGTTTAATTTTCTGTTTTGAAGTCTCAAAATTCTCATCTATCTCTAATCCGATAACTTTAAGGAAAAAGGGGATTCAGCTATTCATTTGGTCAGTAATAATACAGAGGCATAATAGAAGTTTCACTATTTTGATTGATGCCTTTCACTGTTTGTATTTGTTATTCTCTATACTATCTCTTTGAAAGGGAAATTAATAGCAATTCTCATTTGCTTCAGTGAAAAGATAAATGTTGGTATGTTAGTGTTTGGATTTACTTACTTACTTTTCTATACCTAGGAAACTGGGAAGAACTGGTGAAGTACTTGCAGATGGCGCGTAAGAAGGCTCGTGAATCCTATGTGGAGACAGAATTGATATTTGCACTGGCTAAAACAAACCGCCTTGCAGAGTTAGAAGAGTTCATCAATGGGCCAAATAACGCTCATATCCAGCAAGTGGGTTTCCTGTTCCGATTTTTTTTTTTAGGAGTGTAAAAATAGTTGAGCAGCTTCATTAGCTTAGTAGGATCAACAAGTGGCAACTGAAAGTTTCTAAGGAAAAATATTGTTTCTTAGTATTAAATTGAGTTGTAACTTTGGAAAGAAGATTGAGTTTAGGCTTACTGAAAATGGTTTTTGTTTTTTTTTTTCAGGTTGGTGACCGCTGTTATGATGAAAAAATGTATGATGCTGCTAAGTTGTTGTACAATAATGTTTCCAATTTTGGACGCTTGGCTTCTACTCTGGTTCACCTGGGTGAATATCAGGCAGCTGTTGATGGAGCTAGGAAAGCTAACAGTACTCGAACATGGAAAGAGGTAATCTAAACAACAGTTTGAGTAAAGAATTAAGATGCTATTTAGGAATGTTCTTTAAACTGATTAATTGAGTTAACCAGCCATGTTTACACTTGAGTTCACATAATTGCAATTTTTTAAATTGTAGGTCTGCTTTGCCTGTGTAGATGGGAAAGAGTTCCGTCTCGCTCAAATGTGTGGGCTTCATATTGTAGTACATGCAGATGAATTGGAGGAACTTATCAACTACTATCAGGTAATGAACTGAGTCTTTTGTATTAACTGAGATCTTTTGCCACAGATATTCTTGTCTTTAATTGCATTTTTCTCTTATTTAGGATCGTGGATATTTTGAAGAGCTGATAACCATGTTGGAAGCAGCACTGGGACTTGAGCGAGCTCATATGGGGATGTTCACCGAATTAGCTATTCTGTATTCTAAGTTTAAGCCACAGAAAATGAGGGAGCACCTGGAGCTCTTCTGGTCCAGAGTGAATATTCCTAAGGTAACCAACCTTTAATTGTAAGGCAACTCTATAGCTAAAACTAATACTTGAATTTTAATTAAAAAAAAGGTTTTTTTGCTATTAATTAGAATTAGAGACCCATATCGATCTAAAGCACTTAAATCTTTCTTATGCAGGTGCTAAGAGCTGCAGAACAAGCTCACCTTTGGGCAGAATTGGTGTTTTTGTATGACAAGTACGAAGAATATGATAATGCCATAATTACCATGATGAATCATCCGACTGATGCGTGGAAAGAAGGGCAGTTCAAAGATATCATTACCAAGGTGTGTACCTTCTTCAGAAGAGAAAGTCTTCAGAAAGAGAAAGCTCATTAGGAAGTAACTCTACCTCATGTATGGATTTTTGCTGTTTTAGGTTGCCAATGTGGAACTATACTACAGAGCAATACAATTCTACTTAGAATTCAAGCCACTGTTGTTAAATGATTTGCTGATGGTGCTGTCTCCACGGTTGGATCATACTCGTGCAGTCAATTATTTCAGCAAGGTAATAATTTTTAAAACCTCAGAACTTCATAGCAAGGAGCTAAGACATTCTTGGATAACTTTTGTCCATGAAACTTTAGCAATGTACTACATTTGTAACAAACTCTTATTTTAAAGGTTAAACAGCTACCACTGGTGAAACCATATTTGCGTTCAGTCCAGAACCACAACAACAAATCTGTGAATGAATCACTGAACAACCTCTTTATTACAGAAGAAGATTATCAGGTAAAACTTTTTGGTTCTTTCATGTATTCTCAAAACTCAGGTTATCATTGAGTTGTAAAGTTGGTATGTTCTGCAGTAAAAAAAAAAAAAAAAGCCCATCATCCCTTAGGACTGTAAATAGTAGGTGCTTGAGTGCCACGGATCTAAATTTAGTGAAGTTTTCAGGATTGGTAAATCTGATGTCTCCTAATTAAATGCCAAGTTTGCAGAATTCTGCTTAGATCTTGTCCAAGTTAATGCTTTAGACAAATACCTAACATCTAGACTGTGGATTGAGTTGAAAAAGTTTTTGAGCTCTTAAACTAGTCCATAAAACTTACACAGTATTAACTCTTTTAGTCACTCTTTTTCTTGCCCAAGAGCATATTAGTACTGTCTTTTAGTAAACTTTCCCTTGTGAAGGATTTTGCAAAAAGAAAATTAAAGTTAAGATTAAGCTAGTTGCCTTTGTCTTTCTCTTACTGTCAACATGGTTTTCTTTCAGTCTCAGATCCCATGCTGATCTCTATGACTGAATATCATGTTGAGTTGTATCAGGAGTTTACCTAGAGCATAAAATCTTACCCTCCAAATTACAGATCCCTCCAATTTCATAACCATTCAAGTTAGTCCTTGATACTGAAAACTTTGGAGAAAAAAATTGTACCTTTAGAAATTTTATAGTGCCTTGAAGGACTTTATTGTTAAACAGTTAGATTGAGGAATGTTGATACTTGTTCATATTACAACTTTGTGGTTTGATTCTTGAATCTAGGCTGTCATATTACAATAACGGCTCATTGATCAAGTCATATTATACATATATATCATGTAAGATATTGATCATATTACATACAGTCATATACAATAATGGCTCATTGATCAAGAATGATGGGACATAAAATTTAAACTAAAATGAAATACTGGTTTGGCATTTGAATGGCTTTGTTTTATTTTTTAAGGCTCTGCGAACATCGATAGATGCTTATGACAACTTTGACAATATCTCGCTTGCTCAGCGTTTGGAAAAACATGAACTCATTGAATTCAGAAGAATTGCTGCTTATCTCTTCAAAGGCAACAATCGCTGGAAACAGAGTGTGGAGCTGTGCAAGAAAGATAGCCTGTACAAGGTGAATAAAGTTGGTGGGGGTGGGGCTCTTAAGGCAAATACTAGATGATCTGTGTTAACCCTGGAATGGTATATTATAAGGGGTTATGGCCTATAAAAGTATTAGTTTTTGCAAGTATGAGAACTGCCTTTAAGCTCCTGCTTGAGGAGATGATAATTAAGTCGACTTCTTGATTCTGGAGCCTGTCTTCTGTTTATGTCAAACGTCTCTCTGTTTTAAAAAAAAAAAAAAAAAGAAAAGCTTTACCCTGTCTTTTCCTTTTCTTTCAGGAAATCCTTAATTTAAATGATATAACTGTGAGGTTTTTTTCCCCATTGTATTACTTAGTTTACCAGTTCAGTGTATTTGAATTTAATGTTTGACCTTCATCCTTTCCTTTAAATAGGATGCAATGCAGTATGCCTCTGAATCTAAAGATACTGAGTTGGCTGAAGAACTCCTACAGTGGTTTTTGCAGGAAGAAAAAAGAGAGTGCTTTGGAGCTTGTCTCTTTACTTGTTACGATCTTTTAAGGCCAGATGTTGTCCTGGAAACTGCATGGAGGCACAATATCATGGATTTTGCCATGCCCTATTTCATCCAGGTCATGAAGGAATACTTGACAAAGGTAATGGCACCTCTGAGAACTAATTATCTTGAGGATATGTAAAATTCCATGTACAGACTTTGTTTCAAATGTTTTTTTTCTCTAGTAGAAGTAATTTAGTTGATCATAAAATATTCCTATCCTCCAGTAATTTTTAATATCTGACAAATGACATTGAATGGAAAGGGAACTCAAACATAACTTGTCAGAATGTTTACCCTCAGAATACCTCAGAATGTATTTCTGAGGGGCGAACAGTATTATGTCCATGTTGTATGGGTTTGTTGTTTTTTTTTTTAACGTTTGATGGAAACCTTTTTGTCAAAATAATGTCTTCCTCAAATCAATTCTTGTAACCCAGACGACCATAACGTAGCAGTGTAGATTCCCTTCTATTTGGTTGGTTCTTGACTTTAATATGTATGTCTATTTCCCCTAGGGAAGCTACACGTATATTCTTAATACCCTGTTAATCTTCTCAATATTTTGATAGCTTAACCCCTTATTTAAAAGTATTGTAGGAGGTTAACAATTAATGACACAGTTCCTAAAAGTGCATTAAACAAGCTGGGGGTATGGGTATAATCATTTTATAAAATTCACTTATTCATCTTAATGTCCATTTTTGATGTTAAGATGTCTTTTACTTACCCTGTCCTCAACAGTTACTAGCTTTCATGCTATAGAACATATTTAAATGGTCCTAAAGAATCCATTTTGTCAAAGCAAAACATGCTTATTAAAATCAGAGTTTCATATCTGATCTCTTCAGCATGCCTGAGTTAAAGCGGGGGAAAAAGCACTACTAACAACCCCCAGTATAACTGAATATTTCCTTGGGCTACCATCTAATTAGATATCATTGTGTTAGTTATAATTTGTTAAGAATTAACATTTTCTGTGTATAAACTGCTTAAAGTCCAGTGTAAGAGGAAAAACATTCGCCTTGTCTTAGCCATAGATGAGAATAGCTTCTTTTCTTATGCATAATGCCAACTTGTGAGACCTGGCTCTAAGCTGCTGTTAACCGAAGTGCTGTAAATTTTACTAGTGATTAAGCTGCTTTCTTTCACACTGACTCTAGCATAAACTCTTCTGCAATAAGCTCTGAAGTTAAAAAAAAAAAAAAAAATTCTAAGTTTTGCTTCCCGTATGCCCTTTATTTTCACTTTTCTCATACCTTTTTTAGTGGTTAGATGTTTCTCCCCTAAACCTTTGTTGCTGATTCTACCTTTTTATGCTCAATATGGAATTTGATTTTTTTCTAAGCTGCACCTTCTGAATTCCTTTGCAGGTTGATGCAATAAAGGAAAAGGTGAAAGTTGATTCTTTTCCATCTTTAAGTCTGGAGGACTAAGTCTAAGGAATTTGCATGATTTTTTTTCCTTCCTTTTCTACACTGCTGCTGCTGCTTTTTCCCCCGATAAATTTTCACTAAAGCCTCTGCAAGTCCCTTGAGACATAACTATAATAGAGCTCTAGGACATTAGTAGATGTTTGCTACTAATCGGCTAATAGGCTTTAGGAAGGGCAGGAGGCTAATCAGTAGTTGGTTCACAGTCTCTCTTAAATATATTATTAAAAACTGAGCATGTTGAGTTTCCATATTAATTCCAAAGTTTCAGGAAATTTCTCTTCCCTGTCAGGGTATCTGGACCATAATAGGATTTTCTCAATACTCTAAGTAAAATTAAACAGCCTCTGGTTTTATTTTGTAAGCGTGCCTGACAGTTGTTGAATTTATATATGTATATACATGCCCTAAAAGGCTTTTTGGGGTTTTTTTGGTATTGAAGGACTGTGATCCAGTTTCTGATCTCTTGATTCTTACTAATTTTTTGCTGAAAGTAGATATGAGAGATACTAGCTGCTTCCGAAGAGACTTTCCTCATGTTTCTCCAGGTGTCCAGTTCTTATGGTGCTAGTCCATTTTCAAGAGGAATCAAAACTTTAAAAATCATCAGACTGGCTTGCTGTAATTGTTGCTAAGCAACATGGATTATTTCTGTATATAATGAAACAATATTAACTTATACTTTCTGTAATAAGGTACATCTCTGAAGCTACAAATTTGCTCTTATTCATCCGTTGGCTTGTCCAAGGTCAAATTTAGGTACCTTTTGGTCACTGCTTCCCTCATTGGCTTGTCTCCATCCCAGTATAAATGAAACAAACTTACAAAGTTACATCTGGTATCAAATTGTGGTGAGAAAAGGGTGGGAAGGTAAAGGACAGTTGAAACAATTTAAAAGAATTTGGAGGGGGGACAGTGCCTTGGAATTATGTTGAACCAAACTGGAGTCACCATTGGAACTTAGGGCAAACCTGAGTAAAATGCATTGTGTGTGAGGCCCTTCAGCAGCTAGTAAGCAAGGCAGTTAGAAAGCGTGTGTGTGAAAAATAGGTAATTGAACTGCAGTGTTATGCATTGTTTTAAATCAAGCATGTACAACAGTCATTGCAATTACATCATACTACTTTTGAAACTCTTAAAGCATTGCTGTGGGCTGTGTGTGTTTCTTGAGAGCCTGTATAGCAACAGTCATCTTCAGATCTCACTTCTTGCTTCAGTACTTTTGCCTTTTTTTCATGCACACATACACCAAAGTAACTGACTGCATGTTAACTTTTCCTCTGCAGCATATTGCAGTCTTTGTGGAAAAGCCTTTTACATTATAGTGAATTTTCAGTAGTACAGATATAACTGAACTCAGTGACATGCTTACCTGTAATTTTTCTTTTTTAATCCAAGGATCAGAAACTTTTGTTACAGCTCTTAACAAAAGCTTGTGTTCATAAAAGCCTTCTCTGCTTTTCTTTTTTGAGCAGTCTAAATTGGGTCAGTGGAAACAATAATTGGATGTTGCTGTGCCAGAGGCTGTCCCGTTAAATAGAAAAATCAAAAATTTTTTTGCTTAGCTCGATACTACTCCTTCACAGTTGTTACTTTTTGTTTCGTCCCTGTGCCCAACCTGCCTATGTCTGTGCCTGGGCATTGTGACATTGCTAGCTCTTCTAAGTCTTTAATGTACTTCTGTAATAGGACTTCTGTCTTCAACATCTGACTCAGACATTAACTTTTAGACACGTGTTCACTTTAGATTCCTTTCCTTGAAAGTCTGGAAATGTATTATGCAGTGGTGGTTTTTTGTTGTTGTTTGGTTTTTCTTCTTAGAAGTTATTAATGTACACTCATCCATATTTTTTTTTGTATAACCTCTTTAGCTATACTTATAGTTTTATATAACTATTTAGGTTAACAAAACCCCATCTGACTGCCCTTGATGGCACAAACTGTGCTTTAAATTATAAAGCTGCAGTAATTTTTGTTTTAAGTTTGGGTGCCAAACAGTGGGAGTTTCTCATGGTACTTATACTGCATAGTAGTCTTTAATTTGATACTGGGGTAATTTGTAACACATGAGCACTTAGGTTATAAAATAGAAAAATGGTATACAAAAGCAAACTAACCCATCTTCCTAGGGTAGAAAAACCATATTTTATCTGAAGGTGTCTAGAGTCTACCTCAGCTTACTTTTCTCACATTTTGCTCCCTGACAAATTAGGATGGATTAGACCCACATTTATGGTATTTAATATGAAACAATTAAAATATGTATAAATTACTGTCCTAACCTTAATGGCCTATGTGAGGATTGAAACACTATTTTAAATAATTTCAAATAGAGACTAGGCGCTGCTTTAAGCTTTCTGGGACCCAGTCTATAATAGCCTTTTCACTGAAGTCTGCATGTCTTTTTTTTGTGAGTGATTTTTCACTGTGGGCCTTTTTGAAGAACATGCAGTGAACATTCATAAAAAAGTTCTTTCCTGCACTCTGCCTCCCCATCTCAGCACACTTAGGACTTTGACAGCCACTATAATAGATAACATTGAGATTTGAAGTTTAGTTTTACTTCAAGTATAATGATAGACCAACTATAAGACTTTTAATTTTAAATACAGTCTAAGAGACAAATATAGTACAGTTTAAAAGGTAAATGGAAGTGGTACGGTGGAGATTCCCTAATCCCAGTGTCCTAATGTCATTCTCCCCAGTCCTTCACAGAATTCCAGATTCAAATCATGTTAATCCTACAAGGAACTCTGTAGATTATCTCATTCAACTGACTCACTGTATAGACAAGGAAATTTGAGGGTCAGTGCAATGGTTTGCCAAGGTCACACAACTAGTTAGTGGAAGGATCTATGTATTCCAGCTCTTTTCTTCCACTAATATATTTGGACTCCTCTACAGTATTATTTCTGTCTGATACTATCCAGTTTTACTTAGAGTGGCTAGCATATAGTAGCCATTTGCTTCTTTGGCTTAATTAAAAGCAAAAAATGTCTTCCTCAAAGAAGTTGGGGGAGAATCAGGCATTCCTAGTTCCTTCTTAGAAAATAGAGCATCAACACATGCAGCCTGTCTTTATATAAAAAGATTGAATATGGAGCCACTTGAATCTTAAACTTCAGTCCGCACGTAATCAATATTGACAGAAGCTGTGCACAGTTGGCAAAAGAGCTCATTCTGCACAAGTACTTATCCAGTCACTAGACTCATTTCACTTTTTTGAATACCATTTCCTTTGGGGAGGGAAGTCTTGCCAGGTCATGAGTTCACTATCATCATCTTTGATAGGGTTTAAACTTCATTTGAGAAAGTGGTTCCTTCTCATTATCTCCCTCCCTCAGGCTGGCTGCATCCTAGCATGCCCAGTTTTAGCCTGGCGTGAGCTTTTATGGCATTTATAAATCCCTCCTTCCTGAGGGTTTATAATGATAGTGCTAAAAATCACCTTGACTGAAGTATGAACATTGCCATTGAATTTGAGGGGGCCTGAGAATGTTCTTTCTACTCTAGTCTGTTTTATTTTGACAAAATTTAACATACTAAGGCTTTTCCACTTTCTGCCATAAACTAGGTTTATAATACTTTTGAGGTGCTAATTACCATTACCTGTTTTTCTCCAGGTGGATAAATTAGATGCTTCAGAATCACTGAGAAAAGAAGAAGAACAAGCTACAGAGACTCAACCTATTGTTTATGGTAATCTCTTTCTCTCTTTAACCTCACAGAAATACAGTAGACAAACAGTTCATTCTGTGGAGATTCTATCTCAGAAATGTAGTAAGCTCTAAAGTACAAAAGGCTCACTGAGTTAAGGAATAAGTCTATTATTTTTTTCTGAAAACAGTCTTAAAGCGGGCATTGACATTATTCACTAAGATGATCTTTTTTTTTTTTTTTTCTGTTGCTTTACTCGCTAAGATAATCTTAAATGCAAAGGTAATCTCAAAAAACAGTCAGTTGAGATCATAACCTAATTTACCTAATGCCTGGTCACTGATTGCTTATTCATGAATTACTGAGAAAGCCGTGTTGGTGAGCTCAATTTTCAGAAGTACAAAAGGTGAGAGAACATGCCAAGGTCATCTTAAGTGTGCTTTACAGTAATAGTACATCTCTTTAAATTCTGACTAGGACAGAGAACTGGATAGCGTTTCCATTTGAGAACATTCCAGAGAGATAGGATCTTCAGACTCTCAGTGAATATTTAAGGCAATTTAATTTCTTCTTACATGTGCCTTTCTGAAATACTTCCCCTTTCCATTTCACTCATGGTGAACAGATTGATTTGAGCAATGAATTTGAAGGGTATAGTTTACAGCACTTTAACCAGGTGGTGTTGGGAGGAGGGTATAAAATTATGGCTGCTGTATCTCAACCTGCTAAAGGAAATGATAGTATACAAATCTATTGTGCCATTATCTCCTTTTTACTATAGATAAGGACTTTGGGAATTTAGAGGACAGCGTAGTGTTGATAAAGTTGGAGAACATAAAGTAAATTCTTAGAGATGGGAGCAAGATGTTTGACATATTTGATATAGGAAACAAAGTAGAAACAGAAACAGGGTGGGTGTAATAATTGGGGGGCATCTACTGAATTTGGCTTATCTTCAGGGTATTTAAATGCATAGTCCTTGTAGGCAGTTGAAAATGGGGTTGAGCCAAGGACAGCTGTGACAGTGCCACCTTCTCACCATTCCACCTGCCCAGCCAGCTAAGGAGAGGCATGATGTTGGAACTACTTTGGCATTTCTTTCAAGCCTCTCCTTCCCTCCCCCTCAATTGCCTTGAAGTCTCTGCTGTTTGTCAGAGATTTGCAGACTCATGGGGTTTTTCTTTGTTGTTCTTGTTTTCTCATCATTCCATTGTGATACTAAGAAACTAAGAAGCTTAATGAAAAAATAAAATGCTTATGTTGTTAAAAAAAAAAGGGGGGGGGGTTGAAATTTCAAGGTAGACTGATGTCTACCTTTTGTCAAGGTTAGAAGTGTTTTTTTAATAAACTGCTGGTTCCTAAAGAGTTCACTCACTGAAGACGGTTTTGGTTGTTATTCACAAAAAGGAGAGACACGAGGTCACTTGCGGGAGAAATCTCGCCCTAGGTTTACGTTACAGTGGGAGATTAAGAGTAGTACCTCTTTTGCAGGGGGTAGGGAGAGGTGTTAGGTGTATTCTCCCTCTAAATAAGCCAGGTTCTCAACAGGTCGTTTCCTGTATGTGTCAATAACTATTTAAACTTCATGAGAGTGTTAACTTAGTATTCGAAAGAGGTTGTATCCTCTAATGTATTTCACACCTAATGCATATTTGAATATGTCTTGTCTTTGACTTCTTTTTTTTTTTTAGTACTGGATACTTTGCTAGAAATGCATTTGGTTTTGTTACCATTTAGACATGTCTAAATCAGGAATTTAAATCTAACTTTAAAAGTTCAGTTGCGTTAAAAATATATCTGTTAAAAAATTGTTTTCCTGTGCTAATTATATTGTCACCAAATAAAATATGCAAACACCATGTGGTGATAGGCTTATTGCTAGATGTCTTGCCTAAGCATGTCGAGCATGCATGTGCTTATTGCTTTAAATGATGTATGAAGTAACATAATCACTGTTACAGTTCTGGCCCTCGGCCCTGCACGGTTTTTGTTGGCTGTCTAGGCAGGACCCTTCTCAGGGTGACTGTCGTGGTGAAATTGAGACAGTCAGAAGTGCCCCCACAAAATTCATTCAAAGTAGAATGAATTATGTTGCTAGAGTAGGGAGACTGGGGTGTGATCATCCTACGATGCTAACAGTTTCTCCCACCTCCTTGCCCCCCCACCCCTGCTCCTTTTTGTTTTCTTCTGTAGGTCAGCCCCAGTTGATGCTGACAGCAGGACCCAGTGTTGCAGTCCCTCCCCAGGCACCTTTTGGTTATGGTTATACTGCACCACCCTATGGGCAGCCACAGCCTGGCTTTGGGTACAGCATGTGAGACGGAAAGCTGATCCTGTAGTCGCCTATTTTCGTACCGAAACATCGTCTCTACCCGCTTCTCAGTTTATAACGGGGGAAAACAGGCACATGTTCTTGTAACCTTTATTTCATGAAGGACTACTTTTTGTTTTTAACTGTAAACTTGGATCACCTATGTTAAAAGCTTATTTCACATTCCGCATCATTTTAGAATTTATTTTCAAAGGGGAATAGTTTCAGTGTTTTATTCACTTGGGCTTTTTTTCTTCCCCCTCATTCTTTGAAGAAGTGCTTAATATTCAATCTGTTGTGAAGAACCTGATTTGCACTCTGTAGTGTTTAAAGAAAAAAAAAACAAAACTCTAATATTGAATCTCTTAAATTTAGTGTATGTAAACAGCTTACAGTATGTATTGTCTAAATGCATTTAAATCTCTTTTATTCAAAGAAAAGCTAAAGCAGAAATATTGGTGTGTGACCATGCAAGACTGTCAGTACCAACAAAGACAACACTAATCAGCATATCCTACACTGGATTGCAGTGCTCTCCAAATTATTTGAAAAATGCATTACAGACAACTTGCCTGACTTTTAAATGAGCGTAAAAGGCCCTCTAACCTATGCAGGTTTCCTCATTACACACATAGAAAATGCTAGTGTGTTTTTGCTCACTTCATATGTAACAGGTGCCCTTATGTTGTGCTGTATCCTGTGCTTTTTTTGTGGGACCATTCCATTCAGGAACAAAGAGCACCATGATTCCAATCTGTGTGTATTTACTAACCCTTCCCTGAGGTTTGTGTATGTTGGATATTGTGGTGTTTTAGATCACTGAGTGTACAGAAGAAAGAATTCAAACAAAATATTGCTGTTCTTCAGTTTTGTTTGTGGAATTTGAAATTACTCAAATTTAAAATAAATTACTGGACTGTGGAAATAACATGTAGAATGGCAGTTTTACTTAAATATCTCTCAAACTTAAACCAAAAGAACCGTTTCATATTGGATGCTGAGGCAGTATAGGAAGGCATGAGAGCAGACGTGGAATGCGGATTGGGACGTGTGGAAACACTGCATTACACTGCGTGCATCCCAGTAGTTAATAAGGTACATGCAGTTGTCTAAAGAACCAGTCAGTGCTGAAGTGGGCTACACTTCTACTACCTCCATCATTGTAACCAAGGGGCACTTTAGGTGTTTATCTAAGCATTTCATTTATGAAGAGATCATGGATGTTAAATTGTATTAACTTGAAGTAAGAATATACAAGCATGTAGTTAACATGCTGTTCTTCAGCATGAATTGTAAAGGCCCCCAAATTGTGGGTATTTTAAGTTGATTTCTTTTAAACCAGTGTTTGAATTCAAGTTTTTTTGCTTATGGCTGAGAATGTTACTCTAAGTTCATTTCACTGTTAATTCTCAATAGTTAGAGAGCCCCCTACCTAGCTTTGTATTGCTCTATAACTCTAAGTCAAGCCATTGACCATAAACTCCACAGAATGGTTTTTTAAAACTTAGAACTCCTGCTTTTCCCCACCTTCACCTCCCCGCCAACCCCCCAATATTCCTATAGGAAATTATAGTATTAGTTGGAAAAATCCCTTTTCCTTTCTTGGTTTGTCGTAGGGAAAACATCTTGCTGCTCAGGTCCTGGGCGTCCTGTTGTTTCTCCTGGATCTCAGCCCCCTTTCTTCATCTTTGTCAAAATCAAGAGATTTTTCTCTTTTCCCTTCCCATTTAATAGAAACAAGTTAAAATACTTTAGTAAAGGTTTTCTTACAGCATACTTAAGAGTTTTTTGGTTTTTTTTTTAAAGCCTTGTTTTAATCTGGTGCTATGTCTGTGATACTGAGTTGCCCCTTAAAACCATCCATAATGGGCTACAGTAGAAAGAGAAACTGATGCAGCGTATAACTTAGGTTCAAATTGAGAGCAAGCTGAACTTTTGAGCTTGTTCCTTCACCTGTATGTTAACACTATGAGTAATTTTCAGGATTATTTGTAGGAGTATGTTTAAATTACAGAACACCTAGGTCAGTACTGGGCCGTAGTAAGTGTTGTACAATAAGAGACAGAATGAATTGGTAATAAACTAATTTAAGGGATCTTCCCTAACTTTCCTCTGAATAGGATGATGGTCGATGGTCTGGGAGAAGGAACTAAAAACAGAAAACCAAGAGTACTAAGAGTTCTTTACCACTCTCTAAAGGTAACTAAAACAGGAGGGAAGAGGGGGAAAGAGATTCATAGGAAACTTTTCAGGAGGTAAACATGCTTTCAGTTATCTGCCTCCCTAGGAAGAACACTTCTTCCTCATCCTCCCTAGTATCCAAATACAGACATTATACCCCAAAAAACGTGGTAATTGTTGACAGTCATTTCAACAGACATTAGTACAATAGCAAGAGACTGATGATCTCCAAGTAGGGCTGTTTTAATTTTCCATAAATTGATTTAGTCATGCAGATATTCTCACTGTCGTGCAGGGGTCCCCAACCCCTGGGGACCTGTTAGGAATGGGGCCTCACGGCAGGAGGTGAGCAGTGGGCGAGAGAGCGAAGCTTCACCTGTATTTACAGCCGCTCCTCACTGCTCGCATTACCGCCTGAACTCCACCTCCTGTCAGATCAGAAGCAGCATTAGATTCTCATAGGAGCATGAACCCTACTGTGAACTGCGCATGCAAGGGATCTAGGTTGCGTGTTCCTTGTGAGAATCTAATGCCTGATGATCTGAGGTGGAGCTGAGGCGGTGATGCTAGTGCTTGGGGAGCGGCTGCAAATACAGATTATTGTTAGCAGAGAGGTCTGACTGCAGACTCCCATCAAAACCCTATCAGTGAGTGGCAAGTGAAAACAAGCTCAGGGCTCCCAGTGATTCTGCATTATAGTGAGCTGTATAATTATTTCATTATAGATTACAATATAATAATGATAGAAATAAAGTGCACAATAAATGTAACGTGCGTGAATCATCCCAAAACCACCCCCTGCCCCCACCCCAGTCCGTTTAAAAATTGTCTTCCATGAAACCAGTCCCTCGTGCCAAAAAGGTTGGGGACCGCTGCTGTAGCGGTTCTCAAACTTTTTCTGAGGATCCTTTTTATACTTAAATTACTGAAGATCCCAAAGAGCTCTAGTTTATATGTGGGGTTTTATCTATTCCTACTTACTGTATTTTAGTAGTTAAAACAATTTTTTTAAGCTATTAACCATTTAAATATGACTAATAAACTCATTGAATGTTAACATAAGCAATAACGAATTAACCATATTTCCCCAACCAAAAGTCAAGCAAGAAGAATGGCATTGTACTATTTTTTACAAGTCTCTTTAAAGTTTGTTGTAACAGAAGACTCCTGGACTCTCATATCTACTTCTGCATTCAATCTGTTATGTTTTGAAGTATATGAAGAAAATCTGGCCTCATACAGATATTTAATAAGGAAAGGAAGCAGTATTTTAATAGCCTTTCCAGATACTTGTGGTTAGCTGAAATGTGGACTCTGAAATCATGAAGATGAACTTTTTGTAGTTGTATCTGCCAAACACCCAGGTCTGGTTAACTAGATTTTGTCAGTTCTTGCAAGTAAAAATGTTTGATGACAAAAGCAGCTAGTTCAGCTCAGGACTCAGCCACAAGTGTTTTTCCTCAAGATGACAGTCACACTTCAGTGTGTACCAGAAGTGTTTGATGTTACGTAAAATATAAAGACAAACAGTCAAGGATCAAATTTAGTAATTTTTTTACTGCTTCATCAACGACATGAAGTGAATTTTTTTTTTTTTTAAACTAAGTGTAGGGCAGTGAAAACTACAATGACTACTTGTACAGGTAGGTGCCCCTGCCTTGATTTGTGAAAGGTGCCAGCAGTATTACCCACCATTGCTTTTTTATCATCACTGCAAATGTCAAAACAGTGGAAAAGGAAAAGAATGTCTTAGTATTAGGAAAATTGTTTTGACCCCCTGCAAGTGTCTTAAAGACCCCAAGGGCTGTGCAGAGCATACTTTGTGAACCACAAGATTATGAACCCTATAAAATAAATATGAAAGTACAGGTGAGCTAGAAAACAAACATGATGTTTCCATAACTACCAGAATTTGTGTACTATTCATCCTAGTAGATATGCCATGATTTATTAAAATTACTTCTATCAGCCACGGCAGACCATCCTGTTGGGAATGCACTTTTGAACCTAGAACCGTCAGTGTCTGAGGCAAGCCTCAGAAATTACCGGAGCCAGAATCATACATTTAGGATTGGGTTCTCTTCAGCTCAGTTACATGCTGTTGCATCACTTTCAAATCCAGTATAAACATTCTATTTAGAAACAGTTGCTATTGCGGCATCCTTCACACTTGCAATTTCTTCTGTGCTGTCAGATGCCAGTGTAAACTACAAAACTGACAAAATAGAACCTTTAAGACTGGCTGCAGTAGTCTTCTTTAGTGTTCTAACCAGACTCCACTGACCTTAGAGCTTGCAGTTGTGCTATATTACTGCTTATGTTGAAGTTAACTGCTAACTAATGCTAATTGCTGAAGTTAACCATGGAGAGCTGCAGTCACTTAACATGTGCCTGTTACCAAAATTCTCCCTGACATCATCATAGTTCTTAGGGATATACTGAATTTAGAAATCCTGTCAGGATCCCCCTAAAGAAGGCTTTCAAGAAAAATGGCTTTTCGCAAAAAAGAGATCAGGAAGCTATGTGGCTCTTGGGAGCTGGAACCTTCATATTCTGGGCAGCTGGTATAACAGTAATTATTGGAATTATGTCATGCTAGGTGTATAATGATCAAAAGGGAAATAAGGTGCCCTTAAATAACTGTCCAGTTCCTTAAGTTCTACGTAAAGAAATAGTGGGATGTTGGGATAAGCTACATTCACTTTACAATCACCATAAATTCTTACGTGGGCCCATTATCACCTTCAAGGTCCATACAAGTCACTGGGCAAGTTTCAATGCCTTCATTGTTAGGAAAGGGGGGGAACTAAAGAGATGAAGGACCGCTGCTGAGAAACTTTAGCCAGTGTGGGTCAGGGAATGAACATGAAACACAGCACGGGTGGGTTATATCAGTGCTATAAAACCTCAGCTTTAAGACAAATCCACAAAGTTAGATTTTAAACCCATGATCTATTAATAAGATAGGCAGTCATCCAAAAACTGAAGGCAGGAAAAACAAACTACAGTTTGCACCTAATGGTAGTACCCTTGACCCCTGATCCTCCAAGGGGGGTAATAGAAGAGCTATTAACACACAAAGGGACCGAACCACACATAGGAAATGCTGTTTCCCACCTCGTAATCCAATTTTATTGTGACCTTTGCCTCTCATCTTAAATATTTCTTGTTTCAGCATCCATCTCTTGAACCACCAGGACTATTTATTAACCAAACTTTTTTTTTTTTTTTCAGCCCAAGATAACTGTGTAACCAGGCCAAGTACATGATTGATAGAAGAACACAGGAACGGATTTTCATCTCAAGAATACATAAATTGGGGGGAAGAAATTCAGCTTTTATTGTTAGAATTTGACAGTTTCAAACCCTTGTGGTGGTGGGATGACCATCATCATACAATATTCCACCTAGTAAAGCTTTAGGTGACCAGTGACCTTGTCAATTAGGTCTACTGGTCCTGGCCCAATTCCTAGAACAGTTCGAGAGCCTGGTACAATCTGAGTACGTCCTGCATCTTGGATTAAACTTACAGTCAGTCCCAGCATTTTTGCATGGGTCAATAATTCAACTAGAGCTTCTTCATCAGGAGCTCTGACCACCACTTTGGGCTGGCCACAGTATTCCCACTGTTTGAGTAATTCAGGGTTTCTCCTTTGAATTTGCTTGTAGGCAGAAACAGCAGCATGAGAGCACTGGGCAGCCACTTTCCCTTTTCCCATCTTTAAGTCATTTCGAACCACAAGAATCATTTTGTACTCCCCACCCTCTCCTAAGATGCTTGCTTCTGTTCTGGTGTCAGTGTCTGTCTCGCTCACCGAGCTCTTGGGGATCATTCCAAAGCGTACTCGGAGTCCCCAGCCCAGGCACATGCCACAAGCAACTCCGGCAGCCAAGCTGAGCGCACCAGGATTAGTCAAATATTCCATAACCAAGGGTTTGGAGAGCATCTGAAAGGAAAAGAAAGCTGTCACTATCTAGCAGTGGAAAGTTACAGGCTTATCAGATAAAACATCCTGACAGTATATAAGCAGCAGTATTTTAATTCATCCAGAAAAAAGGCAAAATATGTTTTGGATCTTAGGCATGTACTATTTTTTCTCCCCTGTGTACTAGAAAAGGTTCAAGAATACAGGTGAAGCCGTTTAGGTCATTTTGAATCTCAATGTGAGGAGTACATCTCTTTCTTGGATACAACAAAACTCCGTTCCTCAATTTTTGCTAAGTCTTGGTGGAGAAAGGAAATGTTCTGTTTTACTAAGATGCCTAAAGGATCTAGAGAAACCAAGATTAACTCACTCTTTCTGGAATATAGTGAGTGCTTATTTACTTGTGTCTTCGTACTGCATTAGTTCTTAATGGGGATGCTACCAACCCCTCAGAGAAGTTCCTGGGTGTCACAACAACGGACCTGGAGTGAGGTGTGCTGCTGACATTTACTAAACCTTGGCATGGAATGCTAAAAGCCTTATACGTGAAGATCTGTCCCACTGGACATTACTGTAGATGAAAAACTATTAACGTCTGAGAGTAGAACCCAATTTCATTTTGCATACGAACACAAAGTATTTTTTGCATAGTTTTGACACACTCAATTTACCAGTAGTATAACTATCATATGAATCAAAGGAAGATGATCCTTTATCCTTATTATTTTAGAAATTCCTATTACCCCAGCAAAGCTCTTCATGGTATTTGAATCATCAATAAAGCACTTATATCAGTCTACATTTGAGGCTGTTGGATTCATGACGCTTCAGTGTACAGGCACAAACAGTCATCAGTTTCTTCTAGTGGAATAAATAGTATCTAAGCATTTATACATTGAAGTACATGGGGCCATCATGTTTGTAGAACTTACAAGTGGTGCCCTTGGAATTGTACAGTGCATAATCTGTGTGGCATAGATGGCAGTCCTGGAAATACATATTTTACCATAAAGTTCTTTTTTATTCTCTTTTTTGTTAAAATTAGAACATATTAATGTTTTTGAAATTATATGGTAGGCAAGGTATGCAATGTTATCAAATGTTTTAAAATGAGAATAATATAGGGAATCTTAAAACTTTTTTGAGATGTAATTCACATACTATAAAATTCACCTTTTTAGTGTACAATTCAGTGTTTTTTAATATATCTACAATGTTGTACAACCATCACCACTATCTAATTCCACAACATTTTCACTGCCCCGAAAAGAAACCCCTACACCCATTAGTAGTCCCTTCCCATTTCTCCCTCCCCCAGTCTCTGGTAACCACTGATCTACTTTGTCTTTATGGATTTGCCTATTCTGGACATTCATATAAATCAAACCATACAATATGTGGCCTTTTGTTTCAGGCTTCTATCATCCAGCATATTTTCAAGGTTCATCCACACTGTGGCATGTATCAATACTTCATTCCTTTTTTACTGATGAATAATATTCCATTGTATGGGTGTACCACATATTATTTATCTATTCATCAGTTGATGGACATCTTGGTTGTTTCTACCTTTTGGCTATTATGAATAATGCTGCTATAAATACAAGTTTTTGTGTGGACATTTGTTTTCGTTTGTCTTGGCCTTATACCTAGAAGTCTAACTGCTGGGTCATACAGCAACTCTTTAACTTTGAGGACCTGCCAAACTATTATCTAAAATGGCTATACCATTTTACATTCGTTGCAAGTGACTTTATTTTAAAAAAACTGTGTGTTGGGCCTGGTAGGGTTGAGAGCCACTTCTCTAGTGCCTTATGACTCAAGTCTCTAATTCAGAAACAAAAAAACCAATGCCTTTGCAAACAGATCTTCATATAAGTCATGGCTGTCTCCAGATCTCAAAGAAGGATTGGGAGGATTATGAGATAAACCAGGCTAACAGACCTTCAGTAATTGTTAGAGAATGATGGAGTACACTTAATATCTGAAGGAAAAGAAAATGACTATGAATTCTTTTGTCTCCAAACTATAAAAATATAATTTAACACATTACACTGCTATACTGTGTATCTTGCTTTTCTAAGTCAAACGTACAGTTAATAAAAAATTGAAACAACCCAATATCCCCACATTTGCAATCTCAAATTCAAACCCTGCCCTCCCCAGAACAAAGCTAATTTCCCTGAAATTGCTACTTAATGTTATAAAACCTGTATCTCCACTTCCTTGGAGTCCATTAGAATCCTTTACTATTCAGTTACTTTCTGAAACACCTACCAAAAAAACTCTGCATTTTATAGTAGTTCATGCATCTCCTTCTCTAGTTGGACCCTGTCTGGAGCTACCTTTTTTTTTTTTTTTAAATGGTTCAATTTCTCCATATCCTCACTAACACTTGTTATTTTCCTTCTTTCTTTTTTTAAATTTACTTATTTATTTTTGGCTGGGTTGGGTCTTCGTTGCCGCGCATGGGCTTCCTCTAGTTGCACGAGCAGGGGGCTACTCTTCATGGTGGTGCATGGGTTTCTCATTGCGGTGGCTTCTCTATGTTGCAGAGCATGGGCTCTAGGTGCGCGGGCTTCAGAAGTCGTAGCATGTGGGCTCAGTAGTTGTGGCTCGTGGGCTCTAGAGCGCAGGCTCAGTAGCTGTGGTGCATGGGCTTAGGTGCTCCGCGGCGTGTGGGATCTTCCCGGACCAGGGCTCGAACCTGTGTCCCCTGCACTGGCAGGCGGATTCTTAACCACTGCGCCACCAGGGAAGTCCCTGGAGCTGCCTTCTTAAATGGCCAACTTTTACAGATACAGAGGCAGGAA
The DNA here is from genome assembly GCF_028021215.1 of Eschrichtius robustus. Taxonomy (NCBI): domain Eukaryota; kingdom Metazoa; phylum Chordata; class Mammalia; order Artiodactyla; family Eschrichtiidae; genus Eschrichtius; species Eschrichtius robustus. The sequence continues at coordinate 42,395,074 of NC_090843.1, forward strand.
TACCAGGACAATGTGGTGAGGAACATATTTCCAGAAGTTGATAGCACTCTGAGACAGTCTGTCCATTAGTTTTGGCAAAAAACTAATGTGGGGTAGTTGTGGGGCAGAAGCTAGTTTGAGGCGGGGTCAAGAAAGAGAAAGTGAAAGCAAGCAGAAAGAAAAAGCAACAGATACAAGGGGCTGTGAAGAAAAAGGAAAGGTTTTTTTTTCCCTTAGGATGGAAAGATGAGTATATACAAATGTTGAGCATATTTAAATGTTAATGGATGGACCCAGAGAAAAGGAAGGTAGATGCTCAAGATAGGGAAAGAATAATTAATACAAAGCAGTAGGTGGGAGGCACCTAAGTTCCTGTGAAGAGATTTGGTCTTGGAAAGAAGGGACACCTTGCCCAATGTGACAGGTTTAGATGCAGGTAGGGCTGTGGATTTGGAAGCAGGAAATTGTTCCTTGGAGGGAGTTATTTTGTAGAAAAGTCAAGCTGGAGTTGAGAAGAGGAAGACTGAAATAAAAGTTACAGCAAAACACAGCAGGATTGAAGAGGAACATTGAAAATATGGTTAGGATTAGTAATGATTTTATAACGGTACCATACCTACCAGTTATAATCTTCTCCAGCAGTACTTAGCAGCCTGAGTATAGGTAAAAATGTAGAAGAGATGACTTCATACTTCACAGAGAAAATAGAAGCCAGAAGACTAAAACCACATAATCACTGCCTCCAAACATATAAACTAAATCTGCTGCACCTATATTCTTCCTTCATCCTCCCCATCTACGACAGATAGTTGGATTTATCCAAGTTTGAATTCTACTAAGAGTAAGCACCAAGACACAAGGGCATAAGGGAATTTAGGGTGAGGGCCAAGAATGTTTGAAATGATAAGCCATGAAATCCACATTCTTAGAAAATGATTTAAGGACAGGAAGGTGACAGAGGATATGCACATGCTATTAAGAAAAGGTATGACGGAAGTAAGCTGGAAAGGCAGATGGCTGTGGTTAGAGAGAGATGTCTGGGGTTTTGAGTTTGGAAATGGAACATTATAACGTGATGTAAAGTCCCGAGTGTAGCTACAGAAATAGGTTATCTGAATTATAGTCAGAAGTGTGTCATTAAGCTCATCTGCTTTCTTAATTATTTTATTTTTATGATATATTGCCTCCTTCCTCCCACAAATATTAACTGGTTCTGCTCTAGGATCTGGGGGAATACAAGAGCACACAAAGGAGAAAAAGTCCCTTCTGTCATGGAGCTTATGTTCTGGTAGTGGTTTAGAGATGACTCAGTCCTAATTTTGAATTTCTTTCATTTTATTTTAACAAAACTTCATACTGTCATAGCTCAAAGCTTCAATGGTACTTTGAATGTATTGTGTCATTTGATCCACATAACTGTAAGAAGTTAGCATTAATTCTATACATTGAAAATGAGGAAACTAAGGCAAAGAGAAGTTAAAAAAAACCCAAACGTTTGCTGACTTCCTATGTACCAGATACATACTTTGTTAGACTAGGAATACGGTGAACAATACAGGCCACTGCCAGTTCACAGATGAGTGGAGGAGAAGACAAATAATTACATGGCTGGTAAATGTTATGAAAAGGCATTAGGGAGGTCTTCCCTGGTGGTCCAGTGGTTAAGAATCTGCCTTCCGGGACCTCCCTGGTGGTGCAGTGGTTAAGAATCTGCCTGCCAATGCAGGGGACACAGGTTCGATCCCTGGTCTGGGAAGATCCTACATGCCACGGAGCAACTAAACCTGTATGCCACAACTACTGAGCCTGTGCTCTAGAGCCCTTGAGCCACAACTACTGAGCCCACGCACCACAACCACTGAAGCCCATGCACCTAGAGCCTGTGCTCCACAACAGAGAGAAACCCCTGCTCACCGCAACTAGAGAAAGCTGGCATGCAGCAACGAAGACCCAACGCAGCCAAAAAAAAAAAAAAAAAAGAAGAGCCTGCCTTCTAACGCAGGGGACACAGGTTCGATACCTGGTTGGGGAACTAAGATCCCACATGCCGCGGGGCAACTAAGCCTGCGTGCTGCAACTACTGAGCCCACGTGCCGCAACTACAGAGCTTATGTGCTCTGGAGCCCACATGCTATAACTAGAGAGCCTGCAAGCTGCAACTACTGAGCCCACATGCCACAACTAGAGAGCCCGTGCATAACAACTACAGAGGAGCCCGTGCGCCGGAACGAAGAACCTGCGCACTGCAACGAAGATCCCACGTGCCGCAACTAAGACCTGACACAGCCATAAATAAATACATACATACATACATAAATATTTTTTTTAAAAAAGGTGTTGGGGAGTACATAAAGTGCTTTAGCTCAGTGTAGGAGGTCAGGGAAGGCCTTGTTGAAGAAATATTTAAAATGCAACAAAGGATCAGTAAGAAGATAGGAGGAGGGAAGATCATTTCAGGCAGAAAGAACACCAAGTGGGCAGGCCAGAGGAGAGAAATACAATATGTCAAATGACCTGAAAGCAGTCCAGACTGCTGGAAGATGGAGAGAAAGAGCTGCAGAGAACAAAGTGAGAAAGAAGGGCAGATCACAGAAGGCCTTGTAAGCCATGTTAGATGGTTTGGAATTTACCCTAAGGACAATGAGAAGCTGCTGCAGGGAAATGATTTTTGTTTTCTAAAAGATCACCTGGGACTTCAGTATAAAGAATGAATTAGAAGCTGGTAAGAATAGATACAGGGGATTGATCAGGAGACTGCTATAATGTAATAATAGTAACAGTTAATAATTGCTACATTAGGTTTTATATTAGGTATATATTAGGTATTGACACTCTACATGAATTGTCTCCTTCAATGTTCCCAACAGTCCTTTAAGGTAAATACAGAATTACTATCTGCATTTTTTCAGATGTGAAAATTGGGGTACAGAGAATATAAGTAGCTCACCCAAGTTCAGAAAGCTAGTAAATGGTAGCCTGACTCCAGAGCCTGTGTTCTTAACACTACTCTGTTGCCTTTCCCAGTAGTCTAGATGAGAAGACAGTCACTCAGAGAAGAGGAGTGACAATGGGAAAGGAAAGAAGTGGCTGAGGCACACCTGTATGATCTGGTGACTCACTGGAAGTCTGATGATAAAAGAAATGGAGAAGTTTAGAATGACACCTAGATTTGAACAAATGGAGATTGGAAGTATACTATTTACTGATGAAGGGATTCTGGTGAAAGAGAAGGTTTGAAAGTAAAAGATACTAGAATCAGTTTTAGATATATTACGTCTGGTTTGACCAAAAGACACCCCGGTTGAGATGTCCAGGAAAAAAAAAAAAGATATATCATTTAAGAGGTCAGAAGATAAGCTTAGGCTAGAAATACATATTTAAAAGAAATTAACATACAACTGAGGTTACTGAAGTGATGAAAGTGGGTAAGGCCACTGGGTCAAGTATATCAAGGGAAGAAATGGCTAAACAGAACCCTGAGGAAACAAGCATTTAGGGATAAAAGGAGAATGACAAGGAATGACCAGAGGGTCATAAATGGTTAAGTCATCAGCACCTAGTTTCAGTCCTCTTTCACTGGTGTGCCTAAAATGGTGACAGGGCTGTACTGACATGGTACTTTAAGGCTCTAGATGCCTTTGCAGCCACAAAAAAAGAAAATAAAATTTAATTCTTATTAGAACCCACATTATCTCACAATGCATCTATCATTTAGTTACTACATGATGCTTACATATCAGCAGGACTTCTCTCTGATAATCTAACAACCAGACTACAAATAGAACAAATATTCAATTATATATATATAAAAATATATATATATATAAAAATACATATATACGCACACAAACTTCTATGTCAAGAATTAGAAGGATTCTCTGCACCAATTTCTAGGTTGCAAAATAACCAAATATCCCACATACCAGACTCAGGTACTATCTGGAGAAAGGAACTACACATAGAGTATTTGTTGAATATACTCATCTAAAAGGTCATGATGCAAAGTTTCTCATTTTCTCAGCTTTATTTAAAACCAGATATACCAGTAAGAGTCATCATAAACAGAAAGCAGAAAAAGTTCCAGAAATAACCAAGCTTGTTTATCACTTCTGTCCCGTATCTTATGAGGTCTCTTAATTCTAAAATGTTGAAATTAATACTAGCATCTCTATTCTTTAGGATGTTCTAATCTCCTATCAGCCTGAGCAGATCAACATCTAACTCCTGTAAAAAGTGTTTCAGCCTGTCCCCTTTTCTGCATATCTATTATAGACATATATCAATAAACCCAGTGCTTGAGACTAAGGTAAAAATAACTACCTTAGTCTCATAGACAATCCCGGGCAATGACGGCACTGCCAAACGAACATGTCCTATAAAACCCTCCTCTTGGTGCCTTCTAATTTCTCAGCCAGATTAAACCTCTTTCACCAATGCTTGTGATTCCATTACCTTCTGAAGCATGCTACCCCCATTTATCCTGTTCCACTGGCTATTGCCCCTTGGCCTTTTCCAACCTAAAAATCCTTCCTCTTTGACCCTTAAACCACTGCCTCACTTTTCCTCTTCCCTTCATCTCTAAACTTCTTCAGTTACCTGTCTCCCTTCCCCACTCGACTGAAACTGCTAAGGAATCAGACACTAGCTAATTGCCAAATGCAGTTGCCTCTTTTTAGGCCTCATCTTGAGTTTTCTGCACCACTCACTGATAACTTTTCTTTAAGCTTTCTTCCCTTGAATTCTTTAACCCAAAGTTCACCCTATTATCATCCTATCTTTCTGATACCTTTTTTCCAGTCTCTTTTTCTGGCTATATGTCCTCTGTTGGCCCCTGATGTATGTATTACCCAAGCTTACACATTTGGCCCTCTTTTCAGTCTGTACCTACGTTGTCCTATACAGCAACCATTAGCCAAACGTAGTCATTTAAACTTAAATTAAAACTAAATGAAAATTCAGTTCTTCAGTTACATTTAACCATATTTCAAGTGCTCAATAGCTCAACAACTTAAAAGTGGCTAGGTGCCACTCTATGAGTTAGCGAGATACGGAACATTTCCATGACTGCAGAAAGTTCTATTGGACGGTGCTGGTTTATATACTCTCTTTCCATTCAATCAATCAATTAATCAATCAATATTTACTGAGGGCCTATTGTGCACATTTCTGGACCCTGGAGAAGTGCACTGAACAATGTAGTAGGAGGAGACAGACAATAAATAGTTTGTGAGATGAAGAATCTCACTCATTCCTGAATCAACAAATGCTGAGGATTCCTAGAGCGTCTCCTGGGCGCCACACTTGAACTTCCAGCTTCTGCTAGATTTCACCACTTGGATGTCTATGAAGTGGTCTAAACTGTGTCCTACACTGAACTCAGCATCTTCCCTTCCCTCTCAAACTTCCTGTAATCTTTCCATATTTGGTTCACTTGTGCCCTAGTTCATCCTAGTCCATCTGCCATTATAATTAATTGTACTTCTAAAGCACAAATCTGATCCTGTAATTTCTCTGCTAGAAAATCACTGGATAAAAGCCTAAGGAATAAGGAAACCAAGTCCCCCTAAAACTGAGTCCCTTACCGAGTTTATGATTAATCTCTCTATCCAAAACTTTATCCCCTTTCTTGTCCGCTGTGACCTCAACCCTGCACTAACTGAATACTAACCAACCAGAGTTGATGACTGAAATTGTTGTTGTCAATAACACTGTCAATACACTAAAACTGCTGTTGTAGATATCATCTACCACTCAGGTTGTTTCTCCAGGGCAAGATGAGCTAACAGACCTCGAGCCATAGACCACCTGGCCAGAGAATCATAAACCAGAGACATCCTGACTCCTGAAACTACAATTAAGGAAAGTCACAGAAATGTTACAGGATGATTAATTCCAGACTCTTTGTTCTTCCCCTTTAAAAAAACCCTAACTCAAACACCAAGCTGGAGTGGATTTGAGGCTTGTTTCCCACTCCCTTGCTTGGGGCCCTGCAATAAAGACTGTGCTTTCTTTCACCACAACCCGGTGTCAGTACCCTTTGGGTACCCCTTTGCTACCCGTTGGGTGAGTGGACCCAAGTTCGGTAGTGTAACAATAAAACATAAACCCCTTCGCAGGAATTCAAAGAACTACACAATTTGGTTTCAACCTCCTTTATCCTCCTCTCCTGCTACACAGTGTACTATTCAGCCACACCAAATGACTAGGTATTTTCAAGCAGCAATCTCTCCCTGAAATAATTTTCTCCACTTAAACACACAAAAAATCCTCTTCACCCATGAAGGTGTAGTTCAAACCAAACTGTCTTTTAAGTCTTTACCACCCCCCAGTCAGTCTTAATTATTTACTTTCCAGAGCCGCTGTAACAATAACACATAACCACTGTAGAGCATAATTCTCAATGTCTAGTACAGTGCCTGGGATTGTTAAAGGATTAAATACTCCTTTAGACATTATGTCTGTGACACAGGGAGGCAATTTTTCCATCATATTCTTAGAGGGCTTTTCTTTCCTCGTAGGACTCAACAACTTGCTACGCTGTGGGTACTCAATAAATACTCAGCAGAGTGTGAGGCCTGCTCGGTACTTTCTCACATTCGGAGCGAATCCATCAATGCTGCCTCAATGGAGGCGTTGCCTGGGAACTAGAAATTCTGGGTCCTTCCCCTCCCCAGCAGCTTGGTCCTTTCTTCCAAAAGACGACTGGCCGAACCGGAACAGTGGCTCCGGCGGCCACTGGGCGGAAGACAGTTTACGAAGGAGAAGATGAAAGGGTGAGGGGGTGGTTATAGAATTATATGGGAAGAAACATTCCAATTGGAGACAGAATGAAGAACATCCCCCTACCTGTGAGAGGATGACCTGCCTAGAATACCTCTCCTCCGCCTCACTCGCGGCTTTGCGTTCTTCACTTCTGGGTAGCGAACACGCTTCCCTCGTGCGATTTACCCCTTCCGGGGTTCCTTGACAACAAGTTCCGGATCAAGAACCGCGAAGAGAACAGTCATTCTTCCTCTTGCCCCGCCCACAATTCCCTAACCCAGACTCGAACTGAAATCCCGCGAGTATCAGCTGAGGTGGCCGAAAGGAGGGGGGAACGTTTCTTCTGGAGGCGGTCTCCCGGAGGGGAAACGGACCGGAAGTGACGTGAGCTAGTTCCGGTTGGCCGGAGCCCTGCGGCGGGTGAGAGAGTCAGTCGCGAGCCGCTTCCAGGATCCGAGATCCGGAGATCCGGAGAAGCCGGAGTCAGAGCGGGTAGGTAAGCGAGAGCGGGGAATTGGGGACAGACGCCTGAGGCTATCCTCAGAGCTTAGCTTCTTCTGCACTTAGACGGTGCAGATCTAGGGCACCGTGATTTCGACTTAAAGCAGTGCTTTAGAGCGCTGCTGATTCTGTCTCAGTCTGGCAGTAGATTATTTGGGGCACCTCCCCGTGGTTGGCCAGCCGTACTGGACTCCCAACCATTCCCTCTCATCGCGGCGAACTTGGAAGCCGTTCTGAGCTCCTGTAGAGTACCCATCTCCTCTTCCTCTCCGGGTGTCTAGGACCTTAGAGTAAACGAGGAAGGTCTTCCCTGCTGATGACCAAGCTGTTTCTCAGCATTTGTCAGTTGGTTTCTTGCCCCCCGCCCCCCGCCAACCACTAGCACATGATTCTATTTTGTATCCATTTCTAAACAAAATTCAGACGTGCAAGTGCCTTCTAAAGCGTTGGTGGCCAAGGGAGTGGGGCCTTCCCTCCGTAGATCTCTTGCAGAGGACCTTCACGTTATTTCCCACTACTTTCATGAAGAATAGCGTTCTCTGCCTTTTCCAAATCCCTGACCCCATGTATTTCTTTACAGTGGAGGTATTTGCAATAAAACATGAAGGTTAGTTTAACCTCTAAACTTTCAGTAAGCCATATGTGATCCTATGTCACGCTGCTTAAGATTTGTGACCTCCAGTAAGTTTTGCACTGTTGTCTTTTGTTTTCCTGCAAATTCATGCAAAACTCTCATATAGGCTCTGGCACTGTTTACCTGTCTTGACAACATAGCTCCTTTTCCTAACTTTAATGTCTTTCAATTCTTGTTTGGAGCTTGTCAGAAATTCTGTAGACGGATTGAACTGATCCTTTTGAGAAGTTCGGACAAGTATTTCTAATGTTGTAATGATAGAGAATTTAATGTTCTGCTACTACCTATTAATTGTATTATCATCAGCCCTGATTTTAGTTGTGTATTCTTAGCATAAATGATGATAGTAAGAAACTATTATTTACTAGGCAACATTTTATGCATTACAGATTATTTTTTTATTGACCTTTGGAAGAGGTGGTGGTATCCAGACAAATGTGGCCAATTTGTGTAGGTGTGAAATGACTCTACAGTAGAAATCTTTTATATTTTACTTATTTGCTTATATTATTTTAAAACACTGGAGCATTTTTTTCCCCTTTGAGGAATATATCCTACTTGATAATATAGTTTAATTCCTTGATTCACAGTCCAGAATAACCAAGTTTCTGAAATACTTCAGTAAATGATTTAATACCTTTAGCAATTTAATGCTTTATAGCTAGTTTAATCAATTTGTTGTTTATTTACATATTGTTCTTATTTTTGAGTTAGAAAATTTTTTCACACTTGTCTTTGAAACGAGGCAACAAGATTTTTGAGATGTGGAATTATATAAATTAGATGTTATTATTTTTAACAGCTGGTAAATTTGCTTTTTTACTTTATAACTGCCACACCTGGTCTTATATTCTTTTTGTTCAGTCCAGTTATCCAGGGACTGATTACCCAAATTTTCTCACTTTCCAACTTCTTCCTGCCTTTGACTTGAATTACCACTTTTTAGGATTGCAAACATCATTAAACTTTAAATCAGAAGACCTAGATTGGAATCTGGGCTCCAACACTTACTGAGCATAGGTTGGCAAGTTTCCTAACTTTCTGAGCTGATCTGAATTGTGTTGATTAAAGTACTGCTCACTTCATAGGATTGTCACAGTGATGAAGGGAGATAGTAAATGTGAAATCACTATGTAAATGAAAATTTGGTGATATTGTCATTTTACTCTGAAAGCAGGAAATATATCAGTGCAGAATACTGTTACTTTGCATCATTTCAAAATTTGATGTTTTATATTAAGTGTGTTATTTATCTGAAATTTGTCACACACTTTTCTGAGATGATCTTTGCCCTCCTTTTGAACGCAATAAAAGCTAATCAGGAATAGTTTGAAACTGTAATCCACTGTATTAGTCACCTTGGTTTATAAGTAGGTGACTTCAGAATGAGTTTAGTTTTGCATTTGGGAGTTTAAATTTGATCTTTTTTGGCCATCAGGTATTGTCACTTAAGAATTTCCAAGTGCAGAGGAAGTTGAACTTTTGGGCGCTTACATATAGTTAACTAAAGCCTTACTTACTTACATTATTTTACTGAAACCTATTGAAAGCAATATTTAGAATTAGAAGCAACCTCTTTGAACACAGAGTTAGGTTCTTCTCATTTAACAGAGGAGAAAATTAGGGCCCAGAAACAATCAGTAATTGGCTTGCCTGAGGTCATATGGCTTAGGTAGTGCCAGAGCCTGAACTGGAAATGAGGTCCCAAGTGTTCTTTCTTTCTGCTAAGGTTATCTCCAGGCATCTTTATTTGGTTTCACGGTATTTCCTGGTTTGCATGAAAATGGTTTTCTTATGTATTAAAGGGATCTATATGCGTATGTACATTTTTTCCCCTTTTTACCTTATTTTCAGTCTTGTAAATTATAGGAAAACAAAAACTATGCTTGGCAAAATTTGTGGTGGAATGGAATAAGGATAGAAAAAAGTTAGTTCTTTTCTTCAGAATAGTTATTCTGAGTTCATGCTTCATTACTATCAGGTATCAAGGTGTCTTCTTTCTGGCAAGTGGAAAAGACAGAGGATCTTTGTAACACATGTCTCTACTAAGTGAGTGTCGTTGCTAACGAGTAGGAGGAAGCTATAATAATTTCTTTGCTCCTGATAAATATTTTCCCAAGCTATTTGTAATTTTAATATAATTATTTCATTCTGGGTAAATAGCCACTGTAGAAGAGTTTAGTTTTTGTCTTGTTGAGAATCCTTTTGCTTCCATTGATTTCACAAAACTTGTTTAGTCTCTGACTATAATTTAAAGGGTTTCTCAGTATTCCAGAAATAAAAAATCTTTTCAGTAGGTCACCGTGGTGTTTTCTCTTGTTCTAGAGGTTCATTAATAAAATCTTGGTCTTTATAGATTTTCCTGGAAGGACTACGTAGATAGTGTTAAGAGCCTAGGCTATGAATTTAGATTGCCTTAGTTCAAATTCCAGGTCTACTACTGTGCAACCCTTGGGCTAGTCTAGTTACTTAACCTCTTATTATCTCAGTTTCCTCCTAGATATTGAAGTTAGTACACACCTTTATTGTTAGGGTTAAGTGAATAGATTTAAGTAAAGCGTTTAGAACAGCGCCTGGCATATAGTTAACCATGATTGTTATGTCATCATTATCATGTGGCCTACTGAGCAGTTGCTAAGAACTTTTTCCAGCCCTCTTTCTAAAGCATATCTTTGTGTTCCTGCTTACTTGATTATTGTTTGCTCATTATTAATGAAGTTTCAGTAAATATATATATGGATATATTCACATTTCGTGAATGTTTTACAACATATGCGGGATTCTTAACCAAATGAGTCGTTCTTGTAGGCCATTATCTCAACCTTTTTGTGTTATTAACAGTTTACATTATATGTGTAAGCCACAACACAGAATTTGAGAATTGAAATTTGGGGGTTTGATATTTAACAATGGCTTCTAGCACTTACTTTCTTTGCGTGAGAAGATTATTTTGCTGTGATATCTATTGTCATATTTATCTGTTCATTCATCCAATCAGTGAACAAACATCTTGTGTCTTAAGCCTTTTACCAGGTTCTGGGAAAAACAGTGGGAAACAAAAACTAATAGATATTTTAGTTAGGAGCCTGACAGAGAGAAAAAAAATAATACAAAAATGAAAGAATAAGCACAGTGTAATAAATGTTATGAAAGAAACAGTCAAGGGTCTGAGAGAGAGTTAATGTGGATATGTGCTTGTTTAAGACTCTAGTATCGCACACCTAGAATATACTGACATGAGATAAGATAGGAAACATTCATGGTCCAGGTTATGTAGAGCTTTGCAGGCCATGGAAATGAGTTTGGATTTGATTTTGAGTGTAGTTAGGAAGTCATTCTACAGTTTCAAGTAGGAGAGTAGTATGATTTATAAGTAGTTTACTCTTGCTCATGTGTGAAGGATGAATTGAAGGGGACAAGAGTAGAAATGGAGAGAGACGTTAGGAGTCCATTGAGTAGTCCAAGCGAGAGATGAAAATGGCCTGGACCAGAGTGGTGGCAAAAAAGTGGAGAGCAGTGGGTGGATGCTACATATATCTGGAATAGGATTGGTCCTGGATTAGATGTGAGGTATAAGGAATTGAGAAGAGTCAAGGATGGCTGTGCCTCTGGATTCAGTAACTTGGTGGATGGTTGTGCCAAGTAGTGGGAGAGGGAAGGTTTGGGGAGGACCAGGTTTGTTACTGGAAGAGGGCTGGGGAGGGAGAAAAAAGCGCGTGTTAAATTTGAGGTGCCTAGGAATCATCTAAGTGCTGCTATTAGGTATTCCAAGCTAGAGGTCAGGACGAAAAATACAAATTCAAGCTAGTATTTTAAACTGTGCAGCTAGGTAAGTCACTTGGGGGAAACAGGGAAGAGGAGCGGTCCCAGGTCAGGTAAAAGAGAGCTGGCAAAGGAGACTAAGGAGTGTTTAAAGAAAGAATGATGGGGTACACAGAACTCATAAAAGTGGTTCCACCTAGAGAGTACTAGGCAGATGAGGGACAGAGGGGAGCAAGATTTTTCATTTTTTAAAAATTTTATATTTTAGAGCATGTGGAAGTCTTTGCTTATTCAGAATTCTCTTAAGAAATGGTCAGGTCTGTCAAATGCCGCTCTCTAGTCTATATGAGGACAGAATAAAGTCCAGTAAGGTTGAATTGGTTGATCTGACTAGCTACTTCTAATCTCATCATTTGAGTCTGGTTCCTTCCAGAAACTTTCAGGTCACCACATTTGAAAAGCGTTTAATCAAGCGAATATACAAGATTCTTCTGCTCCTTATAAGTTTTTAAGATCTATTTAGAAGAGATTTTATTTTTTATTTTTTTATACATATTTTTCAATTTTTACTTTAAAGTAATTATAGGAAGTTGCAGAGATAGTACAGAGTATGATTGGTAGGTGTATGATAATTGCATGTTTAGTTGTTGGTTTTTTTTGGGGGGGGTGCCCACGCCACATGGCATGCGGAAGTGGGATCTTAGTTCCCCAACCAGGGACCGAACCTGGGCCCTTGGCAGTGAGAACATGGAGTCCTAACCACTGGACCGCGAGGGAATTCCCTAGAGGAGCTTTTAGTTCTGATTCTTTGGGGCAGAGGAATTTTCTTTAATTTTTTTAAATAATCAGAGAGTATCTATAGTATTTCTATATCTATGAAACCGTAAGTTTTAGAAACTTAAGTGTTTGAATTTATCAGTAACCTTAATAACTATTGGTAAGTGGAACATGCCAGACAGACTCCTGCCTCAAAGTCTTTGGACTTCTTTTTTTTCTTTCCCTACAGTGCCTCTTCCCCATATTTTTCCATGGTCCTTTTCTAATGTCACATTCTCAGAGAAAGCTTCTCTATCCACCCTGTTAAATATTGTGCACAAACACATACATATGCACACATACCAAATTTCTTTATTTTTCATTTGTAGTACTTACTTCTATCTGATGATATGTTTGAATATTTGTCTGTTTATTGCTGTGTCTCTAGCATCTCACACTGTGCCTGGCACATAGTATGTACTCAGTAAATATTTGTTAAATGAGTAAATGAAAAATTTATTTTCACAGCTGTGTAATATTTCATTGTACCTTAATTTATTTATCTGTTTTCCTGACAGTGGACATTTGAGTAGTTTATAGCTTTTGCTATTAAGACCAATGTTGCTAAAAATAATATTGTACATATTGGCTCTTCACATGTGCAAGAGGTTCTTTTGGCTATATACCTAGGCATAGAATTCTAACAAGGGTATGCCAATATTCAGCTTTACAAGTTGTTTCCCAAACTCTGCTTTTGTCGTCCTTCCTAATTCTTGCCAAAGAATGCATGTAAAGAGTGATGTAGTGGATTATAGATTCTTCTCATCATCGTATGCATACCCCTCTGCAATATGATTTTACTTCTAGAGTCTCTTATTCCACCCCTTGACTCTGTACTTGGCTGTGTGACTTGCTCTGGCCAAAGGGTCATCAGCAAGTGTGACACAAGGAGAGACTTGAAAAGCACTTGCACGTGGGGTCCTGTCTTCTCTTACTGCTCTTTTGAACCCAGAGCCCACCATGTGGAAAAAGCCCAGGCTAATGTACTGGGGCATAGAGGACTAGCTGGACCAAAACAAGGCATCCCAGTTTAGACCTGCCTAGCTTAAGAGCCAAGCTAGCCCAGAGCAGAACTGCCCAACCTAATTCACAGAATCATGAGAAATACTAAATGATTTTTTTAAGTTGCTAAGTTTTGGAGCTACGTTGTTAAACATAGCAAAAGATAATGGATATACAACACTGTAAATTAACTATACTCCAATAAAAATTTACAAAAAAAAGATAATGGATACAAATGATACCTCATTGTGATCTTGGTTTATATTTTTAGGATGTCAGTGAGGTCAAATAGATCCTCTGCTGTGAAATACCTCTTCCTGTCTTTTGCCTGTTTTAGTTTTGTAGGATTATTTGTCTTTTTCTCAATAATTAAAAATTATTATCTGCCTACTAGTCCTTTTCAGTTATATGTTTCTGTGGTTTGTCTTCTCACTTAAGATATCTTGTGATGAATTTAAATTTTAATTTCAGTGTTGTCCGATTTATCAGTCTTTTTCTTTATGATCAGCTCTTGCGTACATCTCAAGAAATCCTTTCCTACCCCAAGGCAGAAAGGCATTTATGTTTTCTTCTGAAGGTTTTGCTTCTTGACCTTTAAATCTTCAGCCCATTTGGAATTAAATTTTGTGCGTGGTTCAAAGTAGGGATCCAGGTTTTCTTTTCTTTTATGGATAATCAATTTGAACAGTCTCTCCTTTCCCCACTGATTTATCTGTCTTGCCATCTCTGTCATGTAGAGTTCCAAATATACAAGAATCTTTTGAGAAGCCACATTTTCTGTTTCTTGGTCAGTTTGTCTATCGCCATACCTATAAAACACATCTTCATTATTTATTACTCTAACATATGTACAGAGAGATAGATATACTCTGGATATGAGAACTTTGTCGGATACGTGTATTGCAAGTATTTTCTCTCATTCTGTGGCTTACCTTTTTTTTTTTTTTAAACAGTGTGTTTCAAAGAGCAAAAGGTTTTAAATTTGTTAAAGTCCAGTTTATACATTTTTTTCTCTTATGGTGCATGCTTTTTAAATCCTAAGAAATATTTGTCTACCCCAAGATCACCAAGATTTTTCCCGTGTTGTTTTTTTTTTTTTTTCTGGAAGCTTTATGGTTTTAGTTCTTGCATTTAGATCTATGATCCATTTCAAATCAGGTGTTACATATGAGAGAGGGTCAATGTTCACTTTTTTCATAAGAATATTCAGTTGAAGTAGACATTCCTTTCACCATTAAATTGCCTTGTACTTTTGTTGAAAAGTAATTGACCCTATGTATGTGGGTCTATTTCTGTATTATCTGTTCTGTTCCATTGATCTATATCTATCCTTTTGCCAAAACCACAGTCATGATTACTGTAGCTTTATAGTAAAGCAAGACTTGAAATCAATTAGTGCAAGTCTTCCACCTCTATTCTTTATCCAAATTGTTTTAGCTATTCTAAATTCTTTGCATTTCCATATAATTTTGAATCCATTTGTCACTTTCAATTTTTAAAAAAGCCTGCTTGAGTTTTGGTTGCGATTGCATTAAAGCTATACATTAGTTTGAGGGAAATTGACATAGTAACAATATTGAGACTTCCAAATGATGAACATGATATGTATTTTCTTATTTATTTAGGCCCTCTGTGATTTCTTTTTAAAATTTTTTTTAGAATAGGTCTTGTATGTATTTTGTCAAACTTACCTCTAAGTCCCTCTAAGTACATGAACTTTGTTTTTTAGACCCACAGAATATTTTTATTGAATTTTTTTCTTTTTAACTGTATATCCTCACCTTAGTATAGGTGAAAATCTAAATATAAATCTCATAAAAACAGTAGTTGAAAACATAATTATATATATATACACACATATTTATATACCTCAGAGATTGAATTGACAGTAAGCATAATTTTTCCTTAGAACCAAATGGATATATAAATCATATATAAATACCTAAGGATCATCTAAAAATGAGATATTCATGAATATTTCTAGGCCACATGCAGAACAAGTATATACATTGTGACATCAATAAATACTTTCTGAATTAATGAAAACAAAAGATCTCAGGAGGTTTGTGAGTCTTACAACATGTTGTCTTCAATATTTCTTTCATTGTTTGCTAAGTGGACACTCTAAAAGGCATAGCAATTATTTAGTCTATCCTTGTTCATGTTACCATCACCCCCAAATTACAAAATTAATCTACATTTCTTCTGCTTTCATAGAAATCTATTTAACATTATGTCCTTAGACTTCTGCCAAAAGCCTATGTTGAAATGACCATGCAAGGAATATTTTGGCATCTTTCATAAAACTGCAATTTGGGGACTACATGAACTTTTAAAAAATTTAACTTTCTGTGTATTCCAAGTATATAATAGAGTATTGATTTTGACCTTTAACCTGTGACCTTGCTAAAATTCACTTATTAGTTCTAGTAGTTCTGAGCATTTTTCAATTTTCTCTTATTTTGACCCTAGTTATTTAGAACTGTGTGCATTAACTTCTAATTGTGTACAAATCTTATATTTTTGTTGCTGAAGTTTGACCTAATTTCTGGGTTGAGAATGTGGTCTGTGATGCCCATTGTTTGGAATTGGTTGTGACTTATTTCTTGGCTTAATTATGATAAGTGGCTTATGAAAAAATATGTATTCTCTAATTGTTAGGTGCTGAATTTTATACATATCCCCCTTATATTTTATTTCTTAATTTTATTGTTAAAATCTTCTATCTTATTGAATGTCTTGTTTTTGTTTTTTGTTTGCTTGAAATATGAGTTATGAACAGTTGCTTTGAAATCTCCCGATATAATGTTGGATTTATTCATATATCTGTGTACCTTTATCTATTTTTATGTTGTAAATTTTGATGCTGTATTCTATTAGGTGAATTCAAATTTAGAATTGTTGTATCTTCCTGGTGAGTTGAACCTTTTATCATTGTTCTCTTTCCCTAATAATGACTTTTGTCTTTTGTTTTATTTTCAACCTTTTTTTAAAAATTAATTAATTAATTAATTTATTTATTTATTTTTGGCTGCGTCGGGTCTTCGTTGCGCGTGGGCTTTCTCTGGTTGCGGCGAGCGGGGGCTACTCTTCGTTGAGGTGCACGGGCTTCTCACTGCAGTGGCTTCTCTTGTCGTGGAGCACGGGCTCTAGGCTCACAGGCTTCAGTAGTTGCAGCACGCAGGCTCAGTAGTTATGGCTTGTGGGCTCTAGAGCGCAGGCTCAGTAGTTGTGGCTCACGGGCTTAGTTGCTCTGCGGCATGTGGGATCTTCCCGGACCAGGGCTCGAACCCATGTCCCCTGCATTGGCAGGCGGATTCTTAACCACTGCACCACCAGGGAAGTCCTCAACCTTTTTTTATCCTTATTTTAAAAAGGGTGGAATTTTTTTTTAAATTAATTTATTTATTTTTGGCTGTGTTGGGTCTTCGTTTCTGTGAGGGCTTTCTCTAGTTGCGGCAAGCGGGGGCCACTCTTCATTGCGGTGCACGGGCCTCTCACTATCGTGGCCTCTCTTGTTGCGGAGCACAGGCTCCAGACGCACAGGCTCAGTAGTTGTGGCTCACGGGCCTAGTTGCTCCGTGGCATGTGGGATTTTCCCAGACCAGGGCTCGAGCCCGTGTCCCCTGCATTAGCAGGCAGATTCTCAACCACTGCGCCACCAGGGAAGCGCCAAAAGGGTGGAACTTTTAAAAATATAATTTGCAATCTTTTTCAAGTGATGAGTTTAATCTGTTCATGTTTATTTTGATTATTTACATATTTGGCCTGTTTGGACTTGTTTCTATCAAGTACTGTTTCAATGCTCCCCAACTTGAGAACAGTTTAGCTCTGGTCTTTCTCTTTCTGATTTATATACCTTTGTCCAAATTTCAAAATCTGTTTTGTAAATCATAAATTTTAGAATTATCTGGATTAAATCCTTTATTTTGATGTAAGTAATCTGAAGCATGTACCTTTGTCATTTGAAAATATTCTGTGACTTAACTTTTCATATTAATGACTTGTACAGACCAGTTTATATTCCTCAGGTATTTAGGGGCAATAAAATAGTGAGGTCTATTAAGCAATCTGAATGTAAAATTTTGTCAGAGAAATATACAAACAGTGATAACCTACAAATGAGTCAGTTTGAGTAATGAGAAGCTATGGAGATGAGTGTTCTCTTAATTCTAGTAATGGGGAACATGTGTAAATACTAGGACAAGCTAAGCCTTTAGGACTATTTTTTTGTCTTTTTTTTTTTTTTTCTGTGACTCCAGAATTACTTGGTGAGAATTGAAAATACTATCATCAGACTGTTTTGTATAGTAGAAGAAATGTTGAATTTGGACTTGGGAAAGTGAGGTTGAACTCTTACTTTGCCATTGATATGCTGCTGAGTTGCTATTTGGGGCCCTGTGAGCCCTCAATTTCTCGTTTGTAGAAGGCAAGTGTAAAAATAACAGTTTCCTACAAAGTGTTGTTAGCATCATATTAGCTAATCTATATGCAACCTATAACTCACTATACAGAAGTAGTTGTTATTATAGAAATCCAAAACCCTGGCCTTGGGCTGGGTAGGATTCATAGACTACTAGAAGAGAAAGGAAATTATGGCAGTCTTTTACTCTATGTGCCTGATAATTGGATGAGGAAAGGGAGAATAGGGGTGTGAAATGACATTCCGAAGTTCTCTCAGTTAGCTGAATGTCCCAAATCTAGACTGTCATTCCTTTTACTACCTTAATTCTTTTTTAAAAATAATTTATTTATTTATTTTTGGCTGCGTTGGGTCTTCATTGCTGAGCGCTGGCTTTTCTCTAGTTGTGGAGAGTGGGGGCTACTTTTCGTTGCAGTGCGCGGGCTTCTCACTGCGGTGGTTTCTCTTGTTGCAGAGCACGGGCTCTAGGCATGCGGGCTTCAGTAGTTGTGGCTCACGGGCTCTGGAGTGCAGGCTCAGTAGTTGTGGCGCATGGGCTTAGTTGCTCCGCGGCATGTGGGATCTTCCTGGACCAGGGCTCGAACCCGTGTCCCCCTGCATTGGCAGCCGGATTCTTAACCACTGCGCCACTAGGGAAGCCTACTACCTTACTTCTTGACCTTACTCTTACTCCCCCATCTTTTTGGTAAAAATGTTTTGCTGATATTGCACTGGTTATGAAAAACTGAATGAATATTTAAGAAGTAGATTGAGAGAAAATGAAAAATGGGATTTTTCAAGTTGTAATTTTACAAGTTATGCATTTTCCCTGCGAAAATAAAATCATGTTTTTATGCATAGGAACGTAAGATATATTTACATATTGGAAAGTGAGAGATGAAGAAACCTTCCCCAAAACCTATCAGACTCGCAAAAAGGGAGTTCCTAAAGTGTCTTCCAGGTTGTATCTTTTCAAAATTTGGATTTTTACTTAAAATTTTATCTAATTAAAAAAATTAGGGTTTCCCTGGTGGCGCAGTGGTTGAGAATCTGCCTGTATCTATTCCTGGGCTGTGCCTTGTACTAATCTTGTCATTGTACAAACACAATATTGTGGAGAGGACAGTGGAGTCCAGCTTCAGAAGACTTGGGTCGGGCTTCCCTGGTGGCGCAGTGGTTGAGAATCTGCCTGCCAATGCAGGGGACACGGGTTCGAGCCCTGGTCCAGGAAGATCCCACATGCCGCGGAGCAACTGGGCCCGTGAGCCACAATTACTGAGCCTGCGCGTCTGGAGCCTGTGCTCCGCAACAAGAGAGGCCGCAATAGTGAGAGGCCTGCGCACCGTGATGAAGAGTGGCCCCCACTTGCCGCAACTAGAGAAAGCCCTCGCACAGAAACGAAGACCCAACACGGCCAAAGATAAATAAAATAAATAAATTAAAATAAAAACAAAAAACACACACAAACTTTAAAAAAAAAATTAGATCTGGAGCAGTGGCCTTTTTCAACAGTTAGACTATGATGAGTTGAGTATACTTTATACTTAATTAAGTTGAGGGACATTTTAGGCCAGAAAAATATACACTTATAACCTGCTAACCCATTATTAGGAGATTTATGGAGATTTTGAATTCTTTTAATTGTTACCTAACTTGGGATTTTAACTTTTTAATTTCCCAAAGCTTTAGAAAGTTCAGAAAGATTCAAGGAATGTTTTCATATATTCTCATTAAAGTAATGACTTTTCAGAGAACACATTGTTAAACTGTCGCTACCATGTGATAGATACTCTCTGGCTCTCAAAGCCAGGTGATCTGATAATCACTTTGATACTGTGCATGGTGTTGGAATTATCTTTGTCTTTATACTCCTGCACAGCAGAAAACTATATCAAAACCGCACTGGTCAAGATATATTACTCTTTGCTTACAGTATTTATTTATTAAGTTTCCAAGAATAAGTTGCAGTTTCTTAACGGTTTTAGGGAAATCTACAGCTATTTTGGAACAGTCTGTGACTGAATGTACTAAATAATCCAACCAAGGACACACACTCTGAAAACAAGAAAGGTTACCGAAAGATATAATATTCTCAAATTGGATATCTTTATATGCCTTGTATGATTGAGAAAGCTGAATTGATATTTTTGCAAGAAAGTAGAATCATTCGGATAGATGATTTTCTTTTTTTTTTTAACATCTTTATTGGAGTATAATTGCTTTACAATGGTGTGTTAGTTTCTGCTTTATAACAAAGTGAATCAGCTGTACGTATACATATATCCCCATATCTCCTTCCACTTGCGTCTCCCACCCACCCTCCCTATCCTGCCCCTCTAGGTGGTCACAAAGCACCAAGCTGATCTCCCTATGTTATGTGGCTGCTTCCCACTAGCTATCTGTTTTACATTTGGTAGTGTATATATGTCCATGCCACTCTCTCACTTCATCCCAGCTTACCCTTCCCCCTCCCTGTGTCCTCAAGTCCATTCTCTACGTCTGTGTCCTTATCCCTGTCCTGCCCCTTGGTTCATCAGAACCCTTTTTTTTTTTTTTTTTTTTTTTAATTTTTATTTATTATTTATTTATTATGTTTATTTTTGTCTGTGTTGGCTCTTCGTTTCTGTGTGAGGGCTTTCTCCAGTTGCGGCGAGTGGGGGCCACTCTTCATCACGGTGCGCGGGCCTCTCACTATCGCGGCCTCTCTCGTTGCGGAGCAGAGGCTCCAGACGCTCAGGCTCAGTAGTTGTGGCTCACGGGCCCAGTTGCTCCGCGGCATGTGGGATCTTCCCAGACCAGGGCTCGAACCCGTGTCCCCTGCATTGGCAGGCAGATTCTCAACCACTGCGCCACCAGGGAAGCCCTTTTTTTTTTTTTTTAGATTCCATACATGATTTTCTTAAAAGGAAGTGTGTTCATTTTATTTTGGAATTCAGTGATGAAGAAAATTAGAATCAGTGGCTTCACTATATTTTCTTTTTCTTTTCATTTTGGTAAATTCTCCATTAACTCTTATATTACTCAGTGAATTGCCATTTTCATGTCATCCTTAAATGTTTTTTTTTGTGTCGCTTTGGGGAACTCACAGTAATTTAGTCTTAGATTGTTTTTGCATTACAAGGGTAGCTAATGTTTAAAATGAATGGAGTATTATAGTCTTAGCACATTGGATATACAGCCTACAAAGAACCTTTGTGAGCTGATTTTAGCAGTATTTTCTGAGCACTTCTGCCAGAAACAAACAAAAAAACCCCACATGTTTTAATATCAACCTTAGATTTTAAGTGCTTCAGCTGTATTTAAAATCTGCTAGTTACAGCCTTTTAAAGCATTTCTTGCATCTAGATATATCTTCACAATGAAAATAATTTGATGTTTGAGTTATGCTTCTTTTCTATTTCTGTCTTCTCATCCCATCCACAGACCTATAGAATTTATTTCAACAGTTTCATTCTTAGAAACAAAACTAACTTAGATGCATGCTGTTCAAATTGATATTACAACAGTCTCACTACAAGGCTGCATTGAATGTCAAAATATGTCATGTGCTAGATTCCTTTTTGAGGAGATTTCAGTCTTTTAAACAGGCTAGTAATACTTTGGATTCATTCCCACATCCAGGAATCTGACTGACACCGTTTAATAACAAATTTCCAAAATTCATGCTACCTCATTAAACTGTGAAAAGTGGCTCTCCTTAAAAATGATTATTTCCTCTTGCCCTACCTACATTGGCTAGAGCTTTTTTACCCTGTAATAATTTTTTTAATATAAATTTATTTATTTATTTTTGGCTGCGTTGGGTCTTCCTTGCTGCGCGTGGGCTTTCTCTAGTTGCAGCGAGTGGGGGCTACTCTTCGTTGCAGTGTGCAGACTTCTCATTGCGGTGGCTTCTCTTGTTGCAGAGCACGGGCTCTACGCCTGTGGGCTTCAGTAGTTGTGGCACACAGGCTCTAGAGTGCAGGCTCGGTAGTTGTGGCGCATGGGCTTAGTTGCTCCACGGCCTGTGGGATCTTCCTGGACCAGGGATCGCCCCCGGGTCCCCTGCCTTGGCAGGCGGATTCTTAACCACCACGGAAGTCCCTACCCTGTAATAATTTTTAACAGATTGTCCTTTTGGTACTTTTCAAACTGTTTACATTGATGAAAAATAATTTATTTTTGTTATCCAACATAAACTAAGATTTTTCTGTGGATGCTTCTGTAGAAATCAGTTGTGCAGTCTCTTCTGTAGTATAGAAATATGGAAAACAAGTGTCTGTAAGTGAATACTTGGGTAGTATTGACTATGATTATTTTGGAAAATTGAGACATTCATGGAAAGGGTGTGGAGAAGCTAACATTAAGTGCCTGCTATGTGCCAGACTCTGTGCAGGACAATTATATATAATTGTTTTTTGAAGTAGAGAAAATAAATAGCCGAGAGTCCCCCAAAGCAACACAAAAGACATTTAAGGATGGCATGAAAATAGGAATGGGGATATTTTACAAATAAACTCAAATGCAGAGGCTTAAATTACTTACCCAAGGCTATGCAACTAGTAAGTGATGTTGGTAGGATTCTTTTAGCTCCAGAGAAGTGAAACTACTTTCAGGTGGGAAGGTGAACAGAATTAGAATAGCATGGATGCATTCAGTCTTGGAGTGTGGAGTACAGGTGAAATGCTGCTTGCCCTGATTTGGCCCTCAAATAGACATATTGGCAGCTTTGGGGCACCGAATTTATGATCTCATTTCTGGATACTGGAAGTCCAAAATTGAGGTGCTAGCTCTCTTCCTGGCTTGTACATGGCTGCCTTCTTGTTGTGTCCTCACATGGCCTTTCCTTTGTGTGCATGCAGAGAGAGTGTCTCTTTTCTCCTCTTATAAGGACACCAGTTCTATCTGACTAGGGCCCCACCCTTAGAACCTCATTTAACCTTAATTACCTGCTTAAAGGCCCCAACAATAAATACAGTCACATTGGGGATTAGGGCTTCAGCATATGAATGGGGGAGGGGTACAATTCAGCCCATAACTAGCATATTCTCTCCTTACAGAGTAATTGTGGCATAAGAAATCTATATTTGGTCTTTGTCCCAGTTCCTGGCACAAAGCTCCTAAATCCTTTGTAGTTTTCCAGAGTAATGTGAGTGATAAGAACATCTTCTTTTCTAATGAGGCAACTTTTGTCGGGCCCCTAGTTACCTCCAGGATGGGGACTAGTCACCAAAAAAACCAAAGCGTGATTAGAGGGTTGGAACTTTCAGCCTCAACCCCCAACCTCTGTGTAGGGGAGTGGGGCTAGAAATTGGCAAAAGTTTTTCAAAAATTGTTTTTTATTTTTATTTATTTATTTTAAATTTTATTTATTTTATTTTATTATATTTTTTGCAACTCTGGATACTTTATTGTATCAAAGAGGAAATTGAAAACAGTTACATATTATCTAGGAAGTAACATAATGAGATCAATGTATATTCATGTCTATGGGAGGTGGCCAAAGCCAGATTTATGAGAAAACATCTTGAATAACTTAAAAAGAATAAAAATTAAATACTTTACTTAAGAATATTAAAAGGAAACAATGAAATAAACCTATGGAAAACAGACTTAATAAAGTTAACACTGATATTAACATATTAAAAGGGAAAAAATAGTCAGAAATTATAAGAGCTGGTTCTTTGGAAGGGAAAACCAAAAGGGTAGACTAAACTATGCTAGCTGAATAAAGGAAAAAAGGGATGATACAGAAATACAAAATTCGGAATGAGAAAAGTAAATAATCGCAGATATACCTTTGGGTTATCTCCATTTTCAAAATAAATTTGAAAGCCAAAACAAAGTTGCCAGAGAGCTACTCCTTTAAAAATTGCTCCAGGCCCGCATTATTTCATGGGTAAATTTTTTCCCACTTTCAAGAGGATCTGCTATTAAAGTTGTTCTAGTTCACACAGAAAGTTTTCCAGTTCTCTTTATGAAGCCACGATAACACTGATAAAATCTAGCAAAGATAGCACTAAAAACAGTCACTTTTGAATATTGATGTAAATATAAATTACTATCAGAGTCCAACATTACATTAAAAGTATAAAAAATGACACTGATTTTGTAGAAATGTAGTCAATATTGGGAAATCTGTTAGTAAACAGTAAAGGAATTAAAAAGACACCTCTAATAAAATTCGACATCCATTCTTTTTTTTCTTTTTAACATTATTTTTTTATTCAAACAGAAAGTCACAAAAATTATAATCATCCTCATCAGTTCACTCAATCCCATGTAATTAATTTTTTTTTTCATCTTGATCTTTTGTTAGCACTTTTATGAATTCATCAGTTTTCCATTGGAGTTCTGAAAACACTTATTCATTCAGTTCAGCAGTATAGTCAGTTACCAGAAACCTGTACTTGTCAGAGTCTTTTCCATGAATTCCTTGAAGATGAAACCCTTTTATAGGAACATTTTTGCAAAAGCATCAGAGTACACCCAGAACTGTCTGTAAATGACAAAAGACTTAAAAATGACCACGGTTAAAGATTAGATGAAAGTTCATAATAATGCAATTGACAAGGAAATTTAGTTATTTCTGAGATATACTTTTTAAAGTAATAATTAGAATTATGACTTATAACATTATACCAGAACATATAAGAATTTTAGGAATTTCATGTAATGTCTGAAACATTTATATTAACATATTTCCATACAAATAACCCAAAGAAAGTTTAGTATTAGTTTTTTGTTTGTTTTTTTTTTAATTTTTAAATTTTATTTTATTTATTTTTTTATACAGCAGGTTCTTATTAGTCATCAATTTTATACACATCAGTGTATACATGTCAATCCCAATCGCCCAGTTCAGCACACCACCATCCCCACCCCACCGCGGTTTTCCCCCTTGGTGTCCATACGTTTGTTCTCTACATCTGTGTCTCAACTTCTGCCCTGCAAACCGGTTCATCTGTACCATTTTTCTAGGTTCCACATACATGTGTTAATATACAATATATCTTTTTCTCTTTCTGACTTACTTCACTCTGTATGACAGTCTCTAGATCCATCCACGTCTCAACAAATGACTCAATTTCGTTCCTTTTTATGGCTGAGTAATATTCCATTTTATATATGTACCACAACTTCTTTATCCATTTGTCTGTCGATGGGCATTTAGGTTGCTTCCATGACCTGGCTATTGTAAATAGTGCTGCAGTGAACATTGGGGTGCATGTGTCTTTTTGAATTATGGTTTTCTCTGGGTATATGCCCAGTAGTGGGATTGCTGGATCATATGGTAATTCTATTTTTAGTTTTTTAAGGAACCTCCATACTGTTCTCCATAGTGGCTGTATCAATTTACATTCCCACCAACAGTGCAAGAGGGTTCCCTTTTCTCCACACCCTCTCCAGCATTTGTTGTTTGTAGATTTTCTCATGATTCCCATTCTAACTGGTGAGGTGATACCTCATTATAGTTTTGATTTACATTTCTCTAGTAATTAGTGATATTGAGCAACTTTTCATGTGCTTCTTGGCTATCTGTATGTCTTCTTTGGAGAAATGTCTATTTAGGTCTTCTGCCCATTTTTTGATTGGGTTGCTGTTTCTTTAATATTGAGCTGCATGAGCTGTTTATATGTTTTGGAGATTAATCCTTTGTCCGTTGATTGTTTGCAAATATTTCCTCCCATTCTGAGGGTTGTCTTTTCGTCTTGTTTATGGTTTCCTTTGCTGTGCAAAAGCTTTGAAGTTTCATTAGGTCCCATTTGTTTATTTTTGTTTTTATTTTCATTACTCTAGGAGGTGGATCAAAAAAGATCTTGCTGTAATTTATGTCAGAGAGTGTTCTTCCTATGTTTTCCTCTAAGAGTTTTATAGTGTCCGGTCCTACATTTAGGTCTCAAATCCATTTTGAGTTTATTTTTGTGTATGGTGTTAGGGAGTGTTCTAATTTCATTCTTTTACATGTAGCTGTCCAGTTTTCCCAGCACCACTTATTGAAGAGACTGTCTTTTCTCCATTGTATATCTTTGCCTCCTTTGTCATAGATTAGTTGACCATAGGTGCGTGGGTTTATCTCTGGGCTTTCTATCCTGTTCCATTGATCTATGTTGCTGTTTTTGTGCCAGTACCATATTGTCTTGATTACCGTAGCTTGGTAGTATAGTCTGAAGTCAGGGAGTCTGATTTCTCCAGCTCTGCTTTTTCCCTCAAGACTGCTTTGGCTATTCGGGGTCTTTTATGTCTCCATACAAATTTTAAGATGATTTGTTCTAGTTCTGTAGAAAATGCCATTGGTAATTTGATAGGGATTGCATTGAATCTGTAGATTGCTTTGGGTAGTAGAGTCATTTTCACAATGTTGATTCTTCCAATCCAGGAACATGGTATATCTCTCCATCTGTTGGTATCATCTTTAATTTCTTTCATCAGTGTCTTATAGTTTTCTGCATACAGGTCTTTTGTCTCCCTAGGTAGGTTTATTCCTAGGTATTTTATTCTTTTTGTTGCAATGGTAAATGGGAGTGTTTCCTTAATTTCTCTTTCAGATTTTTCATCATTAGTGTATAGGAATGCAAGAGATTTCTGTGCATTAATTTTGTATCCTGCAACTTTACCAAATTCATTGATTAGCTCTAGTAGTTTTCTGATGGCATTCTTAGGATTCTCTATGTATAGTATCATGTCATCTGCCAACAGTGACAGTTTTACTTCTTCTTTTCCAAATTGTATTCCTTTTATTTCTTTTTCTTCTCTGATTGCCGTGGCTAGGACTACCAAAACTATGTTGAATGATAGTGGTGAGAGTGGATATCCTTGTCTCGTTCCTGATCTTAGAGGAAATGCTTTCAGTTTTTCACCATTGAGAATGATGTTTGCTGTGGGTTTGTCGTATATGGCCTTTATTATGTTGAGGTAGTTTCCCTCTATGCCCACTTTCTGGAGAGGTTTTATCATAAATGGGTGTTGAATTTTGTCAAAAGCTTTTTCTGCATCTATTGAGATGATTATATGGGTTTTTAAAAAATATTTATTTATTTATTTTTGGCTGTGTTGGGTCTTCGTTGCTGTGCGAGGGCTTTCTCTAGTTGCGGCGAGTGGGGGCCACTCTTCATCGTGGTGCACAGGCCTCTCACTGTCGCGGCCTCCCTTTGTTGCGGAGCACAGGCTCCAGACGCGCAGGCTCAGTAGTTGTGGCTCACGGGCCTAATTGCTCCGCGGCATGTGAGATCTTCCCAGACCAGGGCTCGAACCCGTGTCCCCTGCACTGGCAGGCAGATTCTCAACCACTGCGCCACCAGGGAAGCCCCCATGATTATATGGTTTTTATTCTTAAGTTTGTTAATATGGTGTATCACATTGATTGATTTGCGTATTTTGAAGAATCCTTTCATCCCTGGGATAAATTCCGCTTGATCATGGTGTATGAATGATCCTTTCAATGTGTTGTTGGATTCTGTTTGCTAGTATTTTGTTGAGGATTTTTGCATCTATATTCGTCCATGATATTGGTCTGTAATTTTCTTTTTTTTGTAGTATCTTTGTCTGGTTTTGGTATTGGGGTGATGGTGGCCTCATAGAATGAGTTTGGGAGTGTTCCTTCCTCTGCAATTTTTTGGAAGAGTTTGAGAAGGATGGGTGTTAGCTCTTCTCTAAATGTTTGATAGAATTCACCTGTGAAGCCATCTGGTCCTGGACTTTCATTTGTTGGAAGATTTTTAATCACAGTTTCAATTTCATTACTTGTGATTAGTCTGTTCATATTTTCTGTTTCTTCCTGGTTCAGTCTTGGGAGGCTATACCTTTCTAAGAATTTGTCCATTTCTTCCAGATTGTCCACTTTATTGGCATAGAGTTGCTTGTAGTCGTCTCTTAGGATGCTTTGTATTTCTGCGGTGTCTGGGGTAACTTCTCCTTTTTCATTTCTTATTTTGTTGATTTGAGTCCTCTCCCTCTTTTTCTTGATGAGTCTGGCTAATGGTTTATCAATTTTGTTTATCTTCTCAAAGAACCAGCTTTTACTTTTATTGATCTTTGGTATTGATTTCTTTGTTTGTATTTCATTTATTTCTGCTCTGATCTTTATGATTTCTTTCCTTCTGCTAACTTTGGGTTTTGTTTGTTCTTCTTTCTCTAGTTTCTTTAGGTGTAAGGTTAGATTGTTTATTTGAGATTTTTCTTGTTTCTTGAGGTAGGCTTGTATAGCTATAAACTTCCCTCTTAGTATTGCTTTTGCTGCATCCCATAGGTTTTGGATCGTCATGTTTTCATTGTCATTTGTCTCTAGGTATTTTTTGGTTTCCTCTTTGATTTCTTCAGTGATCTCTTAGTTATTTAGTAACGTATTGTTTAGCCTCCATATGTTTGTGTTTTTTACGTTTTTTTCCCTGTAATTGATTTCTAATCTCATAACGTTGTGGTCAGAAAAGATGCTTGATATGATTTCAATTTTCTTAAATTTACTGAGGCTTGATTTGTGACCCAAGATGTGATCTATCCTGGAGAATGTTCCGTGCTCACTTGAGAAGAAAGTGTAATCTGCTGTCTTTGGATGGAATGTCCTATAAATATCAATTAAATCTATCTGGTCTGTTGTGTCATTTAAAGCTTCTGTTTCCTTATTTATTTTCATTTTGGATGATCTGTCCATTGGTGTAAGTGAGGTGTTAAAGTCCCCCACTATTATTGTGTTGCTGTCAATTTCCTCTTTTATAGCTGTTAGCAGTTGCCTTATGTATTGAGGTGCTCCTATGTTTGGTGCATATATACTTATAATTGTTATATCTTCTTCTTGGATTCATCCTTTGATCATTATGTAGTGTCCTTCCTTGTCTCTTGTAACATTCTTTATTTTAAAGTCTATTTTATCTGATATGAGTATAGCTACTCCAGCTTTCTTTTGATTTCCATTTGCATGGAATATCTTTTTCCATCCCCTCACTTTCAGTCTGTATGTGTCCCTAGGTCTAAAGTGGGTCTCTTGTAGACAGCATATATATGGGTCTTGTTTTTGTATCCATTCAGCAAGCCTGTGTCTTTCGGTTGGAGCATTTAATCCATTCACGTTTAAGGTAATTATCGATATGTATGTTCCTATGACCATTTTCTTAATTGTTTTGGGTTTGTTTTTGTAGGTCCTTTTCTTCTCTTCTGTTTCCCACTTAGAGAAGTTCTTTTAGCATTTGTTGTAGAGCTGGTTTGGTGGTGCTGAATTCTGTTAGCTTTTGCTTGTCTGTAAAGCTTTTGATTTCTCCATCGAATCTGAATGAGATCCTTGCCGGGTAGAGTAATCTTGATTGTAGATTCTTCCCTTTCATCACTTTAAGTATATCATGCCACTCCCTTCTGGCTTGTAGAGTTTCTGCTGAGAAATCAGCTGTTAACCTTATGGGAATTCCCTTGTATGTTATTTGTCGTTTTTCCCTTGCTGCTTTCAATAATTTTTCTTTGTCTTTAATTTTTGCCAATTTGATTACTATGTGTCTCAGCGTGTTTCTCCTTGGGTTTATCCTGTATGGGACTCACTGTACTACCTGGACTTGGGTGGGTGGCTATTTCCTTTCCCATGTTAGGGAAGTTTTCGACTATAATCTCTTCAAATATTTTCTCTGGTCCTTTCTCTCTCTCTTCTTCTTCTAGGACCCCTATAATGCAAATGTTGTTGCGTTTAATGTCGTCCCAGAGGTCTCTTAGGCTGTTTTCATTTCTTTTCATTCTTTTTTCTTTATTCTGTTCTGCAGCAGTAAATTCCACCATTCTGTCTTCCAGGTCACTTATCTGTTCTTCTGCCTCAGTTATTCTGCTATTGATTCCTTCTAGTGTAGTTTTCATTTCAGTTATTGTATTGTTCATCTCTGTTTGTTTGTTCTTTAATTCTTCTAGGTCTTTGTTAAACATTTCTTGCATCTTCTTGATCTTTGCCTCCATTCTTTTTTTTTTTTAAGAGTTATTATTATCTGCTATTTTTTTAAAAATTTATTTATTTAATTTTGGCTGTGTTGGGTCTTCGCTTCTGTGTGAGGGCCCTCTCTAGCTGCGTCAAGCGGAGGCCACTCCTCATCGCGGTGCGCGGGCCTCTCACTATCGCGACCTCTCTTGTTGCGGAGCACAGGCTCCAGACACGCAGGACCAGCAGTTGTGGCTCACCGGCCTAGCTGCTCCGCGGCACGCAGGATCCTCCCAGACCAGGGCTCGAACCCGCATCCCCTGCATTGGCAGGCAGACCCTCAACCACTGCGCCACCAGGGAAGCCCGCCTCCATTCTTTTTCCGAGGTCCTGGATCATCTTCACTATCATTATTCTGAATTCTTTTTCTGGAAGGTTGCCTATCTCCACTTCATTTAGTTGTTTTTCTGGGGGTTTATCTTGTTCCTTCATCTGGTACATAGCCCTCTGCCTTTTCTTCTTGTCCATCTTTCTGTGAATGTGGTTTTTGTTCCACAGGCTGCAGAATTGTAGTTCTTCTTGCTTCTGCTGTCTGCTCTCTGGTGGATGAGGCTATCTAAGAGGCTTGTGGAAGTTTCCTGATGGGAGGGACTGGTGGTGGGTAGAGCTGACTGTTGCTCTGGTGGGCTGAGCTCAGTAAAACTTTAATCCGATTGACTGTTGATGGGTGGGGCTGGGTTCCCTCCCTGTTGGTTGTTTGGCCTGAGGCAACCCAACACTGGAGCCTACTTGGGCTCTTTGGTGGGGCTAATGGCAGACTCTGGGAGGGCTCTCGCCAAGGAGTACTTCCCAGAACTTCTGCTGCCAGTGTCCTTGTCCCCACGGTGAACCACAGCCACCCCCCGCCTCTGCAGGAGACCCTCCAACACTAGCAGGTAGGTCTGGTTCAGTCTCCCCTGGGGTCACTGCTCCTTCCCCTGGGTCCCGATGCACACAGTACTTTGTGTGTGCCCTCCAAGAGTGGGGTCTCTGTTTCCCCCAGTCCTGTCGAAGTCCTGCAATCAATTCCCACTAGGCTTCAAAGTCTGATTCTCTAGGAATTCCTCCTCCTGTTGCCGGACCCCCAGGTTGGGAAGCCTGACGTGGGGCTCAGAACCTTCACTCCAGTGGGTGGACTTCTGTGGTATACGTGTTCTCCAGTCTGTGAGTCACCCACCCAGCAGTTATGTGATTTGATTTTACTGTGATTGTGCCCTTCCTACTGTCTCATTGTGGCTTCTCCTTTGTCTTTGGATGTGGGGTATCTTTTTTGGTGAGTTCTAGTGTCTTCCTGTCGATGATTGTCCAGCAGCTAGTTGTGATTTTGGTGTTCTTGCAAGAGGGAGTGAGAGCACGTCCTTCTACTCCACCATCTTGGTTCCTCCTCTATTTTATTTTTATTTTTATTTTTATTTTTGGCTGTGTTGGGACTTCGTTGCTACGTGCAGGCTTTCTCTAGTTGCAGTGAGCGGGGGCTACTCTTTGTTGCGGTGCTCGGGCTTCTCATTGTGGTGGCTTCTCTTGTTGCAGAGCACAGGCTCTAGGCGCATGGGCTTCAGTAGTTGTGGCACATGGGCTCAGTAGTTGTGGCTCATGGGCTCTAGAGTGCAGGCTCAGTAGTTGTGGCTCATGGGCTTTGTTGCTCCACGGCATGTGGGATCTTCCCCGACCAGGGATCGAACCCGTGTCCCCTGCATTGGCAGGCAGATTCTTAACCACTGCAGGGAAGCCCCCCAAAATTGTTTTTTAAACTGTGAATTTATTTTGTTTGTAAAGAAGTAGACGGATTAAAAGAAAATAACTTAGTCTCCTATGCTATTTCTCACAAAACAAAATTCCAGACTATGTTTTTTTCTGGAGAATTTTTTGAGTAGGAAATGTCTGTAGACTGTTTTCTTTTTTAGCATATTGTGTAAGAACACATTATTTGCTCAAATAAAAATTCCTGTTGAAATGTCTTTAAAAACATCTTTGAATAATTGCATAATACCACTGTTATTAAGTAAGAACTTAAATGGACCCAAGTTGTTTTGGACAAAACTCTTTCTGTCTCTTAAAGATGATACTATGGGAAGGAGTAAAACTGGGGAAATGAGCTCAATTATCAGTGTTTTGCAGGGGAAAGGTTTTAGAGTGTTTTCTTCATAACACATAAGTTCTTTTGTGCCTTCTTATATCTTTTCATCACAAATTAATTAAATGTTATTTATTGTGATGTAGGTGAAGGGCTGTTCATTTCTAAAATGAATTGCCTATAGAATTTGGCTGAATATGAGTTCGCACAGTTTTAAGTATTTACAGAACTTAAGTATGGCTTCAAGTTGAATGATTGGAAGATGGAAAATCTTTAACTCCTTTATTATATGGTCCATTTCAAATATGTTCTATTAATTTTATTAATAAAACCAGAAAGCATGATTTGTGGAATAGATTTACATTTTGTGAACTTATTGTGGTGATGCTTTGATCTTATAGATTTTCACAATTTATCTTCGTCTTTCTTTTTTTGTAATTGCTTGTCTTTTGAAAACATCTTCACAGAACTCTGACTTAAATTTGCAGAATCAAATTTCAGCGTCTAGTACTACTCTGAATGTATTGCCCTCTGAGCTCCCATACTTTTTCCTGTACTTTCTTTCTCCTTATCATCATTATAAACCAGTATATATTGAGTTCATATAAAAGGTGGGACAATATACTAGTATTTTATGTACATTACGTTATTTAATCCTCAGAGTAACCCTTTGTGTGTCATGTTATCTCTATTTTACAAATGAAAGAAACTGATATTTAGAGAGATTT